>NC_140234.1:23347966-23615466 GCF_949987555.1 Borostomias antarcticus
GGGATGGACGGCGATCTAAGCCCCTGCCTCATGTAGACCAAAAGATAGCAGCGCTAGCACCGGGGGAATGAAACCAGTTCTGAGAGCCGAGGCTCTCATCCTCCTCCACCGGCACCGTCCCCTTCCTCCCGAAGCCACTGTGGAGAGAAGCACCATCAACAGTTCCAACGTACTTGTGTACCTGTCGCATATTATGGTAATAAAATCTCTAGAACTTTAGATACGCTGTTTGGGGAATACGTTGAGAATTCCCCCGATCCAACTGTTTTCCTTATTGCTGTCAAAATCCTCCCTGGTTAGCAAGCTTTGATTCCAATTACTTTAGTCAGAATGGCCTCATCTCTCGAGCTCTCCTCGGGAAGGGAGAGAGACCAAAGGAGAAGGAGAGAGACCGAGAAAGAGAGGGAGAGCAAAGAAAAAGGATAACAAAGAGGACAGAGAGAGAGAGGTCATCTTGCTTGTTGTAGCGCCTGGCAGAACCAAATGAAGTAGCCGGCGTGAAGCGCCCCGTCCGTCGGGTGAACTCTGACATCACCACGGAGGAATATATTTGTCTGAAGAAGCTGCCCGCCTTGCTTGTTTTTGTTGTTGTTGTTGTTGGGTTTTTTTACAGCCCGAATCTATTATTCCGACTGAGTTGTCCGGCGCAGCCCCGCCGCGTGAACCCAGCCGTTTCCCGGCAACCTCGTCGCGTCCTCGTGCTTCACCGGCGGCTCCGGTTCTTGGTCCTCGGCTGCGAGTCGTATTCCCGCATTCCTTTTTGATGTAGTGTTTGTCTCCGCGCTGGCGTCAGGTCCCTGCGTGTTTATCACCTAGTCTTTCGGCACGCCTCGGCCTCCCTCCGCTGTCTTCACGCTTCCGGAATCCGTGGCGAGAACCAGAGGAAAGCTAAAGAAGGGGGATTATATCAACAGGCATTTGCCTTTGATTTTTTTTTTTTCAGTGTCTGGTTTCTTTCTTTCTTTTTTTTTCCAGAGAGACACCATCCCCACTGGGCAGTGTTTGCGCTGCAGGGGATTGTGGGACAGGCATGCGGCGAAACACCGCCATGTCTGTTCCCCCGGCTCCCCTGCGGAGAGGTGGATGGTCACAGGCAAGCGCCGCCGTGTTCCTCATCACGCCAGGGGGAGGGGGGGGGGGGCAGCAGTTAGCCATCACTCCGCTGGCCACAATCGTGTCCGGGGAGGTTTAACGACGTGACAGAAAGGAATTCCATGCTCGCTGTTTGACACGGTGCTGCATTCAGGTTCCATGTTGTTTTTTTCCTCCAGAAATATGGACCATTGTCCTCTCCTGTCTCAATAGATCCCCCGTGCTATTGAGTGTGGACAGTCGCCGCCATTCTTTTGACATGAAACGTCTCTTGAAGCTTTTAACTGCAATTTGCATGCCAAGTATTTTTATAAGAGCATCCCCCGGTCTACTCAAGGTTGTTTTTAAATACTTAATCCGTCTCGTTGGGTGACTCATTCCATCTGTCTTTTTTGATCTCTCCCTCAAAGGGCTGGAGTGTTCAGTGCATTTGTTTACGACCTCCGAACCTTCCTTCACTTCCTGTCCATTCACCTTGCAATATCAGCTTATAGCCGTAGCGTTTCAACATGTCGGACCAAGAGTCACCTTTGACCTTGACTGTGTTCTCTGAGCCGTAAGACCCCCCACACACACCATGTCTTTACAATGTCTGTAGAGGAGAAGATATTCTGCCCCTGTTCTTGTATGTTCCAGACATTCCAGGGCCTTATCATAGTGTCCATAGCACTTTAATCCTGCCATTGCTTCCCTGCCATTGCCAAACAGATTAACAAAAGGCCTCTCTGGCCTCTTATTGCTGGATTTTAATTCTGCTCATTCTTCAATCAGTAAATTGAATTAAATCGCTAGCGTCTGACAGACGTCACTCTGACAGGAGACTAACCCTGCTTTCAAGTCAGGCACTCTAATTAGTCGCGCATTATCTGAGTGCCACATTAGGACCTGTTTGTGTTCAGGCACTACTAGCAGAACTGGAGGGCAACACTATGGCCAATCTGCTAATGCCTCAGCATTAAAAGTTTTAGAAGACTTGAGAAAATTAGAAACGACGTTCGGGGCGATACACTGTAGTACCAGCACAAGGTAATGTTTTTCTCAGCGGGGGAAACGATTATAGCGTCACGGGCCTGAGTGCTAAAGAGAAACTTGTCTCATTAATTTCAATCAAGCCTTTTTTTTCGTCATGACATTCCTATATTATTTTTTTTAGCAATTCCATCTCTCCCCCCGGTTTGCTAGTAGTTCTTCTCAGATGTGTTTGTTGTGTTGTGTTGTGTTGTGTATGTTGTGTGTCTCCCACCCTGGCAGTAGGATCAAAGAGATTAGGGATGAGCTCGCATGGCAACAGCTCCTTCTTTTTTTTTTTCCTCCCCCCTTCTTGCTGCCTGGCGCAACAGGGGCCCGTGGATGAGGTGAGCGGAATAGGGATCAGCCTCTCTTATGGAGAGACCACATGGCTATTCTGGGGGTCCCGGAGGGAGGCCAGGGAAGACCCCGGGGGTCCGCGGGACGCAGGGGGCCGAAGGTTGAAAGAAAGATCGGGATCCACGGAGCCGGGTTCCTTTGCTCAACAACGCGGCGGGAGGGCCTCATCCTCAGGACCTCATCCTTCACCGGCAGAGGACCTCGTCCTCACCGGCCGCAACTCCCCCGCAAGCCTCAACACCTCGTTGACGTTGATGATGTCCATCTCCATCCTCCGCTTTGACTGACCGCCTCTCTCTCTCCGCCTCCTCCTGTTCAAGCGCTCCCTCCGTTCCTGCTCTCCCTCACCTGTGGCGTGAACAAAAACGAGAGCGCCGTAATGATGTTGTCTGAGGATTCATTTATTTGTTTGTGTGTTTGTTTATTTATTTATTACAGATTTATGCACGCTCTCTCCATTTGTTGCTCTACCTTGCTCCTTTGAACTGGGGCTTGTGTGAGTGAGAACAAACACAGAGTGCCCAGAGAGGCTGTAAATGGACGCCGTCTATCAGACCTGGTGATAAGATGTGTGTGTGTGTGTGTGTGTGTGTGTGTGTGTGTGTGTGTGTGTGTGTGTGTGGGATGGGGGTACCTTTCATCTTAGCCACGGCATTCTCCATCACACTCGCCAAGCAGAGCAAATCACCAATGGAATCCTCATTATACTACCAGGAAAGTGTGAAAAAGAGTGAGAGAGAGAGAGAGTGTGCGTGTGTGCGCGCGTCTGCGTGTGTTTGTGTGTGTGTGTGTGTGTGTGTGTCTTCAGCCTTACTCTCCCGTAGTAATTGGTAGAGAAACCCTGAGCTAGATGTTCAGAGCTCAAAGGGAGGCCTAGTATTCGATCAGCAGCTCCCCAGCCTGTACTGGGAGAGACCAGCCTGTACTGGGAGAGACCAGCCTGTACTGGGAGAGACCAGCCTGTACTGGGAGAGACCAGCCTGTACTGGGAGAGACCAGCCTGTACTGGGGGAGACCAGCCTGTACTGGGAGAGACCAGCCTGTACTGGGAGAGACCAGCCTGTACTGGGGGAGACCAGCCTGTACTGGGAGAGACCAGCCTGTATTGGGAGAGACCAGCCTGTACTGGGAGAGACCAGCCTGCACTGGGAGAGACCAGCCTGTACTGGGGGAGACCAGCCTGTACTGGGGGAGACCAGCCTGTATTGGGAGAGACCAGCCTGTACTGGGAGAGACCAGCCTGCACTGGGAGAGACCAGCCTGTACTGGGGGAGACCAGCCTGTACTGGGGGAGACCAGCCTGTACTGGGAGAGACCAGCCTGTACTGGGAGAGACCAGCCTGTACTGGGGGAGACCAGCCTGTACTGGGAGAGACCAGCCTGTACTGGGAGAGACCAGCCTGTACTGGGGGAGACCAGCCTGTACTGGGAGAGACCAGCCTGTACTGGGGGAGACCAGCCTGTACTGGGAGAGACCAGCCTGCACTGGGAGAGACCAGCCTGTAGACCAGACTGCACACACACGCACATCCATGCACGCATACACTGTACACACACAGAGACATGCACACACATGCACAAATACACACACACATACACACACGTTAGAGGTAATCAGTGTAAGGATGCGTTGAAATATTAAAAATAAATGTTCTCTCTTCCTTCCCTCCCACTATTTCTCCCCCTTCCATCTTTCTTTCTTTCTTTCTTTCTTTCTTTCTTTCTTTCTTTCTTTCTTTCTTTCTTTCTTTCTTTCTTTCTTTCTTTCTTTCTTTCTTTCTTTCCAGCCCTGAAGGATGCACGCTTCCAGCTGGTGAACTTCTCGGACAACGAGCTGCGGGTGTCTCTGTCCAACGTGTCCCTGTCGGACGAGGGCCGCTACGTGTGCCAGCTCTACACTGACCCTCCACAGGAGGCCTACGCTGACATCACTGTGCTGAGTATGACTCACACACACACACACACACACACACATACACACACACAGCTCTACACTGACCGTCTGCAGGAGGCCTACGCTGACATCACTGTGCTGAGTATGACTCACACACACACACACACACACACACACAGCTCTACACTGACCGTCTGCAGGAGGCCTATTGTACGTAAGAGATCTCACAAACTCACACACACACCTCTCCTCATGACGCACTACACTCACACATGCTCTCTGTTCATTACCAATACACACACACACACACAGCTATCTACAGGCCGGGTGTGTGACACTCATGCCTTAATTAAAATAGCCTTCACTCACTTCACTATTGACCAGAACTCTGGCCTTCATCTTCTCTTTTTGGAGACTCAAGATTGGTTTATTAATAATACATGGACAAGCATAAAAACACTCCCAATGATTTGGAACCACTGTGTCACAGTGTTACCACTAATTAAACCCCAAAATAAAAATAATTAGTTGGGGAAAACAAGTTGTAATTTTATGCTTGAGACTGTAAATTGTAAGTATATGTCATCTCAGTTTCAGTAACTGTCTAATTTGTTGCGTTATATTAAAGCTACCAAACAAATCAATTTCTCTCCCACCACATACACCTTGCTCTACTACTAGCATATTTTGGCAGCATTGCTGAAACTCCATGACGCGCAATAATCAAATCTGGCGACTAACGGTTTCCAACTGGGTCTTTGCTTTGCACTGTGGTTCGACTTTTGAGGTAAATTATATTGTCTGAGTGTCAACATTCTGGGTGCACTCGAATCAAGAGCATTCACTCAGGAATAATGATGCCATTTTCATTGACAGCGCGTATTGGGAGGTCTATGGGAATACTGTATGAGTGTTTTAGAAGGGGGTAGTGTAGCCATCATTGTGTCCCGGCAAAGCAACAGTATGCACGGTGTAACAGGATCAAGCTTTTTTGAGGCATCGAATTAGAGCTAGGAATTATGCTATTCAGAAGTCAGTGAGTGATCCCAACTTTTGTGGGCATATTTTCAGTCCCAGTCAGGCCCAGGTCTGTTTGAGGGAGGTAATTGATCAAAGACAGTACTGTGAACATAATCATGGTTGAAGACCACTCAAGCACTCAATCCAACGTGTTCGTAAGGGGGATTTCCTGAAAGTCTCTCCAATTCGAAACCTCGAAAAACGTCCTTTCCACTTCCCTGTGTCATGACATTGAAAGTAAACTCGCCTCTCACTGAATGACAAAGCGATAATTGATCAACGGTTTCAGAGCTGCCGTGGACTGGCGCCCCCCTTGGTATTTGGAGTGATTTACAGGTATCCCTCCCGCACCTGTTCGCTCAACACCGTGTCTATTTATCTCTGTGCCAGTCCCTCCAAGCAATCCTATCATCGAGTCCCGGGACGAGATAGTGAGAGAGGGCAACGAGACAGAGATGACCTGTACCGCCATAGGCAGCAAGCCCGCCGCCGCCATTCGATGGATGAAGGGAGAGAAAGAGCTGCAAGGTATGCTGCCACCCCGCCCACACACACACACACACACACACACACACACACACACACACACACACACACACACACTTATACAGAAAAAAATCTCTCTCGGACCCTTGAAAAGAACACTTTCCATTCGTTGTGTTTTTAGGCCATCGCTATATGAGCTTTCCATTCCTTCTCCACCCCGGCGCCTCGCTCATCCTTAATTAGCCCCTCATCCATGGCACCTCGTTCTAATTGGGTCACTCCTGTGGCTTAGAATTGATTTTATTAAAGTGATGGGGAGGCCCAGCGGTCTACCATAGCTTCTTGGCATCGTGACAGCTTTCATCCCTTCTTCAAAGGAGCTCGCTGACCTGGGACTACCCGCCAACGCCCCCCCTCCAGAACCACGGCCTTACCCTATAACGCGCAGCCCAAGGTCTTAACGAGAGGCTACAGGACCCTATATGGGTTTGAATCCCCTCACTGTCCGCTCAATCCGGGAGTGACAAACGGTAGGATGGACAGGATGCAGGATGCGTGCAGACCCGGGTTAGTTAGAACTAGTGAACAGTCCGGCGTCTTAACTTAGAGCTTGGTCAGAATGTAAGCCTGCTCAAACAGTTGTTTTCAAAAGACTGGAGTTGCCACACTTGGCAGTGTGGAATAAGCCTCAGAAACAGCTGCCAACTCTTGAGATGGTGAGACTAAACCCTAAATCTCAAGAGAAGTCCCATAACAACAATAGACCAGGAAGTGTTGGATGTAACCGCCAGTGACAGATCTCGCCAGACAGCACTTTCAGCCATTAAAGCATCTTTTTGTAATGGAACTAGAAGCAATGTCTTTTCGGCTTCTCGCAATTACGAGGGCTTTTACTGGGGACTCTGACGGAGGGCAGTGTCATGTCCTGAATGATGTCGAGTAAAGCGATGTTTTTGCCCCTTAATTACCACATGAATTTGATGAATATGGCACATGGAATTGTGCAGCGCTAGCTTGAGTGACAGTGTGTGCAGGCTGAGCAGGACACGGGAGGGGCCAGTTAGACCAGAGAGCAGGAAGAAGAATAGGAGACACCAGTCTTGTGACACCCGCCGGCTCCAAATTGCTTTCGGCCCTGGTTCCTTGCCTCACGGATTTATTTCTAATTAAATGTTCTCATAATTTAACCTAATTACCGTAAGGGATAATCAGGCTTTTCTTTTAAATATCATTTAAAGGTTACACCCATCCTGCTCGCGAATGTAAACCCGGCCGTCAATGCAAACCCCCAATCATCCTTCCATTATCTCTCTCTCTCTCTCTCTCCTTCTCTCTCTTATCCTACGTGTTTTGTTCTGTAGTTAATATTTCACCTTATTTAATGTCCTTCTCCCCCTGATATCTCCAGCACTTAAACTAGGAGTGAAAACGAAAAGGGTTGGAACAATGGGAGTCTTAACAGCACAGGTTAATGAAAGTCTTAACAGCCCCGTCTCCTCCTGGGAGATGAGAGAGAGAGAGCGGCCGCAAGATGTGTGAGCAGTTGTGACAGGAAAAGGGCGTCCGATGGAACCTCACCGCCATAAAGACCGCACAGCACTGATCTTAACAAAGAAACAAACATCTTGTCATACAGCGAGACACACAGCACGCCGTATAGGGAGGCGGCGACACTGAAACACACACACACACACACACACACACACACACACACTCAAATGACAGGAGCATCCACCAATGAAATTCTTCTCCTGCTCTTAACCCATCCCATCGTCCTTCCCCCAAGGACAGCCAGTAGGCAGACGGTAGGCAGCATGCATGGGCCTCCCGGGGACCAATCCGAGCGCTCCTGTCCGTGTTCGTCAGGGAAGGACAGCGTTAGCGATCTGTTCTTCTGCATGTTTTCCATATTGGGTTCTTTAAGGGGGAAACCCTCGCGAACACGGGGAGAACATGCAGCTCCACACAGAAAGGCCCGGGAGACCTTGCTGTGAGGCGACAGTGCTCAGTACGGCGCCACCGCACGCCATTTTGGGGTTCAGTGTCTACAGTAGCTCAACACCTCTCTACCTCCCGAGCTATGTGCCCCATCTCAGTACATAGACACACTGTACATACAAACAGAACAGATACCCTTTAAATACGTTTGTAAATGTTACATTTACTTATTCACTTGCTTCACTCACTTATGTGTATCTACAGTACATTTATTTTAAAACGGCAATGTCCACATTGTTCTATTTATCTTAAGTTATCTTCATTCACACACAACTCTGGTTACTCATCTACATATACAAAGATATTTAGTATATATTAATTGTACAGTACTTGTACATCTTATATCTTTATATATGAGATGTGTATCATCTTTTATTTCACTTGTATAAGGTAAAAATATGTTTCCCATGCCAATAATTGAATCGAGGGAGAGAGAGAGAGAGCGAGCGAGAGACAGAATGGGGTTAGGTACTTTGACCGACAAGGGCCGGATCTGTCATTAGTCCAAAGTCGTATAAAAAACAAAACAACGTAAGGTTATTTCAATTATCCTGCCGTACTCTGGTGACAATGGCTGACAAATTGAGAAATGTGTGCAGCCAAGGGCGGTAGTCAAGGGAAAATGGCAGAGGCGTTGAAGCTCTGTCTACTTTCACACTGACAAAACATTGGCACCACCCTTACTTAAGTGGGTAGAAATGACAGTTGAAGATTTGAAATGTGGAGTGGGGGAGATGATAAGGTAAGTGCAGCCATCAACAATGCCTGGCAGTTTCATTTCAGTGTCACATTTACTCTACAATAGGAGGCAATTAGCTTGTCATTAACACTCAACTATTACAGCTAAGTGATTCAGTTCAATTTAATTCAAACTTTAGTTCAGACCCTCCAGAGGGTCCATAGCGATATTGATACTGAGCTACATTTCAGCTGAGCTACATTTCAGTGACTGACTGTAGAAAGGGCATCCCTTTGAAAATAAAATGTAGGTTTAAGATATAGCCCAATGTTTGCTGATTAGCAGATCAATAATACGATAGCCAATTATGAGGACTTCAGAGAAGCCATTGACTGGTTTTACAAGATAGGAATGATGTCTTTAAAATAAAATAAAGATTCCCTCTCATCCTTCTTCTATCTCGGAGCCCTGCATAGGGCATACATGTCCTATGTATATATTAGTGATACAGTTATTTACCGTGTCAAATGGCCGTTCCTCACAAAGCTGCATTTCCCCATCAGGCTGGGAGACAGCTGTCACCATGGTGATAGAACAGGGGTGTGAAGCCTCGGGGGCGGGGCTACGGAGTCACTCGTTATCGGTAACCTGGGGAACAACAAGTTAGCTTCCTGCTGACAGCACAGAGGGGGCTTCAGCTATGTAATCTCCTAGCCAATCACAGAGCCCCCCCCCACCTGTTTACCTCACCTCACCTTCACTCTGTCCTGCTCAGACTCTTATCTCCTTCCCTATCTCTCTCTCTCTCTCTCTCTCTCACTCCTTCTTCCTTCCTCTTTCTCCCATCACTCCATCGTTAATCAACCTTTCTCTCTCAGTCCAGTTACTCTGTTTGCTTTATTGACATGACATGAAATGCGCTCGTGTTTCCAAAGACTGTTACAAAAGAAGACAAAAGGGGAAAGAATTCGATAACCCACCCCAGGTGACTGTCTCTCCCTCACACGCCATACCGCCGTGGTTAGGAACTGCACCAGTGTGCCGTTGTCCAAACTATGCACTCATCGGAGGGCTGATTCACATCCATTGACCATTCTCTGAGGCCGCCCCCCCCCCCTCCACCTACTCTCCCTCCAAGTCCTTTCAAATAACAAGGTCAAGGAGACACTATTCACACACACACACACACTAGGCCTCTTTTATCTCCTCTCACAATGTGGTTATTATTTACCCCGAAACAACATTTTGTTATTATTGTGTTACATTTTAATTGCCAACAATCTTTCGACCTTTCTTTGTACAGTACGTGGGTTTATGCTGCACAAACACCTCTAGAGCACGTACTTAAAGAGCATTTGATGGGTTTGCGTCCTTGAGATAGGCCTATTTATTTTTCCATTTACTGAAAGCTCTGCACTGAAAGACGGACTTTTTGACCTGTACTCCTCTGCCACAGGCAAATCCAAAGTGGAGCCCACCTACGACAAGATGTTCACTGTGGTCAGTCGTCTGACGTTGACCGTGTCCAGAGAAGACGATGGAGTGCCTGTGGTGTGCATCGTCGACCACCCAGCCATCAAGGACTTCCAGGCTCAGAAGTACCTGGAGGTACAATGTAAGTAAAGATATCTCATAGAGAGAAAAGCAGCGTTTAAAAAAAACTGAACAGATATTGAATCTTGAAACTATTTTGTTTCACTGGTTTGGAGAGAGAGCTATTTTGATTTCCCTCTTCGCTAGAACTCTCTGAAGGACCTGCGAGGTTTGTTGCTCTCTATATCATCAACTGAAATCTGCAAAATCCATCTCCCTCTTATTTTTCAATACAAGGATTTATCTTTTTCTTCAAAAACCCCCCACTGACTTTTAAGACATGTTCTCTATCTCTCTTTCTCTCTCTCTCTCTCTCTCTCTCTCTCTAATATATATATATATATTAGAGAGAGAGAGAGAGAGAGAGAAAGAAAGAGAGAGATTACATAGAGAATGCATTACATTTTAGTCATGTAGCAGCTGCTTTTATCCAAAGGGACTTACAACACCGTACGTACAATTGCCTTAGAGCGGTGGTTTGCAAACTTTTTGTGCCCAAGGCACACCAAAGTGTAAGCCCAAGTCTCAAGGCGTTCCTGTGTTCATATCCGTGCAGCAGAGAGTCTTTCTATGCTCCTCCTCGGGCGGAGGAAACTCAGTGTCATAGATAGATAGCCCAGATCTTTATTTTCCCCGTGTGGAAAACGGTTTGCAGCATAACGGAGTTCAGAGGCGTTTTAGAAAGTAGGCTTTCTTGTTCTTTTTTTGCAGTAACATCACTTTGCACTTCAGTTTTCTAATGCATATCATACCTTTTCAACAAATGTGCACTGCTTTCATTCAGTTTGCACGAATTCATCCAAAGTCAAGGTTGTAATACTTCTCACCGCTGACATGGCTATTATACAGGTAGCCTCGCGCTCATTCTACTACTGTTGAAGTAGAGTCACGCGCTGCGCATCCGGTCGGATCATCGTTTTTTCTGCCCTCTGAGCTCCAAGTCTGCGTTCTGGGCCAGTACCGGCTCGATACCGATGCCATGGATCGGATACTTCATTCAGAACATTTTGTATAGTTGTTTATTGCAATAATAATGCGTGGTTGTCACAAAATCCCACAGCGCACCTGGACTTGCCTCACAACACGCCATTTGAGAAGCGCTGGCCTAGAGTATGTGGCGCGATCATCAGTAATGCCTTCTATAAGAGCAGGTGACACCAGCAGTCACAGTGCAGGTGAGGGATGTACACCACAGTGGGCTTAACCTCACATCCTCTTGTTGCTCCCGGTCAATCCATCTTTCCCGTACCAAAAAAAACACCTGATGCCCCCGGCTGACCCTTCCTTTATGGAGCTGTGGCTGAGCATCGTCTGGACGCTCTCTGATTACAGTCGACCGAGCAGAGCCTGGTTCTGCGACCCGTCTACTTCCTGTGTGGATCTGCACTGGCTGCCGTCATGCTCTGTGCCTCAGCATATAGTCACGGAATGGGTACAACCAAATTATGGTGGCATAATATAGTACTCAATATGAAACACTATTGACACATGAGAAATTCACCTCTTAAGACGGGTAGACCCAACCCTAATTTCTCCCCAGTCGAACTCCACACCCCGCCATTTGCACTCCCATCATGAGAGCAGTCTCACTAATACCCTGCAGGTTTTATAAGATGAGGCAACCAGTGCTGTTAATCACTGAGCTCTTGGCTACCCTAACAGAGTTCACTTTGCTCTAGAAAACATTGTAAGGATATTAAATAAGCCAGTAGTATTAATGGGACCAGGCAGGCAGTTCCACCGACCGGCCACTCCGTTGACTTCCCCCTGGGGGTCACTAGTTCAGCTTCCTGGGGACAGATGGATAGGCCAGGCTCGAGTGCTACCAAGCCCGGGCCTCATAATAAAACTAATAATTGTGTTACCGTAATGGTAATAGCCCTCTCTCTCTAACGATAGGCTTCTCCCTCGTTTGTAGCAGTGGCATGTATCAGAATGCACCCACGTTTTTTCTGTCTGTGTGTACAAAGACAGGGGAAAACTCCACGGCCTCGAAACACGCGGCAGCCATCAGAACGTAGAATGCAAACCAGCGGTATCCTTCATGCTGATGATCCGGGGATGACAGGAAATAGGAGAGCGCGACGGGAAGCGTTGCGCCGGCTGCAGCCGAAGCCAAGCCGAGGGGTGGCCTCACAAAACCCTGACCGTTCAAGAGAGGCAAAGGCGTGTTCTGTTGTTACCTGTCCATCAGAAAGAGTGATGGCGAGCTTCTGACAGGCCGCGTTTTGGACGGATGGACGGGCTACAAATTGCGTGCCGACAGAAAAGGTCGGACAGGGGCGTGCCGGGTTTAGTCCGATTTTGGCACGTTAAGCCATCTACGACTTCAGCCTTTAACACCGTAAATCACCTTTAGGCAACAAACAACACAGTCAAATACTTACAGATGGTTTGTTTGTATTGATTTAATTTCACGTCGGTATGCAGTACATATCCAGACAATATTTGTTGTATTGTTGTTTCTTGGATGGTAAGCTTTGGTTTTTCTGACATATGGTAATATTCCAGTTTAGAAGGACTCCCATAGAGTACACTTTAGCATAGCCTATTATGCAAGTTCAATCACAGGGAGAATATTAGATCTGGAGTCCTTTGATATAATCTGGTTTTGGAGCGGTGCCCATGTTGGGACTCAGAACAAGCTCTTAGGTCTAACAACAAGGGTACAGTGACTATCTTTGTAAGGGACCTTAAAGGATGCATGTTTTAATGTAGTTCCCCAGTGCATTTAGTAAGGTCAGGCTAATCATGTTATTGAGCGTCCTGCGCGGTGACTTCTACCAACGGTGCAGTCTTATCTGGACTGTACTTTGCTGGCACTACTGCAACTAATGCTGCAAACATGATGCATGATACAACTTCTAATTTTAATGTGTAAAACTATGATATCGTTATCGTTATTTTATCAAAGTGTTATGTTCTTGTTGCTATTATGTAACCAGGACACCATTGCAAATGAGACCCTGGTGACTCCCCTGGTAAAATAAAGCTTTAGTAAAACATAAAAAAATAACAGTGACACCTATTAGCGATTATCATAGCAATGATAAGTATGGTATTAGCATAGTGTAACAGAGTGGGTTATTTATCTCCCATTGTCAACCCAACCTCCCTCTGCTGTGGCTCTGCTGCATCCTGTCCTTTCATTTTGAAACCAAATTCAAATTAACCTCAAGCTCACTCGCTTCTCCCCTCTCTATCTCTCTCTCTCTCCCTTTCTCCCTCTCTTTCTCTCTCTCCCTTTCTCTTTCTCTCCCTTTCTCTTTCTCTCTCCCCTCTCTTTCTCTCTCTCTCTTTCTCTCTCCCTCTCTTTTTCTCTCTCTCCCTCTCTCTTTCTCTCTCTCTTTCTCTCTTTCTCTCTTCCTCTCTCTCCCTCTCTTGCTCTCGCTTCCCCCTCTTCTGTTCTTTCTGTTCCCTCTCTCATTAGTACAGAGACGCTGCTTTCTTCTGAAGGGCCTGGTCCTCCGCGGGCGAGCGCAGTCTGCCGAAGGGGTGCTAAGGGGGGGTCTTATTAGTGTTTACTTACTAGAGGGAACATTCAAAGGCCGCCTGAACTGATTAACAGATTTTTAGAGTCCAGACTTTCCTTGAATGCTGAAAGGGCCTTCATGGCTTCCTTACACAAAGCCCCTTGCGGGCATTTGACATCCACACATGGTTTGCTACCCAGCAGCCCTCTTTGTCCTTTCATCTGTTTGTCAATACCGCTAGGATAGCAAACTGTGTAAACATCAGAGCAATTGTTGTGTAGGCTGGGTGTTTTATGTCCTAAAGCAATATCTACGATGTGTCATACTATGAAATAGAATATTAGATTAGAGAATAAATATTAGAAATTGAACATTCATCTCGCAATAGAACTTCTCTATGAGCCACTTGAAATCTGTTGACAATAACATCTTTGGGCCCTGTTTTTGTGCAAATTGACAGTTCCGTCTGTCGCAAACGGAATATTTCCCGCCTCTGCAGAGTGTGGAAATTTTGTGTCATTGCAGGCGACTATGTGACAGTGGGTTGGCCGGCACAATAGGCAGTGTGACAATGCAGTTGGCGATATGCAAATTTAGTGGCAAATAATTAGTTTGCGTTGGGTAGGGTTGTCTGAAATCACATGAGAATGTTTTGTGAAGTAAGATACACCTGTTAAATAAATATTATTTATACCATGGCCTCGGTTAATACGATTTTCTGATTGGCCAGCAGGTGTGCATTAAAACCGTATAATGCACTCGTAGTTCGGCTGAAGTTTAATGACCGATCTAAATTAATGCGATATCAAGGTGTAACTATAGCAACATACTGTAAGAGTTTTTTTTTTTTTTTTAACTTGCATCACAGGTGGTCGTCAAGCAGTTTCTGCGCAGAGGGACTATATGAAAGTCAGCAGTGAGCAAAGCACAAATAATATATTTCTTGACAATGCGAGTATATGGCACATTCTTTTGTATTTGCAAATGCTTGTACTTAATATTGTTGGCAAATGGCCTTGATATAAGCGGGATAATCAGCTCATAGGTGTGCGTTATACGGTTTAAAGGCTTCGCTACGCGTTGGGTGGTTCTTCACCTCCACGTTGTGCCTTAAAACCGTGTAACGCATATGAGCGCATATAGACCCTTTTCTGTGCAACGTCATCATCCTGTTTCAAAATTGTGCACGCATCGCTGTAATGACACCTGCCAATAGAATCGATGCATTTGATTGATGCACCTGGTGGCAACGAGTGTTGCGCATCCGTAGTTCATTCTGTTGTTCCAAGAATGTGTGCGCGCACTTAATTGTTTACCAATAGTAAAAGGGTATATAGGCCTGCTATCAACAGGTATCATTCATTCATTCAAACTTTATTTCAGACTTGGGTCAGAATCAGAGTCCAGATAAAATAGGATATAGCATACAATGAATTACAAGAGAGCAATAAAAGATCATGGTTTAAACACCGATCATAGTTGTCTTACAAAGAGACACCTGTGCCAATGTCTCCACAGGTGGGATTGGATTGTACTAAACCTTAGCTATGTTTAATAAAACCAAGATGATTTCATTTTCAGACACATTTAGCCACAAATAAATATATAAGACTCAGTGACCGCCATTCAGGAGGATGCCCCCCTGGATGGGTGGCTACGAGGGGTCAATGGCTATCCATTCAAACCATGGCTGGTTACGCCATACATTGTGCCCACAACACCTAATTGCTTATTAACAGTCTTTTTCTAGGGCCAGATCAGTGATGGAGAGAACCTTTGTTAAAAATGCCTTTCAGATGTTCGGGCGATCGGGGGGTACGGTACTCACAGCCCTCAGAACGTCATGTGTTCTTTGTCGCTCTCCTCTTTTGAGCGCTCCTGGCAAAACTGTCATCCATCTCAGGAAATTGCTACAGCGTTGCCACACTGGTGTTTAAAGGGATGGAAAACAGGTGTTGTGATTGACCATTATGAAACCGAATCCCCACCACACCCACTATTAAATGGGTGAGCTACAGTACAGTATATTCCTCAATCACAAAATTACCGAAATTGCGTTGGACGCGCCTTACTTTTGCACCAGAGAAAACCCCACGGATAGTAAACACCAGTGAAAACCCCACGGATAGTAAACACCAGTGAAAACCCCACGGATAGTAAACGCCAGTGAACGGATGGACCTTGCTTCAAAGCCACGCCTTCAGGCCCAGGCGTTCTGAACCCGCTGTCCATCACCGAGGAAAGTAAAGGAGTTCCAGACTGACCTGTCTGGGCTGCTGGTGTCGGCCAGTCATGTTAATGGATGAGCCAGAAGTCGATTGTGATGAGCCGTAAAGGTCAGCGTGGGAGCCTGCCTGGACGATGGACTGTTGACAAACCGGTCCTCTTCGAACAGAGGCGAGCTGTACTGGATGGAAGGCTTGTAGCACACACTCGTAGTAGCGCAGGCAAAAATCTAACTTACCTAACTCACTTTTCAAATGAGACAAACTATACTGTTGGTTCCCTGTAATCGTCATATGTTTGGGGTTTTTAAATGTTTAAAAAGCCCATCCAGGTAGTGGATATTTAAGAGGATATGGCAGTACCTTTGAGGATGTTGCCCACTTAATACACTTTATACAATCTCTGCTTGATCTTAGACTACTTTTAACACTTTGTGTACAGTAGGTATACCTCATAGCATTCCCCCCAAATACTGCAGTACTAAAGCCCCAGTGTTCAGTCAACTTCAGAGCTAGTTGTATCTTTACTGATAGAGAGCCTGTCTCTATCAGTAAGTTCAGGTTGATTTCCAAGTCTGTCGATATTGCCCAGTGGGAGTTTACTCGACCACGAAATTGACCCCATATAAAACAAACTGAATCTCTTTCATGCTTAAAGTTTGAAAATGATAGATTCTAGCATCTAGATATCATTTACTCTTCACGTTTTTGGTTTAGCATCATTACTACTACCGAACCCCTGAAATCAAAAGTCTCATTGACACCCCTCACCTTCTCTCAACAGACAAACCTGAGGTGAAGATTGTGGTTGAGTTTCCTGTGGGCCTCACAAGGGAAGGAGAGAACCTGGAGTTGACGTGCCAGGCCAAAGGCAAACCACAGTAAGACACACACACACACACACATACACTGCACTACACTACACACCACCTCCTCCTGTAAGATACCTGTGGCCAGCCAATTAGCAGGCTTCAACCGGGTGAAAAAGCGACCTCCAGTTCCTTTACACACATCCTACTATACATATTCACGCACCTTTGCTAGATTACTGATGTGTGTGTATGAATATTTATGGCTACATACTGCTTCCAAAGGGGAATACTTCTCTCCCCTCTTGCTGTTAGCTTAGCCTGGTCATTAGCATTCTCAGTTTGTAGCGCAGCTAGCTTAAGGGATGCTAATGCGTTGCCGGGAACTCACACTGAGTGGGAAGCCGATGCCTGTAGCGGCAGAATCAAACGGAGGCAACGCCGGTGGCGCTCACCAGATCGCCATGTTGTCACAGTGAGCCTGTCGCCGCAAACAGCTGCAGGGAAGTGCTAATCACTCCCACACAGAATATTCTGAACATTCCTGTCCCTTAATTAAGGATTAAGGATGTTAACAACAATATGGGCTCTTCCTGTGGAGGCACTTCTTAACATTTATATTTTTCCCATTGACATGCAGGTACACCAGCAGGCATGCTCAACCCTCAGATTCAGACATAAACACGCGCGCGCACACACACGCACGTACACGCACGCACGCACGCACACACACACACACACACACACACACACACACACACACACACACACAAGGCACTGACACACACCTGCTCACCAGACACACATACCTCAGACAAACACACACATACACATACACGTGCACACGCGCGCACACACACACACACACACACACACACACACACACACACCAGGCACTGACATACACCTGCTCACCAGACACACATACCTCAGACAAAAACACACGCACAAACACACACACACCAGGCACTGACATACACCTGCTCACCAGACACACGTACATCAGATAAACACACACACACACACACACACACACACACACTATCTCCGCCCTCCCCTTTCTCCAGTTTTTATACTCAATAGGAAGACATGCTCTCACCCGTATTCATTTAATAAAGATGAAAATACAATCAATACAGAGAGCAGTGAATTGGAAGTCATTTTCATTAGAGCTTGTGAGAGTTCTGCAGTCATTACTGGCAGTCATTACTAGGCTAGGGCCGCTGGTGACCATTTGTATTCTATGCACTCCAGCCTTCTCTCTCTCTCTGTCTCTCTGTCTCTCTCTCTCTCCTCTTCCCCTCTCTCTTCTATGTGCTCTCTCCGCATCCCCTCCTTTTCAATACACCTCTTTTTTTCTACACAGGTCATTTCTCTCACTCTGTCTTGGGAGTGTGCCGTCTTAATGCTGTGTGTAGACTTAGGCTCGGATTCCAACTCAGAGCCCCCCCCCCAGCCCCCCCTCACCCTCCTCCCCTCCACCCCTCTCCACCCCGCTCCCTGCTATAAAAAGTTGTCCGCTTTGTGGCTGTTTTTGTTGTTCTACCCTTCACAAAGGCAGAAGATCAACAGTTATTAAGCTCAAACCGCTCTTTGTTTTGGAGCTTTATTATATTGTTTTTTTTGTTTTCTCCTCACCAAGTCTTTTGAAACGGAGGGAAATGAGTTTAAGCAGCAACACACAAAAAAACAACAACAACAACAAGAGAGACACCAGCAGCTCGCTCGGCGGAAATAACGGGGCGTCCAGGACGGCCATTGAAAGTTGCGCGAGCAGAACGGAGTCGCGACCGGGCGCTTTGTTCCCCCCCCCCCTCTCTCCTCAGAGGGAGGCCAGGTTTTCGGAGCTCGTTGTCATAGAAACGGGACGAGCCGTGGCGAGCCCCTTTCCGACGCTGCGAGGGAAAAACAGCTGCTGCTTAGTGAACGTGAAGGCCGCCGAGAGGCCGGCGGAAGTGAAAAGGCGCACACACGCACGCACACACACGCGCACACACACACACACACACACACACACACACACACACACACACACACACACACACAGGTCTGCAGATGTGATTTGATGTGATGTGCGAGATCGCGAGGGAACCTGCGTTAATGTCTCCCGTATGCAGACATTCTCCCTCGAACGTCGACGGCGCATATTTACAGTCGTAGCCGACTTGACAAAGCGGCCAATTGCAGCCTGTGTGACGGTCCTCCTCTCCCCTCCCCCCAGACCCCAGAAGGTCAACTGGGTCAAAGTGGAGGACGACGTCCCCTCCCACGCCGTCATCACCGGCACGGACCTGTTCATCGAGAACCTCAACAAGTCCTACAACGGCACCTACCGCTGCGTGGCGGCCAACTCTGTCGGCGAGTCCTACGACGACTACATACTCTACGTCTACGGTAGGTACCTTGTCTCGCCTACATGGCTCTCCTCTCTCTCTCTCTACTTCTCCATCTCTCGCTAACCCTTTTCCCTCTGGCCCTCCCTCTCTCTCTCTCTCCTCTTATCCGACTCCCCCGGCCCAATCCCTCTCTCCCTCTCCCTCTCTCTCTCTCTCTCCTCTTATCCGACTCCCCCGGCCCCATCCCTCTCTCTCTCTCTCTCTCTCTCTCTCTCCCTCTCTCTCTCTCTCTCAGTCTTATCTGAACATGGTTCGATACCATTGATTTCAATGGCATTTCCTTGCCTGCAGGACATTACTGTCTAATCGAGCCATTTTACTCTGCTGAATTTACTGGCTGATATCCACTGCACCTAGTCCTGCAGAGGAATGATTTGCTATTTCCAGATGGCAGTAATGGACTGAAAAGCTAGTTTTTTTTTGTATTCTGAGCCCTGTGATAGCCAGGTGAACCGATGCCCGCATGAATAGATGTTATTTACCACAGGTGATCATGGGGTTTGTCATAAAAGCCCTACAATAACAGCCTAGTGAAAGGACTGGAGCCATGTTTCTTCGTAGATGTTAAAAGTGAGGATGGTATGCATGAATTGAACAGGTCATGGAGGTCAGAGAGAAAGCTTTCACGTGTATTTGGTGACCATGGATGATCGTCTTCTACCGTTCTCAAGAGGCTGGTCTTAGCTGGAGCTGTTAATGTGTTGGCCATTGTACCAGCCGTTTCCTCCTCCACCTCCTCCACCTCCTCCTCCTCCCTCTCTCCTCCAAACAACATGTCGGAAACAAACACCCTATTGTATTCAACAGCGATGGCTAAAACACCTCCCACCATGATAAGCAGCCCACATTAAACTTCATTAGAGAGTGTCTGCTCCTCGATGGCTTTGATGTCTGAACCACGGCTCTAACATCTACTGTAGTTCACCAGCAAATCATGTCCCGACATTAGACTTGCTAATGCAGGGAGGAGACAGGACGTCGTGCCGAGGGTTGTCAACACTTAATCTGGCGTCATGTTCCTCTGGCACGCTACACACACACGCGCGCGCACACACACACACACACACGATCACACACTTTAGAGCATGAGCTGTTAGCAGACTGCATTGACATTGAAATATACCACCCCCCCCCCCCCCCCCCGCTATTCATGCACACACACGCACGCACACACACACACACACACACACACACACACACACACACACACACACATCAAGCAGTGGTTGCACCTGCGTGTACTGCACCCATTATTATTCCCCTTCAAATTGAAGGTCTGACATATTCTTATTACAAACACAGAAGCTCTGACATCAGATATCCTTTTCTATCAGAACTACTGTACTCACACAGTCACACACACACACACACACACACACGCACACACCACATTCACACACCTAAATTGTGCCTATGCCATTATGAAAATGTACCCCACTGTTCTATGAAGAGGTACTGCATTAAAAATCACAAGTGCTGTCAGAGACAAAGTAGTAAAAGCTGTAAATGGCATTTTCATTTTCCAATTTTACAAATAGCATTATGTAGGTGTACTACAATAGCTACTTTAAATATAACTGTGCAAAATTGAAAAAGATAAGGTAAGGTCTTTATATCCATCGTTGATTTGGAGCATAATCACTGGGAATTTCATTGCAGTGTACTGGTGGGCTGATTACACTAGTTTGAGCTCCCCATTATGCACAGTTGGGTAGCCACTCCTGGTTGGACTGGTCTTGAAACATGTAATAGGCCTCTTCGCTCATCCTCGTCCTTTTATCATTTCCAGTGAGCAATCCACACCTCCACATCTAAACCTGTGATGGGCCCGCCTACAGTACTTTAGGGCTTTGCCCGGAAAAGGGACTCTGAGGACCTCCTCAGTCGACAGCCGGAACAGATGTAGCAGCCGGCCGCCGTCGCTCTGATGTGTTTGTTTCCCCGGCCTTGTGCAGCTAAGCGATGGAGAGCACAGGGAGGACGGCTGACGCTAACCCGGTTAGCGGAGGAAGAATAGCGCTCTCCCAAACCTCATCCGTAGAGCAGCAAAGTCACCGTGAAGGAAAATGTCAGGGGCCTTCCCCACCCCTGCAGTCATATACGATCTAGCACAGAGGAGTTTAACCGCTTTACAGACTGCTGCTAACCCAATAAAGCAGGCCTGCCTCAGACCTTCACCAGTTTCGCCTTTTATTGGCCGGCGCTCGTTTGGCAGGCCTGTCGCTCTTACTCACACTCTGCGCTCGCCGACGCCTCACCCCCCCCCCCGGCGCCCGGATGTTTTCCTTCCTCCCTGCACCAAACACCGCCACTGGGTCTAGAAATCGATTACACCCCAACACACTAACCAGACCACACGCGTGTATGTGTGTGTGTGTGTGTGTCCGTGCTGCGCAGTGTTTACCCCCTGCATCGGCGGTGTACGGAGTCCACGCTCAGACACTGTCTTGATTTTCCGAGGAGGTGGTTTTGTTTTGTGCCATCCGTCGTCTGTGTGCCGCATCCATTTAGACTAAACAGAAGCCCCAGCAAAGCGGACAATAGAACAAATAAATCTCGATGCTCTACTGTAAGCAGCCGCACCCAGCGGCGTCTTCAACGGCTCAAATTGAAAACATAATGAAAAGCCTGCAAGGGGGATGAAGAAAGTTCCTTCCCTGGGTAGGTGGAAAAACGCTTTTGTTTCCAACGGGGAGATACATATTTAACAGCTGGGAGGAATAGGATCTGGTAGGAGAGCAGGAACACGCAGAGCTCGCTGGTCCCCGGGGTCTAAAGTGGAAGGACAATATCTGCATCAGCCAGTTAGATTTGCAGCACCGCATTTTTCGGAAATAAAGCCATACATTCTCCCCCTCAGAAACACACACACACACACACACACATATATACAACCATACAAACAGGGTTTTTGCGCACTTGAGATTTGGAGGATTTCCATGCTACAGTACGTGATGCTGAGCTGTCTCTGACATGGCTACTCGGCCCATGAGAAAGGCAGCCACTTTAGCATTAGGCTAAACATGCAAATGTCGAGCTGCAGGTCATTCGCACGCGAGGGATCCTCTCAATGTTTGTGTTTGAATAACGGGCTAATTGCGTAATCGAGAGAGAGAGAGAGAGAGAGAGAGAGCATGGGCTCCTCATGAGAGAACGATGGTTACGCATTGTAACCCTAATTCTATGAGTGGAGCGGAGCCCCACAGGGAAAGCTCCTATTGGCTAGTGAAACCTAGCTAGCTACAATTGACTGAAGAAAAAAACACGTACACGCACCTGTGTCCAACGAGGTCCAGTGCACCACTGTACTGTATAAGCGGGCTTCGCTCGCACAACTGCTCCTAACTGACATTTTCAGCGAGCAGAATGAGGGGTCAGCAAGTCTTTTCCCTGTGGGGCTCCGCTCCACACATAGAACCAGGGTTACAATGCATAACCATCGTTCTATTTCGTGGAGCTCCACCCCACAGGGCTAGTTCCTATTGGCATAAGCGAAGCTACACGACCGCACCATACACACTTGCTGGCACCTCAATAACGAAGGACTGGCCAGCCAGGACACAAGCCAGCGCTCCAAGGTGAGCTCATACCAAACGTTGGCCCACCCAAGCATTGGACCCACCCGCCACACTCTATCAAAACCAAGGGCAAGGAGAGGTACGTGAGAGCCGGACCGGAAGCGGTTACAAAGTACATAGCCGGTCCTAGCCTCACCCACAGACAATAGCGGACCGTCACTCATAAGACGGTCCCTTCCTGGTACATCATGTCTAACGCTGACTCGCGCTGGCGGCTGTGCCTAGCACAGACGACGCCACGGCGACAGAGGACATGGATAGAAGATAATATCGGACAAAAGGAGACACAGACGACCAAGTCGCCGCCGCACAAATGTCCTCCATAGACACACCATTAAACGGCCCCTCGTAGACTGTGCCCTGAACAGCCCCAGGCAGACGGCGACCCGCAGTCTCATAAGACATGGAGAAGCCATCACAAATCCACTGGGAGAGATGCTGTTTAGACAGCGCTGAGCCCACCTTCCCTGCGCCGTGGCAAACCAACAGCTGGGGGGTAGTACGGACCTCAGCTGTGCGCTAAACATAACAAGTCAGCGCATGCAGAGGACACAATAAATGTAAGCGGGCCTCTTCCTCGCTCACATGAGGCGGAGGATAGAAGGCTCTCAGCTCCAAATCCTGTGCACTAAAGGCGCACTTTCGGAATGAAAGATGGATCTGTGCGCAAAACAGCTTTGCTCCCATCACCTGTGATGAGATAAACTGTCAGAGCTCTCAGATCACTGACCCGCTTGCCTGATGTCAAAGCAAGGAGCAGAGCGGTCTTAATAGCGGTCTTGAGAGAAATTTGCTCCAGTGGTTCAAACGGCGCTTCACACGGCGCGTTCAGAACCAAGAGCAAATCCTAAGGTTGCGCCGTAGCTTTATGTACTGGGCGAAGATGGCGTACACCAGTCAGGAAACGTTTAACCGGGGGGTGCCCAAAAACCGTCGAACCGGGGGCATGCAAATCGAGCCCTCCGCCTGGGACAGCGCGTTTGGCCAAGGAGGGATGAACCACGGTCCCACAGACGTCATGGCCATCACCTCCGCATACCATCTCGCCCAGTGGCGATCTGCCGCTATCAGAATCACTGATAGACCCTCTGACCGCACTCTGGCTAGCAATGGTAAAATCAGCCCCATCGGCGGGAAGGCATAAAGCAGAGCCTTCAGCCAGGGGGCATGTGCGAACACATCCACCCCCAGCGGAGGCTAGTCCTGCTGCTTCAGAGAAAACCAGAGGGGACACTTCGCGTTCTCTCTCGAAGCGAAGAGATCCACCTCTGCCCTGCCGAACCGAGCCAAGAGTTGAGCCACAATCCGTGGATGCAGGCTCCACTCGCCCGGATGAGGCCCACCTCGGGACCTAAGTCCGCCCTGACATTCAGACGGCCGGCAATGTGCCGCGCCATCAGAGACCGGAGGTTGACATGAGCCCATCACCACAGCATCACCGCCAGTCGGTGAAGGGCCAGTGACTGAACTCCCCCTTGCCGTTTGATGTACGCTACTGTGGTCTGGTTGTCTGACCGCACCAGTACAATCCCCCCCCCACTAGGTGGACGAAGTGGCGCAACACCAGCAACACTGTCTCTAATTGCAGGAGGTTGATGTGGCGCCATTCCCCGACGGCCCACAAACCATCTACGGCCTGTGACAGACATGTACTATGATTGAAAAATCTAACTGGGTTTAGTTAGATAATCAAAAGAACACGCAATGTGGTCGATTCAAGCTGGTTTGAAACAAAAGACAATAGTTTTATTCTGTTACCATTTGCAAAGCGGACTCTAAACAGGAAGTGTATCCTGGTCAAGAGTACTGGGACTCAGTCGTGAAGACTCTTTTATAACTTCGTATAGAGGGAGGTGACGTGCACTCAGACAAAGGGTAAAGGGGAGTGATGTCACAAACCAAAATGTTCTATCTAAACAGAGGGATTCTCTGGGAACGGATGGAAAGGCAGTTTCACAGAGGTTAAAACAATAAACTAAAGGAGAAACTCAGAAAACATCAATCAAGTGGGAAAACAGAAAGAAACAAATTGGGGGGTAACACATTGGTGATACTTTAATTTCATTAACAGTACCACCCCAGCCGTTTAGAGACGCGTCTGTGAAAACGGCGACGTGAGTAGACACGCCGTGCGCTATTACGTGCCAGTCGCTCCAATGGCTGAGGTCCACTCCCAATGATCCAGGTATTCGCACAAGGCGCTGTCTGTGTCTCACAGGATCTAGACGAAGCCATGCGAACCACCTATGGGTGGGCCTCATGTGTAACAGGCCCAGGGGCACCACCACATGCGCCGCCACCATCAGACCTAGAAGGCGCATGATCGACAGAACTGATACCTTCAGAGAAGGATGGAAAACGCTGAGACATTTCTCCAGCGTTTCCCTCCTTGGATTGGACCGACACGCTCTCATTGTGCCCGTGTCCAGATTGATACCTTGGTAAACAATCTGATGGGCCAGCGACAGAGCGCTCTTCTCCCAGTTGACCGCAAACCCCAGGTTGATGAGATGTCTCACCACCGTGGCGGTGTGCGTCAAAGCCAACAAAGGGGAGCCAGATAGGGACGTCCCGTCTTACTCACTAACGTCCCAGTTAGTGCCGTAACGGCGTGCTCCGTGATCGTCATGTCTGCTAATTCAGCAGAAGACTCCGCGGCTCGAGCCGGACCCACCAAGGTTTTACCACCTCTCTCCCTGTAAAGGAGCAACCAACAGACCCCGTCGCATGCTAGCGAACTGAGGCACAACAAGAGATGCGGACTGTACGTTCCTACCAACAGGCACATTGTGATCAAAATAACATTTTACTGTAATTTTATTGTCACCAACCCGGAAACATGCACACCATCGCTCTCATAAGAGCGGGGTGGGAAAGGCAGAAAACAGTCACGCATCCTCTCACACCGTTAGAAGGTGCGTCTCTTCTTGCCCCAAGCCAGACGAGGAGAGACCGGTGCACTCGCAGGAGCCGAGCCGGTCCGAGCACTCTGGGCTGGCCGGACAGGGTGGGGCAGAGGTGGAAACTCCGTGCTCGCAGTCCCGGCGGCCGATGGCAGTGGGGCGGGAGCCCGTAGCAGGTTGTTAAGAGTGCTTACGCTGTTGATAACGCCTGGTCTTGGTTGAAACAGCAGCGGCTGAGACACTCGGACGTGCAGACACACTGTGCCTTCCCGGAGCGGCGAGGTGATGAGCGAGGAGGAGCCGGTCTTGCTCCTGGGTGCGACACTGCTCCAGGACCTTCGACACAGCCACACCAAACAACCCCTGCTTGCTAGTTGAGGAGGACGCCCTTGTTCTCCTCGCGCAGACCGGTCAGGGACAGCCACAGATGATGCTGGTGCACGACAGAAGTGGCCATCACTCCTCCCATGCAGGAAATGGAGATCTTCACCAACTGAGGGATGGCTCCCGCAGCCTCAGACCTCTTCGCTCTCCAATCTGCTTCCACAGTGGAGGGGATCTGCTCCTTGGCTAGCTGGCTGATGTAGATGGCTAGCATAGCGATGGAAGATGAAGCAGCAACGGCTTGCACCGCCAGCGCATAGCTCTTGTCCGCCAAGGGCAGGGTCGTCTTGTCCTTGGGGTCAGGCATCAACGGCTTCCTGACAGAACCCCAAGCAGCAGAGAAGCCAGGCACGAGCACCGCAGCGATGTCGGGTTCCAGCTCAGGGGAGCCACCTGTCATGACGTCATCTCAGCCAGCCATCTTGGTAGCTTTAGCGAAGGATCATAGCGGAGCTCTCAGTGCAGCCAGCTGAGCCCATCCCTCCTCCACGAACGGTTGGGCATCGCCGGCAGGAGACGAGGGGCAGGTGTTCCAGAGCTCCAGAGAGGCAGCCCCGTAGCAACGGGAACAGCAGCTTGAGCAGGTCATGGTCGAAGGATCTATACCTGAGCCTCCGGATAAGAGCCGTTCGCCTCCAGGGTCACTGAGGAAGAATACTCGCCATCCTCAGGGCCCTCGTCTCCTTCATCAGACGGCGGGAGGGGCAACATCGGAGCCGGCTGTTGTAGGGGCACATCACCCACATCTGAGCCGCCCTGTGGGAGAGCGGGATCTTCAGTCTCCTGCAGCGGCGGCGTCTCAAAGAAGTGCGCTCGGAGGATCCTCTTCAGAGGAGAGCACAGACCTGGCAGTAAGGAGACGGAACCAGGCCCGCCTTGGCGTGCTGCTGCCCTATACAGCGGAAGCAGAGGGGATGTCCCGTGTCGGTGTAACGAGCGCCGCAACAGAGTCTATCTGGAGGACTAATCAGCGCCGGCCGGGGGGCCCCGGGGGATGCCGCTGGCTCCTCGGAGAGTTGCTGAGAAGTCATCTTCGGGTCTTCTCTTTTTCAGTTGTTTTCGCAAGCCTATACAGTGGTGCACTGGATCTGGTTGGACACAGGTGTGTGTATGGTATTTTTTCTTCAGTCAATTGTAGCTAGCTAGGTTTCACTAGCCAATAGGAGCATGCCCTGTGTAGCGAAGCTCCACGAAATAGAACTTTGCCGAACGTGGCTAATTTGTCAACAAACCTCCAGAGTCAGTCTTTGCTAATGATTAGAACTGGGTAAACATTTGAGTGGGCAGCATTAAAAAAAAACACATGACTGGCGAGGCATGTTCGTCGCCGCCAACCCCAAGGATGTGTTTATGAACACATAATCGTTCCGCCTCTGATTGTGGTGTGTGGGGTGGGGGGGACAGTGGGGATGAGCTGTCACTGCAGGTGCGCTTTTGGCTTCAGACAGTCGTCACGAGCGTTGCCAGCCGGAGAGGTGCCTCATCGTGTGTTCCCACCCCTCTTCTGTCTCCTCAGTCTAATTGGGAGACTGGGGCCCATCAATCTCGTTTGTCACATCGTGCAGCTGGCAGATTTCGGAGAGGTGGGGGGCCTGTTATTTTGCAGTGGCAGAGACGGTCGGGGGCGCCCACCGTCTTGCTAGGAGTCGGATGCTATCTGCCAGTGCGATTAATAGGGGGGGCGGTTTCTCCCCTGTGCTGTTCATTAGCTTTTAATTGGAGTCAACCACCCCCAGCGCTCCTTTGGCAGTGGGAGATATGTGCTTTAGTTATTGTTATTGTGCCGGCTGCCGTCCGCCCTGCACCCCCGATTCCACTTCTAATCCTCTCCGATGAGCCGATAGGAGGAAGTGACAGGAAGTGAGAGTTTTTCCTCGTACCTGTGCTGTCGCCTGCCTGATTCCGCTGACAGTATTTAGCCTCTGCCCCACGGCGGGCTCACTCGTCTTAGCGTCCCGAAAGAGTCCCAAATGAGGATATTGTCCTTCCACTTCAGACCCCCGGACGGAGCGTTTCGACAGCTGTAGGTGTGTGTATTAATGTGGCCTCAGAGCAAACAGGGAAGAGTGAGCTGTGTAGGAGACCCCCCCAGCTCCATGGCGGAGAGAGAGGTGATTGTCTTCATCCTTCTTGAACTTTCTGTTCCCCCCACACCTCCGTTTCGATTAAAACGTTAATTGCCTTTCTGCCTGGGAACGTGCGGACACACACACACCCATGTCCTCCCCTCCCAGCGTTTCCAAGATATACACACGGCACACATCCACCTGAGCTAATTGCTCTAGGTGTGTTGGTGTGTGTGTGTGTGTGTGTGTGTGTGTGTGTGTGTGTGTAGGCACAGCAGTCCATGGGGACAGCAACAAAACATAGCGATCTCAGTAAACTTCCATCGGGGTTCACGCTAGGTTAGTAGCTCTTGCTCTTGTCTACAGGGACTGTCTCTGCCAGCTCCTAATGCATTCCAGCTCCATGCACTCGAGCCAGGAATGCTTATTAAAATCAGCCCAGGTAAACTCGCCACAGTGACTCAGCAGATAACGCAGCAGCCCTTCTTTCATTTTAAAGTCAATAACATCTCCACACAGAATTTTTTTATGGACACGTTTGTAAACAATCCAGCTGTTTTGTGGAAGAAAGTATAGATGTTTTTTGTTTTTTTAATTCACTGCCAAGTTTTTAATGAGTTATTGACATCGATGATCCCAAACATCTGCTAGGCCCTCACGGTTCATTACGCGATGAAACCAATTAAGTACAGTAGCACCAGCAGAGTCGGAGTTTGTCAGCTCCCCAACAGTACGCTGTGCTAGCCTGACTCCCCGCTATATAGTCAGCCGGTAACCCCTTCCTTCATGTTTTCCCATATCAATGGAAATGTTGTTGCTGGTGGAGGATTAACTAGGTACATCTTACATTGGAGAGTGTTTGATTGCTGATTGCTTATGCATTCGGTTATCGCTCCAGGGTATAGCCTACAGGCTATCTTTCTCTTTCTCTCTCTCTCTCTCTCTCTCTCTCTCTCCCCCTCTCTCTCTGATTTTAATTTATTTCTCATACTTTCTCACAAGATGTTGTATATGAGTGTTCATGTTTTTGAAGCTACTGTACAATGATAATAAGTTATATTCCAAGCAGCATAAATAGCTCCTGTACCCTCAGGAAAGAAAATACTTTTAATCAACTGCATTTTCACATATTGTAGTACTTGCACATACAGCCCCAAGCAATTGCAGTGCTAGACTTTCATATTTTTCAAAACAAAGCTGACTTTTCGCCATACAGCAAGTCACTCCCCTGGGCAGTCGTCACCTTGGCAAAGGCAATCAATGCGAGTGCAATGTTCCGAAAATATGCCACGAATGCAACTGCTCTGTGAAGACATGGCTCTTGAATCGCGGGAGTGTTTAGGACAGGTAACAACTTATCTCTGACAACCCATGATCCATAAAAGTTCTTTATTGACATGCCAAACACAAATCCCCTCAAGTACCTCTCTCCCTGTGAAAAGCACGTCCTTCTCATCCACACCCCCGGGGAGAGTGAAAGTGCTCCACTCAGAGTGCCTGGCATTCTTGTGCGGCAGAGCGCCAGGGGGAAAGTGACCCCAGGATACATCATCTCATAAAATGGAGGCTGCCTTTGAGTGTTGTCGACAATCAGGTTGCTGCTTCTGAACCTCCGACTGATGTGCTGAGATTACTTTTGTTACTCTTCTCAGGATTGACACTGCTCTAAGGAACCCAGATCGGGCCCTGTCATCTCTCTCACATTAAACACAATTATACTTTTTTTATTTTATTTCAAAAATACTACAAATTTGAATGCAGTTCAGCGCCCGAAGCCATGTCCTTTTCCAGCTATCCACCATATCTCATCAGTGTTCGGGGGGGGGCGGTAGGCACCCCTGCAGCAGTAGTGTAAAGGAACAAGGAACACATGCTGTGATATAAAAATAATTATACAATGGGTAGTTCCGACCTCGCAATCTGATTGGTTAAGAGCCGTTGTATATGCCACGATATACCATGGGTAAAACTGTTCTATGTGAACTATTACTGCGTCAATTATTAGGCTACTGTCTGTAAAAATTTTAGTTCCATTGCGTAACCTTCTGTTGGTTACATTACGGTTTCTCCTCGAGAAAATGGAAACATTCAATGTCAATTTTGAGTTGTTCTATCCGTCCTGTAGCTTACCACTCTGGTTTTTCATCACCACTTTTGCAACTCGCAGTTGCACAGCAAAAGTAGGCTACACTTCGTTAATGGCTAGCTAGGTTGGTCAGGAGTATTAGTTTTGGTTGCTAGGACTAATTGTTTGTTGCTTTGAAACTCCATAGCATACCTTTCTTGCCGGAGTTCACTAAAATTGATATTAAGACACTGAAATAGTAGGTATTTATCCTATAAATGTTTCCTGATGATGTAACTCGGCTGCGCCTCGTGCCTATGACCGCACCGCAACCCATGGTATATTGGCCATATACCACACCCTCTCATGAGTTATTGCTTCAATAAATAAATAAAAAATTCAATGGCAGCCAATTTTGATCCTCACCACAGATGTAGCATCTGTCTAGACATCCACACATCTCACATCTCACTCACCCACACACTCATCTACAGCTCCAGTCACTGTCTACAAACTACAAACATTCTTTTCTCTCTCTCTCTCTCTCTCTCTCTCTCTCTCTCTCTCTCTCTCTCTCTCTCTCAATCTCTCATTAATCTGTGTTTTGTTATTGTCTCGACTCATACACATCACACATGCATAGACATACACACACAAGCAGACATACAAACATGTGCACTGACACACGTACTGTACACACACACACAAATCACTCGGCCCCTGCACTGGGTAATACCTCCTCTGTTCGGTCACTCCCAGCCAATGGGAAGAGCAGGACCGGTCTCTCTGCCCCCTAGGTTCTTAACCAATGAGACCCACCGCTCCCACCAGAAAAAGTGCCACTTTTGATTTAAGATGAATTAAAAACAGGAAAGTACAACGGAGAGAGCTTGGAATTGCCTCCAGCTTCACACACACGCTCACACACACACACACGCACACACGCATGCCCATCCTCCCAGACCTCACACTGTGCAGTGTTTGCTTGTTTGTTTGTTTGTGCTTTAGCCCCACAGACGACGGGGCGGACTTTGCATTTTTTATCACTTGTCATGCTGTTGTTTTGTTTATCAGGTTTTGTGTTTGTTTGAATTTGTGATGGGTTATATTATTGATATTGTGATGACAATAAACTACATTATTATCCATGCACGTGTCATGATGGAAACACACAACATTGACAAAAGAACCAGTTATAACTGGCTACCACACGCCTGCTTAGGCTTGGCTAATGACAAAGAAGACATCTGAAAAATAGAAGCAACATATATACATAATAATACATTTGCTATTTAAAAAATACCTAGCACGCCTATCAATAATGCCCTTATCACAATTGTCACAATTTAATTGTGGTTTGTTATGATTTCTCTGGGTTATACTCATTGGTATGCCTGTCTGTCATGTCACTTTGTTCTTTCATCCAGATGCCCCCACCACTACCCCTATACCCACCACAGCTACCACCACCACACCCACCACCACCACCATCTACTACCCCGAAGCCACTCAAGGTACGGTATGCCCTCCCAGCACCTCTGTGTGTTTGTGTGTCTGTGCGTGTGTGTGTGTGTGTGTGTATGTGCGTGTGTGTGAGAGAGGATGTGTGTGTGTGAGAGAGAGGATGTGTGTGTGTATGTGTGTGTGTGTGTGTGAGAGAGAGAGAGAGAGAGAGAGAGAGAGAGAGAGGATGCGTGTGTGTGTGTGAGTGTGTGTGTGTGTGTGTGTGTGTGTACCTCTATACCCACCACAGCCTACCCTCATCTCATACCACCACCATCCCTCCATCTGCCACCCTGAACCTATATGCACACATGTTCATTTCACAGACCCCAGGGGCGGGGCTTCAGGAAGGGCTGGCGGAAGGGGGGTTGGGGTCGGGTGTGGTGGGGTAGGGATTGCCCCAGGGGCCGGGACTCGTGGGAGCGCGAGACACAGCCTTTTCTGGCATGCTCTTGACATATACTAATACACCCAACGGAACCATGCCTCCAATCAGTGCACTCAACTGTCCACCTGAGTCACATAGGAATTACGGTTATGGTTGGTAGTAGACAGGTAGGTACCCTTACCAGTCCAAGCCATGATTCAGTATAACAAACTACCCTAACCACTCCAAACCTCAATTGAATATACCCCAACCACCCTAACCACGATTCAATATACCCCAACCACCTTAACCACTCCGAACCACGATTCAATACAGCCCAACCCTAACCACTGCGAACTAATTCAATCCAGCCCAACCCTAACCACTCCGAACTACGATTCAATACAGCCCGACCCTAACCACTCCAAACCACGATTCAATACAGACCAACCCTGAACCACGATTCAATACAGCCCAACCCTAACCACTCCGAACCACGATTAAATACAGACCAACCCTGAACCACGATTCAATACAGCTCAACCACCCTAACCACTTCTAACCATGATTCAATATACCCCAACCACCCTAACCACTCTGAACCACGATTCAATACAGCTCAACCACCCTAACCATTCTGAACGAATTCAATACATGGTTTATGTGATGTTTTTCAGTGTGTGTGTTTGAGCTGCAGTACGTGAAGAGAAGAGATAGAAAGAGAGAGAGAGAGAGAGAGAGAGAGACAGAGACAGAAAGAAAAGGAAAAGAGAGAGCCTGCTAACAGAGCAGCCAGGCGGCCCTGATAAGATTTCCAGGAACGATAGTACCGATAACAGAGTCTGACTGGAGGCCAAGTCTCTGCTCCCTCTGTGTGGTTTGTCAATGTGACTCATCAGACCCCTCACATTTCTCAAACGATCCCGCAATCTTATCGGGATCTGGGCCTGTCAATGGGCCTGGCTGAGCCTGGGATTACAGAAGACCATTGTGTTTCCGGAGATGAACAATGGCGCTTTATTTTTTATCCCCTCAGACAAAAGAGCAGCATAGAGACGGTGGACTGCTCCCTTGTCCCCTCTCCCCCAAACGCCTGTCCAGCCCGAACCCGAATCGCGCGAGACGTTCACATTCCGAAGACACGCCTCCCTTGTAGAAATGCAGGATCAGAGACAAGGATAAGTTCAAGTCTCCCAGGTGCTGTAAAACGCATTCTGGATCAACCCGGTAGCGAAAGTGATAGGCGAGAGTTACGAGCCCCCCCTTCCGCTGAGATTCACTCGCGATGGAATCGATTACAACTTTGTCGGACGCCATTGGGGTTCGTTACAGAAGCTGATGAAAGCACTTGATGTATTAAACCATTGGTTGATAGTTCCCTTCATGGACTTTTGGATTTTCCTTTTGGCCGCCCACTTACTCCTCATTCCCCTAGCTTCGATTGTATCTCATACACAGCACATGGAACACCTGTTCCTTCTTCTGTTTGCAGCAAACTCCCAGCTCCATTGTCTGACAGGGTTTGTGCTACCAGTACCCATCGATTGTTGTACAGTCACCTCAAGAACTCTGCACGCTGGCTCTACGCCCACCACAGGACACCCACAGACTTTGATAGGCTTCCATCAATAGGAAACTCTACTGCTAGTAGCGCTGCATGCATTGCAACATGAATACTGTCCATCATGTTGTTGATATGATAGTTGCTTCATGTTAGGGATACCATGGCACTTGAGTACTGCCTTGAATGTAATTCCTGTTGAAATCCAATTGCTGATACGGAAGGTGAGTCCTCAGTCGGTGAAATTCCATGTCAATTGCTAGACTCAGTTTTGGTCGCCATTGAGAAACTATCACCTATGAATATTGTACCTTAGCTGCATGCAAAAATGTTGGTAAATAATAACTGTCACAGTTTCAGAACACGTTGCTGCAGGCCATTGTCAGCGTTAAAATTTCTGAATCTCTGTTCTGCGCGTAAACAAAAACAATACTTTATGTCTCTTGCTTCTGAACAAGAACAGCCCTGGGCTACGAATGCAATCAAAGGCTCTGGCAGACAACTCCACTCACAATGGGATTAAATCCCTCAAGACAAAGCAATCATCTGAGTCATGCTTGATTATGCCATCTGATTGGATGAAAAGAAAGGCCGAACGATGTCGAGTGATTGGATAAACCTTGTCCTCAGACCAAGAAGTGGCCTGTGCTAGATTGGCTGCATTATTTCTATACAACTGCCCAAAAACAGTGACAAAGCGCACGCTATCAGTGTCAATCAAATTGAACGGAATCATATTGCATTGTGGGACTGGTGATGTGGACGTAAGTATTCGTGGTGATGGCATTTGCAGTGTAAAGTTATGTGTAAAGAAACAATGTAACGTCCCTGAGACGGCAAAGCAAAGACGGACATCGGGAAGAAACCATATGCAGTAAAAGAACCCCCCTTTTATATGGTCTCTTCCACAGTGTTCCATTGTTTCTGTGTATTTAGATCTGGGGGAGCAGTCTCTCATGGCCCATAATGCCGTTCGGCTGCTGGTTTCACTTCTCCACACCGTGAATGAGTATAGATCAGAGAGGCAGCTGCCAACTAATCTATCAGCCTGTGCAAAAGGGGCAGAGGACACTTAGAGCTTTAATACATTTTTGATAAACTGGCTATAAGGTGACCGAAATAGAGTATACTGCACTTTTTAAAAATCTATTAAAGCTCCGACCAAGGGCTTTAAGTGCTCGCTGGCTTCAAGAGGTGACATTTAGAGAAGACTAAATTTCCATTTACACTGCAAAATAAATGGCTAAATGGAAAGGCCTGGCTCACTAGCTCTTCCGCACTATAGACAGATGCCATTTATTTTTATTTTGTAACTCCTAACTTTTTAATGTATCCAAACATAGCCCAGAAATGTATGTTTATTGAGATTGTTTTTGATTTATAAGACAAAACTGAGTCATATCTCATATTCCCCATCTCTCTCTCTCTCTTTCTCTCTCTGTCACCCATCCATCTCTCTCTCTCTCTCTCTCTCTCTCTCTCTCTCTCTCTTCTCTCTCTTGGTTCTGCTCTTTATTTCCCTTCATTTTCTTTCTCTGTCTGTCCTTGGAGTGTTTTTCTCTGGCTTGGTCCTGAAGCCCCCTCCGCCCCCCAATCCAACCCCCACAACTCTCTTATTTTATCTCCACCTGCTTTGTCGGCCTTCCTCCTCGTCTCTCTCCTCTTTCTCCAGCCAGACTCGGGGGAAGTTCCTCCTCATCTCTCTCCTCTGTCTCCAGCCAGACTCGGGGGAAGGAGGCAGAGGTGGATATTGTCGTTTTTAGCTCCCCTCCCACTCAGGGCAGCCTTGATGTCCTGTTGGTAGTCAGGGGTGACGTCTTGACTCTGGTCTCCTTCTCAAAGCATGTTGGAAGAATCTTGAATCCTCCGATTCTGTGTAGCAGGATGTGAGGAAAAGAGGAAGCCTTGAATAACTCCACCCACTCACATCCCTTTCTCTATCCACATCCCTCTCTCCTGCTCTTTTTCCTCTTCCAGTTTGAGTTATATAACAAATGACCCCCCCCCCCTCCCCCGCTCAAATAAGATGTCACCAAATTGCACTCCACCAACCTACCCGTGCAAACAAGCGCTTGTAAAGTGTACCAAGAGGCACAACAGAAAAATCCATTCATAAAATGTACTTCCACTGATAAAACAATTTTGAAATAGGATACCAGCCCGCCACGGCTTTTAATTGATGAAAGGCCATAAACAGAGACGGCAATTCATTTCAACCCCACCGATGAAAAAAACGTCACATAAGCACACACACACACACACACACACACAAGCAAATCCTTTCGTAAGGGTTTAAATTGCATAAACACCATCTGGCAAACTGATTTTGGAATTGAACAAATGAATTGCCCCTGTCCAAGCACTCGTGCGCCGAGATAGAGCAGTCCATTTCTCTCTCCCCTGTCTTGACTCCACCAGCAGCATGAAGCGCTGGACAGAGAGCGATGACTTGCTGGAAGAGGATAGGCTAATTCACTAAAGGTCAATTGCATTACCACAAGGAAAACAATGGCTAGGGACGTGTGAGATGCATAGCCAGGGGAGAGCGTCCTCTGCAAACACAGCAATGCACCCAATCTGTCTTCTTTATGCGGAGGTATATTGTTATTGGAGGACCATGATTGCGCTCCATGATGGCTTCAGAGAGATTGAACTAATAAACCAGGCATGATGGTAATCAGCGAGCCAGCCAGGCAGCCCTGAACGACACACTCACCCTAACTCAGATCAAGACCCTGCCCTGCACACACATCCAAAACACATTAGCATCCACCGCCGCTTAATTCTTCGAAGACAATGTGGATAGGACCAGAATCTCTGGTGCAAAGGAATTACACCCCTTAAAAACCCATGATATCTACAGTGGAATAGAGAAGCAAGCACCTAATCTTAAAAAGCTGTAATACCTAGCTGTAATACCTAGCACCTAATCTTGAGAGAATTACTATTTTTCTCCCTAAAGAGGAAATAAACCGTTTGTATAAACAATCCAAAAATGTGAAGCGAGGAACGCTTCTCGTTCAAGAAATCTTGACATGGAAGGTAGATATTCAGCAGAAACACAATTTAGCACAAAAATATAAAAAAAATAAAGGTATTAAGGATATTGCTTTCATGTATTTTGCCAGATAACTAGCTATTAGCCTAATTATGTGTTTATTATCAACTCCCAGCCACTACCCACCAATATCGCACCTTGGTGTTGTGCGCTATCCACTGCCTCAGACACGCTCCTAGCCATCTAACATGAACCTATGATGAACCACGGGGTTCTAATGAGGTTTGGCCCCCTGCGCTGCCAATAAGGTCAGGATGTGCGGTGATAGTGGTATTTCCACCTTAACTTGGCAGGTGTCCTTATACATCTGGCGCTGACTTATGTCTCAGTTTGCCACAAGGGGTTCATGGGAACTGTAGTAATTAGCCACAAAGCTCTGTGGCCATTGTCATGTCTGCTGATGTCAGCTGCCGATGTCAGCAAAGTGCCAGTGGTGCCTCAGGTGACCTGCGACACGAGGAAGGGGGGGCGGGGGCCTCTTTGGGGACCGGCGATAGCTCATCAGTAGACACACCGAAGGGTCTGCACAGTTGCCACGGTGATGTAATGGGGTTAACAGATGTCCAGGGGCCTCTCTGATGACTGAGGGTTGACCAGGCAGGTGCTATCGTCCTGCTCAATTCGAATGAGCGCCGATTCTGCCGTCGCCACAAACGCTAGAGTCCTGAGCTTAGCCCTCCAGCATTTTCAGAGGAGCATGATTCAATCCCATCCCACCTGAAGACACTTCAGGAACACGGGAAACTCCATCTCACTCAGTATTACAGCTGTAGAAGGGAAAGCCCTACTACAGGAATTTGAATCCATTCCCCTTTGTACGCCTCCTTGTTTCAAGACGCTGCCCTTGAACTGATTGCCTCCAGTCTTTTTCTTAACTTCCTGAGGACACAGGCTGTTAATCTCTGAGGACTATTTCAGCTTCCAAGCGCAGTTGAGGTGATCTGGACTACCCATCAGCCTGATAAGAGAATGAGCCTGGAGCATCGGTGTAGGATTAGCAACTGCCAAGCAGTAGTAGAAAGCAAGTTGCACAATCCCCATTCTGCCTTTTCTCGAGGTCGGAATCAATTTTAAAGACGCTGAGGTGCCGAAAGTAGCTTTGCAGAGCGGTTTCTTCTAGCGATTATGCTAAACAACTGTCATCTGAACACGAGGCCTGTGGCACTACTTTACACAGACTACAAGGAACCTCAACCAGAGAGCCTGGCCCTGTGAGGCCTCACTTTCCCCTCCAAGAAAGACTTGATCTGGGCTTGTCTTTTGAGATAGCTCCTTGTGTCCTGATCCTCTGGCTTTTTCAGAGGAGACCAGGCCTCCAGCGAGCCACTTCCCTGCAGTCTCTGGTGATTTCAGCGCTGGAAGAGTTGAACGCTCTCGTTCTGCTGCATTGAGCTGAGAACCCATAAGAGAGCCTCGGAGGGAGGAGGAGAGAGGAGTGCCAGCCTTCTATGACTCACCCACTCATGTCGAACTTAAAATAGGAAGATGAGCCATTGACATGTTTACATAGCCTACATGTCAGGACATGTCGTACCATCATATGACTCATATGAAAAGTGTGAAACGTTTTGTGACAGTTATATTATTGAATTATCAGCCTTTATTTATACGGGTAAGCCAATTAAGAACAGATTCAGTTCTTACAGTTTCAGTACACTTACAGCCTGTCAAAAGTGCACATCAATCACATCATCAGTGTCTGTCTGTAGAAGGTACATCATCAGTAAAAAGGCAGGGGAGAAAAGTGTGTGATCGGTAGATAGAATGTCAGAAAGTCTGTTTAAAGGCTTTAGGGGAAATAAAGGCATCCAGTTTTAAAAGAGGCTCCACTCATTTGCAGGAGAGAAGTGAAAAGCATTCCAAACACAAGTGTGTACATTGGGAAGAGTCCAATGTATACCGTACAGTAGGTACTAGATATTTCCTTTGGTAGTCATAGTATTATAATACACACTGACTTCAGAACTGCAGAGGCTTCATGATTCAAGACTCAACACTACTGTATGTCTATTGTGTTGACTGTTGGTTTGCACAATTCGACACACTCTTTTTTCATATCCACAGGGTGCTTTGATTGGCCAACTGACATCTCCCTGAGACGTGTTTCTGAAAACAGACACGCTCTGCTCCTGCAGGGTGGAGTACAGTCTAACTACCCCCCCCCCCATCCACCCTTCTGTCTTCAGACACCAGAACAAAGAGGAGACTGGTACCCCACAATCAGATTATGGCTAGATTTAATTTAGTCTCCCAGGAGAGGGTGCAGGATGTTCAGTTATGCCACTCTGCCAGATGGATGGATGGATGGATGGATGAATGGTTGGATGGATGGGTTGGATGGGTAGATGGATGGATGGATAAATGGATGGATAAATAGATGGCTCGGTGGGTGGGTGGATAGATGAGCAGATTTCTGCACCTCGAGGTCTGGCGATGCAGAACTTGTTTTTGTCCTCAAAATGGTGCCGAAAAGTTTACCAGAGTTTGGAAATTTAGTTAACCCATATTTCTTCAGAATGTTCTGCTGCCTTATCAGATAAACATGGTTCTAATATTGAATATAAAACAGTGAATATGGACTGACTTCGGCACATTCTGCCAGTATCTGAATAAGGTCAAATAACAGTAACAGTAACTCGTAATATATGTGAAAAGACCTCTAGGTAATTTTCATTCTCTGTAACATTGAAATGTGCCAAATCAAGGTTAGTATGATTGCTTTTGACAAATGTTATTTCACTAACCCTGTAATTTATTGAGATTACCAAGGTAATGCCGCATCGATCAAAATATGCCCTTTGCAAATGAACTTTAAGACATTTCATAGACACACAGGCCCAATAGCCTTCAACGGGGGTGTGCAGTTGGGTTTGTATTGACCGATTGCTGTCTTGTTTACCATATATGCAAACTACGTCTGCAACACATGATAATGCTCCCCCATATGAAGCCACGACGCTCCCCTCCCAGTTTGACGTCCAACATGTGTTTGTGTGTTTATTTTGTTTTATTTATCTTGCACTGCCTTTGATTTCCCTATAGCCTTGTGTCTTTTGTCATGTACTGGTCTCTGAATGCTTGCTTATGAGTGCCATTTGTTTTCTCCTTCCCACCCCTCCCCACCCCACCTGGAACCTCTTCTCCTCCCTCCTTTTTTTTTGCATGCCGTTCCTCCTGTTCCTCCCTTCCTTCTCCTCCTCCACCACCACGCCACCGCTCCCCCGCGTTCTCAGACGCTGCGCCCAGCACTGAACCCGCAGCTCACGGTTGGTATCTCTCCCTCCTTACTCTGGTCAGAAGCATGTCCCGCGCCTCAGACGCATGGCCCCCGGTCACTCAGGCGCCTTTTGTAACGCCGACTAATGTTCTTTTTGAATACCGCGCCATCCTCACTACCTGTACGTGAAGCCCACTCACGAACCGTACTTTGATGACGGAGTTATCACGAAGTGTCATGGATTGCTGTCGGTCTGTCTGTCCCTGCTTGTTTGTGTCCATCTGCCCATTTGTATTTGTCTGTGGTTGTATTGTCTATCGCCCAATCCCAAATCGAGCCTCCAGCCACTTCCCTAATACTTTTGATCTTATAGAATTATTTAGGCTTAACAAATATGGTTGTGGCTCCTCGGCCTCCAATTAGGCTGTGTTTAATATTCACCATATTACTCAGGCCTAACCTTCTATATCTTCTAGTTCTCTATCGCTAGAGGTCGATTAGGGATTGGCTATTATCCGTTCATCGCCGTGTCTTATCCTGCCGCCTGTCTGCCTGTCCACAGATCTGTGTCTGTGTGTGAAAGCCTCACAGCTCCATATTCATTTCAGGAGAGCCCCCCAGTGGGGTGTTTTAATCAAAATTGCCGCGCGTAATTGAGGACCAGCTCCCATTTCCATGACAACGCATGAGTGTGCATAAGTCCTTGTTGACGTTTTGCCTGCAGAGATCTCAATTTCTGCCGAGAATGAATAAATAATAAGCCACCTTAAAGCACTCCTTTTCTATGAATTTAAATAATGTTAAGTGGCTGTCTTTGTAATGTGATATATCACAAACCTTAACCACTGCAACACTCAGACAGTATTCTGTTTGCTAAAAGATTCCAGCTGTTTTTTTTTATTTATTACAAAAACCCACACTAGGGACTGGAAGAAGGACACCAAAACTCACCCGCTGATCTCCACAAGTGCACAAGTAGAGTAGTGGTGAGAGCATTGGACTCCCACCCAGGAGACTGGGATGTTATCATCAGTGTTACTGCTTTAGCCACTGACCGCTACAATTAATACACAGCTGGACACAGCTACAATATCACTGAAACAAAGATTTTCTTTTAGATCTACCATTGTTCTTGGAAATTATAGTGGTTATTCATTTAAAATTATATCCCCACAATTTGACTTTGCTGTATATCAAAGTAAGGTGTTTTTAAGCGGTGCAGCCGTATCATACATGTGACATAATACAATATGTCCATCTGTGTCTGTTCGTAGCATGAGATTTAGACCAATACCGTTGAACAACAGCAGAGGCCAGTAGAGATTGCTCATAAACGTGCACCGCTTACTTCACTACCTGGGTGTGATTTTTATTAACAAAATAAACAATAAAAGTATTAAAATGTTTGGGTAAAAACACAGTCTGATGCTGATTCTAAATACAGGGCTACATTCAGTCTGTCCAGTGACATCAACGGTCAGTGTACAGTAGGTACAGTATGATTAACCAACTAGAAACCATCACCAATGAATATTCACAGTTCAATAATCTAACCTGCACTGAACAATAGGTCACACTTTACAATAAGGGTCACAAAAAACCTTTAACTAATGCTTATTTAGGGTTAGGTTAGGTTACTAATGTTAATTAATACCTTAGTTAAGGTTAGGGTTAGGTTAGTTAACCTTAGTTAACATAAATAACATTAGCAAATGGTTAATAGAGACATTAGTTAACTGTTATGCTGTGTTCACACCGGGCGCAAATTTTTCCTGCGGCGCGGCGAGTTTACATAGAAAGTCAATACAATTCGCGCGAACTGGGCGGCGGGCGGCGCGAATCGCAGAACTCGGCGGCGCGACGGCCAGGATTCGCCCCACGACGGCCAGGATTCGCCGCGCGGCGACATTCGCAAAAGTTAAATTTTTTGAAGTTTCTGCGGTGGATTCGCACGCCGACCCATTGATCCCGTGGCGAGATTGGGCAAACTGGGGGGCGCGAATTTTCTCGCCGCGCCCGGTGTGAACACAGCATTACTTAATGCTTAATAATGCATTAAAGGAGTAGTAAAGGAAAAATGCAGGTTTAGCCCTGTTTTAGGGTTACTTATGATCATATACAATGATACAGATCAAAACGTTGACAAAGCTAGCATTTTCGAAAGTTGATATTTGCTCTACCACCGTTTTGGTCATACAATGGATGTGGATGGGCATCTTGAAAAATCATTCAAAAACATGTTAAACTCTCGATTTCAAAGACAAGAAACTCACCTAGGTGTTAGTTGGCGTTCTGGCATATAATTCGCCATAAAGTAAGATTCTAGTTCATCTGGAAAGGCTTTTTTAAAATATTTTGCATCGAACTATTTAGTCGCAGAACATACATGTGTAAACTTCCACTTTAACTGATTACGATCTTGCGCAATGCCTTGATCTTGCGGTAGGCGACGTCCGTGGATTCCGCCTCAGCTTCCTTATTTGAAAAGCTAGCCGCAACAACAAGACAGGCTCGTGCATTTGTTTGGGATCTCAACAATGACACGCTATTGTGCCGTTGCCAATTGTGGCAAAATCCGTTCATCTATAACTTGTCATAGACTTCCCTACAACGATCCTGCAAGATTGAAGTTGTGGCTAGAATCTCTTTACTTGGACGTAAACACACCCGTGGATATTCTTTGGGTCTTAGATCACCGTGTGTGCGCTTTGCATTTTGAGGACAAATGTTATAAGCCTAGGCTATTCTCGAAGAAATCTCCCAAAAGGGTCTTCCTCAAATGTGATGCTGTTCCGACTTTACATAGAGGAACGACAGAAGACGAATGAGTGGAAGAACTTGAGGTAAATTCTTATTGCCAGCTGTGTGTGTGTGTGTGTGCGCCCGTATGTGTGTCTGTTGAAGCATAATAATAATAATAATCCCTTTGCTAAGACTAACTTTAGAAAAATAGAATTGTAAGAAGTGGTCTTACAGCATGAAATTATCAAAACTGTAGATTTATTCGTTCGGACATAAATACTAGTGGTAAAAGCAGGACTCACTTTCAACATGCAAGGAGTCAGACTCATGGACCGAAAGGTTTGCCATGTCAGCTGTTAGCAACAGGTCCCACTCGGTACAGCACAAACTTTCCTCTTCGGTGGGCATCTGTCAGCAATGTTTGCAAGCACACCACCAAACACCCGTGGTTCGTAGCTTCATCAACCGTCTCTGGCTCTGCGGTTCGGCGAGCCTCCATCTCTTCCATTTGCTGTAGTTCCTCCTCACTATATTCAGGCTCATAACGATAAGCGCTGCCGTCAATGTCTAATTCCTCGTGATCAAATTCATACTCTTCTAGATCAACCATTTTGATAAGCGTTTTCTGAACTGTAGCCTAGGTCTTCCTTGTCTGTGAGCTAAAGAGTAGCGTGAGCAGTGAGCAAACTAGCAAGCCTACTGTAGCAAGATAAACAAAAACAATAGCTACCGTAAGTAGTTCCGCTTCCTGAATCACCTCTGCGGATTGATCTACACATCTACAACGGTCGCGTCAATACAAATCAATGGATTTCATAAAATTATCAATAAAACCCTACAGGATTCATACTTTGTGGCGAATTTGATGTCAGAACACCAACGGACACCAATTACACCCTCTGTGAGCTTCTTGTCTTTGAAATCGAGGGTTTAACATGTTTTTGAATGATTTTTCAAGATGCCCATCCACATCCATTGTATGACCAAAACGGTGGTAGAGCAATTATCAATTTTCTCGGAAATACTAGTTTTGTCAACGTTTTGATCTGAACCATTGTATATGATGCGGGGCGGCTGTAGCTCAGTTGGTAGAGCGGGTCGTTCAGTGATCAAAGGGTCAGCGGTTCGAATCCCAGTTCCGACTGTCCACATGTCGAAGTGTCCTTGAGCAAGACACCTAACCCCAAATTGGTTAGCACCTTGCATGGCAGCTACCGCCATTGGTGTGTGAATGGGTGAATGAGAGGCCATTGTAAAGCGCTTTGAGTGCCGCTAAGGTGGAAAAGCGCTATATTAGTGCAGTCCATTTACCATTTATGATCATAAGTAACCTTAAAACAGGGCTAAACATGCATTTTCCCTTTACTATTCCTTTGACTAACACTTATTAATGTACCCTTATTGTAAAGTGTTACCGAACAATAGATACACAGCATATATTCAAGTCATAACAGTGAATATCTTACATAAAAATACAATCAAATGGTTTTGAGACTTTTGTTAGACATAAGAGAGACACACTATCACATGTTGTTGAGAGGCAGAACCGTCTGAAAAGTGTTTTTCTGAGGGCCGATGTGGCCCAGCTCAGTAATTGAATATATAACTTTCATGTAACCGGACCATTTAGCTTCTTGCAGCTCACTGCTGTTTTAAATACCATGTCACAAGGGCAACGTTACCCTGTCAGAGTTAACGTTGGCTGCCTATGACGTATCACTATGAATCACTGTAAGACTGAGAATAATCTACTCCAATGCCTAAGGAATGTAGTTGAAAAGATAGAACATGGTTGGACACGAATAAACTGATTTGCACAGAGGATAGATTCAGATATTTTAGTCACACTACTGTACCAAAGGTACAACTGGTATGGGGAGGCTATTGTATTGGATACACATTCTTAAACAATCTCACCCCTAACATTAAACTAACTGTGCTGGGGAATGAGCTTTTATGCTATAGTAAATGTCAGACAGCTTTCTGTCTGCCAGAGTCAATGTTTTGACATAAAAAAAAACCACATACATCTTTCTCTTAAGGTTAAACTGCATTATTCGAAAAATTGTCTTGAAGCTTTTCTTTTTTCATTGGAATGGAAATATTGATTGTGATTGTGTGAAATGTGTTTTTATTCTATAGTAAATGTCAGACAGCTTTTTGCCTGCTGAAGTCAACGGTTTGGTATAGAAACACATATTTTTCTCTTAAGGTTAAACTGCATGATTCTGAAAATAGTCTTGCAGCTTTAATTGTTTCAGTGAAAAGGATATACTGATTGTAGTGTGCAAGGATTAGGTGTTGAGAGACCTTTTTGGAAAATGATATATCAGAGGCCCCAAAAAATATATGGGCATTGAATATGAAAGCAGCCAAAACGTAAACAAAAATAACTTTCTGCAGGTCACCACATACGTCAGTGGTCTATCAGGAAAATAAGGTTGCGTTTTGTTTGGTTGCTTCTCTGTACTTGCTCTGTTAGTAAGATCTCTCTCCTTGCTGATAACCCCCCTTACCCTCAGTGCTCAGTGTGTAGCCTAGCAACAAGCTGTTCAGGAAATCAAGGAGGAGGGTTCAGAGTGGGGTTGGGTGGGGAGGGGAGAGGAGGGGAGGGGGGTATGCAGGCTTCTACAGAGAACCAGGAAGCAATGAAGACTAGTTACTTTACCACAAGCAAGGCAGTCTGTTTGTTTATATGATTGCATTACCCCCCTTAGTCAACTCCGTTGGCGCGCCAGTCAGCTCCTGCGGAGAGAGGATCCAGACGAGCGTTGTCGTGGCGTGGTGGGAGCTTGAAGGGGGGTGCTGTTTGTTCTGAGGAATATGAATCACGCCACAGTGCCAGGAGACACCTTGCTCTCGGGGTCAGATAGATCAAAGCCCTATCAGCGTGTCAGCGTTCCTGTCAGACAGCAGTTATATCACCACACAACTGGCAGCCCGGTATTAATAGCGTTTGGTTTGCCTGACCCAGCATGTATTTAGTGTCAAGTGCCGTCGTCCGCCAGCCCCAGACTTATTCACAGCTGATTTATCAATATCTTGTCACTGTTTTTTTTTTTTTTTTATTATTTTTACAGGAAATGAAGTAGACATTTTTCTCTGCAATGTTTTATCTTGCACATTCTGTCCTCTTTCTTGACTGGAATGGGAGTATGTTTGTTATGTTTGTATCGTTGCATGCCATTAATTTGGTCTGTTGGCTGAATGTGTACCTACTCTCTACCGCTGTCTCTCTCTTTCTCTCTCTCTCTCTCTCTCTCTCTCTCTCTATCTATATCTATCTATCCCCCCTACACTCTCTGTGTCTTCCTTGCTCTCCTGAGCAGATTCATTCAGGCATGGTCCCTTGTGCTCTCTGTTCATTTCCAAAGAGGATGATTGAACACACTTCACTTCATTCTGCCTTCCCATCATCCCTTTGTTCAGCATAGCAAAGCCGACATGTTTCGCTCCACATTTGGCCTGGGAAAACATGAGGCTGACACTTGTTTGGTCGTGTGTTTTAAGTAACTGGGATTGCACACCAACATAAACGTGTTGGTGTGAGCACACAAGGCTCTGTTGGATTGAAAGGTGGTGAGGCGATGATGTCATGGTTGAAATACCTTGATGGAATTTCAAGGGTCTGTTGGCCTTTTTCTCCTTCTGGGAATGTGCGCGCTTATTTCATGCATGACATTTTGCACAAGGCTTGTCTGTTGGCTGTTACGCTACCTTGTTCTTCTTGATTGGATTACTTCGAGGCCGAGAGATACCTTATCTTTATTCTTTATCATCCAATGTGGCTTAATGCCCCTCTGTTTTTCTGAATGCTACATACTTTCATCCATATTCCAGAGGCAAACTGTCAAATTATGCCAGACGAGACAAAACTCGGCAAAGACCCTGGAAATAAGTGACATTTGGCGAGCGTAGGAAATTAAGCGACAGCTTATTTGCGTCTATCCTTCCGTCCACGGCAAACCCTAAGCCTCTCTCTGACACGAGGCTGAGCCCTGCGTGGCGCGCGGCTGCTTTACATGCGGTGAGAGCCGTCGCTAACGGCCTCGCACGCCTCGCCCTCTCCAGAGCTGTCGCTATGGCGATGCCCCCGCCTCGTCACGGTGCTGAGAAGCCGGCGCGTTATCGAGCGTCGGGAGCTGCTCTGAGAGCAATCGGAACTTCTTCTTTTTTTTTCTCCCCTCTCTGAAATGGGCCCAGAAGTGGGAGAGGGAAGGAGGAAACGGCCAAACTAGAAATGAATCGCGAAGGAAGGGAGGCACGGAGAGAGAGAGAGAGAGAGAGATAACTGGCTTATTACTCGATGAGTGGGCGTTTTGTCCCTGTAAATAGCCCGATCCTGGACGAGTGAGATTGAGAGAGAGACCGCGTCGGCCGGGCTTTTATTTTCTCTAATGAGCCCGCCGCCCAGAGATTGACAGCCCAGATATGGTGACTGATTTCTCTCTGCATACAGATGAAGAACGCTGTAGTGTTGCTGCTTGCTTCACAGTGGCCAATTTGCATTTCTGCGGAGGGCTCTCAGATAGAACGGCAGTGTTAGCGGTCCATAAAGAACGCCTGAATGCAAACGCGTACGATATCATGTATTGCAGGCTTACTGAACCCGTTTGTCATTATGTGAATGTAACCTGTTGCAAAGAGAGACCCCCAGTGTTACCCTTTTTAAGCTAGATATGATTCTGATACTGATAATGCTGCATGCTTTTCCAAGGCCCTATGATCAAACTCGCAACCTGTTGCAAAGAGTTGCATAAGCATGTGAACAAAGCTACGTTCAAAGGCCCATATTCGGCGACCGCGTTCTCAAGACATCTTTCTCATGGAAAGATTAGGGTCGGAACACAGGCTGTAAAAGTTGTATGGCCCACTGTGTTGACTAATCTTCTATCTGACGAGGTGAGCGAGTTGAAAAGGACACACCTGCCAACTGGCCTGTCAGGAATTGTGCTGAAGTAGAGGGATAATTGAGCCGGCCACGAGGAGGCCATCAGTGGAACTGAATAGGGTATAATGGCCACTTTGCTTCAAGCCTGCAGTGGCAGTTGAAGCGGAAGACTTATATTTCCCCCTTAACACCCGGGAGTGAGATGTCACATTCGGTTGCAATTTAAAATATAATCAGAGCCGTTCATTAACGGATGGGAACACAACTTTTAAATCACCTCGAGGAACTTTGCGAAGCGTGTCGCGTTCTATTGTTTCCCTCTTGTGTTTATTCCTCTGCGAGCTGTCAGGCTTTTCATCGACTCTTTGATTACTGCCTTAAGTAGTCCGCCCGCTTCAGAAACCATGCTTGCAGGCAAGTAGAGAGTGGAGAGTGCACGTGTGAATGGAACATGCATACAAATGCCGTGTTTTGTGTGTGTTGCATGTGAATGCTGTGTGGGTGGGTCATACCTGGAGATTTTGTTTGAGCATTGTGTGTGTGTGTGTGTGTGTGCGCACACTCGTAGTATACAGGGCTGCCACTCCGTGGCCCCAGGCCCGCCTGTGAACCTCTCCAGGTGAGGCACAGACACATAGGCTGCAGTAATTGGTCTCAGACCCACAACCTATTGAAGGACAATGCTCGTTTTTGACAACCTGGACCTTATTTACGGCATATTATAAGACGTTTTACTCACCGAGATAACTTAGGTGTAATTCGGAGGCCTGTAGAAGAAATTTAAAATCCAGCGCGAGCCAATTATATCCATGTAATAGCGGCGGACGGGGCACTGAGAATGTGTTCGTTTTTAAAGACATTTCTAAAGATCATATTACAGAGGCATGTGAAAAACCACAACAGGCCTATGCTCTATGTAAGCACAACTAGCGATTCATCAAGACAGATTGATGAAAACAACCGTTTCGCGGCAGAAAATAGATTTTCTTAGAAGCTGCATTCTCAGTGCCCCGTCCGCCGCCATTACATGGATATACTTGGCTCACGCTGGATTTTAAATTTCTTCTACAGGCCTCCGAATTACACCAAAGTTATCTTGGTGAGTGAAACGTCTTATAATATGCCGTAAATAAGGTCCAGGTTGTCAAAAACGAGTATTGTCCTTTAAGGCGGGTGTCAGAAAGGGTCTCTCTCTTCAGCCTCCCCCTGTTCCCTCCACTCCGCCACTCCTAAGTCCTCCTCAGCTGACGGACGGGCGGGCCGCCGAGGGTCCGGCGCAGCAGGAATCGGTGTCGTTGGCGAAGGCGTTGCACCCGAGCGGCGCGTCTGGTAGACTCTCTTTAATTGGAAATGAGCTCCAACTCAAACATAAAGAGTCCCTCGCCTATACCCCCCCCTCTTCGACCCACAGCCGAGGCCAAGCACTCTATTATCCTTTAGTTGAGACTTTTTCACATTCTCACCCTTCTGTGGAAGCAGGTTTGAATTGTTGACATACTGTAAAGGGGTTGCAAGAGTTTGCGGTAGTCTTGCTAGTCTTTTCAGAGATTTGCAACCACATATCTGCCAGGTGTGCCGATATCCCTCCCCAAAGAAAATCTCTTTAACCCTCTCCATGATGCAGTGACATTATGCTCAGTCAGTTCAGCCTTAATGGCTTTGTTTGGGTTGTTCCGAAGCTCGACTGTGAGGAAAGAATGCACATTCTTTCCCCAGTAACTAGGAACCTTTTGAGGTACACCAGGGTCTAAATTCATCTCCCCGGAACTTAAATTATCACGAAAAAAAAAAGGCTGTGCTTGGGGTGTAGTACTTTTCAAACTTTAGGGGTGGGCTTGCGCCGCTGAACATTTTTGATTGATTTGATATGGTCGAAGACTAGCAGTTTTATTTCAACCACCAAACACAGATGTGATTGGGAAATCAACATGGAAATACAGAATATATCATATGACTGAGGACGAGGTCCAGGCCTTATTGAGCATTTTTGCTGTGGACAAAATCCAGCTGGAATTGGAAACGGGGACCCACAATGATAAAGTGTACATGAAAATCTCTTACAAGTCACGCGAGCTGAACATTGTTCACGCACTGGGAAACAGTGTTGTGAGAGACTTCACAGATTAAAACAAGACCACAAGAAAATCAAGAACCACAATATCAGAAGCAGCTCCCAAACAGCAAGCTAGCAAGTGGCTGAAACAGAAGGACACCTGCCGGCTGCAGACACTGACGTGTCTCTCCCTGTCCTTCTCCCCAAATGACTCCAGAGAGATTTTCAGGATGGCTCTCTCTTTCTCGACCAGCTTGCGATTATTCTCATGAATAATGTTATTTTATTCCCTTACCTTTATGTTTAGTATCAGGCTTTATGTAATACAACGCTTGCTAAATACAATAGCGAACAACCTCAATATGACTTCAAATTAGCTTGAGCTTGCTAGCCTACCACCACAACTAACTAGCTGGCTGGTCTGTAGCTCTGGTCCAGGACGTAGTGAGGTAGTATGTATTACAATACATTTCTTCACTACCGGTTTTCTCTCTGTCTACTCTTCCGTCGATGGAACCGAAGTGAAGACGGTTTTCAAAAGATTAAAGCCTTTTCCCCACAGTGAAATTCCGTCCCTCACCTTTGGTATAAAAAGCACTTTTCTGCACTTAAATAGCATGACTTGACATAATCATTTGCATTATGGAATTATTGATATGCCAAGGCAATATCAGTTCTGTTTAGGACTAGGTGATACAATCCCTAAAACCCCTAAAGCAAGACCTGCATTATATCAATAAATCAATCAATTTAAGCTTTATTTGTATAGCGCATTTCATACCCAGAGGCAACACAATGCGCTTTACAGAGAACAAGGGAGGTGGGTATACGACCCACCCCTACATATTCCAGAGGGAAGCAAAAAAAACAGTATCACCCGGGGGCCAGAAAATTGAGCTGTAAAAATTCTTCCCTGACCCCTCTCAACAAGGCGATCGAGCAAGCTCATGGAGTATGTTTGTCTAACGGCTAAGAACATTTATAAAGCAATAAATGACATTAAATTACATTTCAGAGTAAGAGAGGCTAAAAACATCATAGGAGAGACATGGCAAACACTGGTGTATGTCAGTGTGTGCGTGAATGTGCCTGGGTCCAGGTAGAGGCAGGGGTTGGGGTAGGGAGTGGGTAGGAAAAGGATACGGACCCGGGTTAGGGTGAGGGGAAGGGGGACTGGGCCCAGATCCAGGCATAAAGCCGGAAGTGGACTGGTGTATGTACATAGTGTGTTAACTAAATGTTATGACATCCACAGCAGACACAGGGGTATCTATCGGACTCAGGGTGGTCTGCTGGTGAAAGTGGGGCATCCACTGGACCTGGTTAGAAGATAGGAGGGAGAGGGAGAGGCACTAGGGAGAGGGGAGGCAGAAAAGGGTTAGTAGCACGCTGAGCCATAAAAGCAGCACAGATATTAAACAGGCAACCTGGAGCAAGCTCCTGGAGTATATTTGTCTAACAGCTAAGAACATTTATAGAGCAATAAATTACATTAAATTACATTTTCAGAGCAATATATACAGTAGCTATGCTATTTTCTGGTTTACTGTGCCATTATGAGCCTCTATCAGAGTGACAGAGAAGCAAGGAACGTAAACTTACAGTAAAGCAGGGTAGCCTAGCTAACATGGCTCATGGCTCGTGACCATAGAACTTCTATACCTGTGACAGTATATTCATATTTGATTGATTGATTTTATTTATTTTTAAGACAGGGACAAGGTACAGTAGACATTTACCCTATAGAATAGGGAGATATGCACTGTACAAGGTTATAGCTAAACAGCTAATTTCCACCCGCAGTCCCTGGGCAAATAAATATACAGTCTTAAAATAAAATAGTGGGGCAAATAGTACACAGTAGGAAAGTTACGTACATAGAAGAAATACAAAAAAGTTATGTAGCAAGGATTTCGCTCATCCCTATACCCACATCCCAACCTCCCCAGACCCTTAAAAAACAAACCCTAAGTACAGCCCCCATACATATGTGCCACACACACACACACACACACACACACACACACACTTGACTACAGGTGCGACTACAGGACCAACCAGGACCATATGTAGGACCAACCTTGGCCTTTACTAATTCTATAGTGACAGTAGCCTACAGGTTGAGCAACTTCTATGGCAATATATGGTATGGTTGTATGGTAGCCTATTCCAGCAACTTCTAAAGCATCTTGGCTCACAGTAGTTCCGGACAAATGTAAATGTCCACAGGTGTATACAAAATAAAAATAAAAATGTCTCTCACAGCGACTAGAGAGTAGTTTATCATCAATTCAACTATTGTACATCAATAAATCAATCAATCAATCAAAGCTTTATTTGTATAGTGCATTTCATATACAGAGGCAACACAATGCGCTTAAAAGAGAACAAGGGAGGTGGGCATAGGTCCCACCCCTACTTATTCCAGAGGGAAGCAAAAAAACAGTATCACCCAGGGGCCAGAAAAGTGAGCTGTAAAGTTCCAAGTTTTGAAAGTTTCAAAATGCTTTCATAAAATAAGTTACATCTTTTGCGCTGTAAGCAGTAGTCTGACACAAAGAACTATGGGCTGGATGGACCTGTTGAGTTAGAGTTAGGGCAGTGGAAGAATTGAGAGATTTTCATTTCTCTTTTTGCCTCAGCCCATAGCCAAAGTTACATTTGAGGTGAGGTGGGTTGGGGTATCCTCTCTCCCATGCATGTCCTGTGCTCAGCCCCTGCTAAACGTTTCCATTATCAACACAGGTTTTGTGAAGTACGACTAACTTACACTGCTACAGAGGGAAAAAAAAAACCTGACAGTGCTGACACAAAGGACCTACGTCAATAAAGATACATGCTACCGTATCTATACAGTATCTATATACATCTATATATCATGCTACCATATCAATACTGTTACCTTATCCCTACTGTTACTCTTACCTACTTTTTTGGAGCAGTTTTCTTTGTTCAGCTCAAAGCCATTGCTTCGTTGTGAGTTTGTCTGTGCTGCGATAGAGCTGGTGTTCCTTGCAGCCGGGGACAAGAATTAGAATTAGTCCTTATCCTCTCACTCTCGGGAAACGAAGGATGCTGCGGAGCAACGAGCCCTGCCTACACCCCCCCCACCCCACCCCCTCCCAGAAAGGGATTAGCCCCTGACAAACCACACTTCCCCCGGTGCACCCACAATAGGCAAACTCCCTTCCCCAGTGTTGTATATGGAGATTTACATAATGTCCCTTTTGTTAGGTAATATACATACTGCTGTCCCACAACACCACAGCGCATATGTACAGTCACTGTTCACACATGATAAAGACGAGATATACTGGGTCACGCTTGCAACCAAGCACTGACACAAATTCCCTATATTTCGATTGTCCCACAGGGTGTTATGTGTGTGGTTTCTTTGCGCCTTGTGTAAGTCCAACAAAGTAGCAGGCACCTTAATGGCTTGTTTGTTTGTCTGATACAAGGACTCCTCAGGCACTCGCTGTCAAGTTAAAAATCCATCCCGTTTAAGTAGCCCCTCCCCCGCCCCACGCCGGCCCAGCTGCTGTCCACCCCTCTCTGCTATAAACATGCATCTTTGGGAGTTTCGGCGGTCGACACAGTAATGACGAGGCTCCAGGCATGTCGGTGACAGACAGGGCTTGGGAATTGTGCGCGTGTGTGTGCGCGCGCGCGTGTGTGTGTGTGTGTGTGTGGGGGATAAACAGACGCAAGAGGAGAAGAAAGGGCAAGTGTCAGAGTGGAAGCTCTTTAGAGGCTTTTTATTATTTACCCATCCTCCCCATTAACGGCACTCTGGTGTATCTCTGCAGCAACCTGCAAAGTATTTGGGCCCGTGGAGTATAACATACACAGTCCTGGATGTTAAATACATAGACACCCAGGAGGGGTTTATAGAGGTGAGCGTGACCTAGTTATAGTGGAACTTTCTCAGCATAGAGCTGTTTGTCTTGGATACTTTTCACACGGTTAATGATGTTGGGGGAGGATTCTTAGTTATCAAGATGGACGGCCCCTTTTCAGACATTTTCATTTCAGGAAACCTCTCCCAGGCCAGTCAGCGTTGTAGTTTCATTCGAGCAGTTTGGTTCCAAAAACCAAAGTGAACAGCTGCACTCATTATATACAGACCACAAGGTCAGTGTGCATAGTGCTGACAAAATCTAAGCTTCTATTCATTATGTGCTTAATGGTTTTTGAGCCATTGATGACATCCACAAAAGCACTCTCACAAAAGGCCTGGTGTACAGTAACACTGACATTAGTCACCTCGCCACAATCTTTGATCATAGTTAACGCCTTATGCCAGGCTCTCACTAGAGGATATTTAAAATCCTAACCGATTTGTAAATCGGTTTGCATCACGCATATAAGAAGAATCTTAACAGATGTTCTTCTTGTGAATCTCAAACATGCACACACGACAAGATTTGAAAATAATGGCTCATCACACACTACAGGATCTTATCGTGCCCGAGGGCACAACGAACCACTGGTCGCGCCATCTCGCTTGTAAAGAAGTGACGTAATAATTTTAAATATCAAACATGTTTGATATTATCGGGGCCGCCCCGATGGGTCTGCGAGCCGATCGGGAGGTATAAGATTGGATCTGTTAACCCCTCACATTACAAGATCATCTGGGCCAATCATCGGCCCCGACCAACGTTCCAGACCAGATTTCTCCTCCGATTGTCGGGAGGGGTGAATCGGGGATAAATCGGCCCAAAAATCCTGTAGTGTGAGCCCAGCATTAGTCATGCACTAACTAAAATTCCTCCCAAAGTCAGTCTGCCATTACCATGACATCCAGCTTGAATTTATTAACTAAATTTTTTATGAGGGTTTTGGCCACTTTACCTCATCTGAGCTCTGCGATCAGTTTGTTAATGATATGAATGAATGTAAACCTTTCAATGCAGCCCAAGACAATAGAGTGGAATTGTTGTATCCAACATGCCACACTTCAGTGTAATCACTAAGGATAATATTTGCCTTTTTTATGAAACACTCATCTGGAATGGAAAATGGCAGTTGTTATTGAAGCTAAATATATTATGAAGGATTATTCATAATGAAATTAGGATCATGGCTTTGACACATTCACTCCATAAGAGGAGAACTTAGATAGTCTCAGAAAGCTGCTCTCCTTGTATGAAGTCGGCTGCTTTGCAAGACAAATAGTGTATTATCTAGGAGGCAAAGCTTACTGAGTGACATCATTAAATTGGTTCAATGGGATTTCTAATTACAACAGCCCTTTCAGAGAGACCAGGGTGTTGTTGGGGGTGCAGGTGTATCCAGACAGGCCATGCGTTAGAGTGTGTGTGTATGACTCCCTCTCCGCTCACACGCGTCTTCTGATTCCCTTCTCCACCCGCAGGCGACACTTGCACATGGCTACAATCGCTAACTCTTAATTACCAGATTAGAAGATCCAATTAGAAGATCTCCTGTCTTTCAGATGCCAGCACGCCCTCTGAAAATGAGATACTTTCTGGGCCCCCCTCGGGGCTGGCATTTTCCTCCCCATCAAATTGATTGCACTTGAGTAACTGCCATGAGCTTTGTTTTGCCCCTTGGACACCTTGGTTCCACCCCACACCCCCTTCCCTCCACACAGTCTGATTTATATCTCAGAGAACATTGAGATGAATGTGTTCTCTCTGCTGGTGGGGTTGAACTGTCGTTAGCCATTTCCGTTCCCAGTTGAATGGATTTGTTCATGTGTTTTTTCCTCGTTTCCCCGGTTGTGTAACTCCTTGTTACCCCAATTTTCTGACTGACGTACCTACAGGTCCATCAGCAGTGGGACACGACAGAGTAACCCACCGAAGACAGAGGCATGCAGCCCACTCACAGACAGCACAGCATGTATGCATTCCATCACATCTCAGTCTCCAGGAGATTCACCCTCACATAGAAATCCAAGCATGTGTAGACTGTTCACATGGTACCTGAGTAACGCTGTGAAAAGGGTCCTATGAGGTAGGTTCCGCATAGAACCGTGTTCAGGTTGGTACGGCTGTAGTCTGTATAGAGCCCTTTGCAGGTCAGAAAGAACCATTTGGTTCTACGTACTGCATCAGCTCAACAGCTACTCCCCAACCCAGCAGTCTTTCATAAACAAGTGGTTCTGAACAGCAGTAATAAAGCAGGCATGAAATTTCATGAAAAATCTACTAATTCATAAAGTGACTAGAGAGTCTCAAGGAAATCCTTAAGTGAACCCTTTATTTTTAAATAATAATGCTCATTACATTGATTTTAGCTTAAGTTTTGTAATTTGGAATGCCTGGCGAAAGATAGAAACGAATTTGTGAAAAAGTGCATCCTAAAATCGCTGATAGGGCCAGAACGAGGAGTGATGGCTATCGGCCAGAGCAAATGCAATTTTAATTGTCCTCCAGAGGATAGCATCTATTGCAGGGCATGCTTAATTTGAGAAGGTTATTAGAACTTGACAATGAGCGCCCACTTCCAGGGCAAACAAAAAACTACAAGTACGGCCCTGTCCCGAGGAAGTGAAGTAATTGACTCTGAGAGCAAGATCAAGTGTTGCTACGGGCTGAGCAGGGGAGGCAGGGAGGGACTAGCTGGTGGGAATGGAGGGGCAGTGGGTGCTGGGAGGAGAGAGAGAGAGAGAGAGAGAGAGAGAGAAGCAACATTTCCTCACTCTATACCTGAGCAGCAAACAAGCAGGAAAGTCTGGAAACACTCTCAACCCCTTTATCCTCTGGCGATGTTTATTAAAACAATCATAGAGCGGGCAGAGAGAAGGAGAGAGACGGGGGAGAGAGAGAGAGGGAGAGAGAAGGAGGGAAAGAGAGAGAGGGAGGGAGAGAGAGAGTGGGTGAAAGGAGAGTGTGTAGGGGAAGAGTGTCTCTGTGGCAGACTAGAGATCTTGAGTTTGTCATTCAAGTCGTTCGGCACTAAATTGGACTTTGTTGCCATGGACCACAGTCTGCACTGAGACTGACCGCAATGCGATGAGGGACAACAATGCATTTTCAGCAGCATCTGAGGTGATTGCCCCTTCCCATTCTTTCCTGCTGTCAAGATAGATGGGCAGATCATAAAGAGAGAGGGGAGTGGAATTACTTCGAGATGTCTCGCTGGAAGAAAAAAAAGGCATGAAGGGACAAATTACTTCTTTGTTGTTTCCCTGTGGTCCCAAGGAAAACACGTTGATGAATCCCCACCAGACAAGAAGACTGGCATATTGCATGTCGCCACTTCGCCCAACACAACAGCCTTTGCTTCACGTGTTGTGGGAAGTGTTGCAGATACAAAGGTGTGGATTGCCAAGGGGCACAACCCCCTCCAGCCTGCCCCTCGGACACCGTCCCCATTCCATTGTCTCCGGGTGACTTCCCATAGGCGTCCAGTCACCAACTCCATCAAGGAGGCGTGTTCCGGAGTAACCCCGCGAGACAGAGCTCACACGGACAAACACCCCTGAGATGTCTCTGGTGCTACCTTCATCATGGTTGTGTTGGCGCTGATATTTCACTTCGACCCGAGGTCTTGCACCCACAGAGCTTTGTTTTGGCTGATTCTGGGTTTTCTTTTGTCCTGCCCTTTCTTGGAGTTGGGCCTTGAATACCTAAATGTCAGTTGTGTGTGTACTGTGGTTTTAGAGTGGTTGGATGATGGGAGACAATATATTTATTAGGCTGCCTACTGGTGTTGAGGGGGGAAGTTTTTCCAGACATCATCGTGGATGCTGGGTCTCTGAAAAGTTTGCTTGTATGTTTGGATCTTTATTGATTGGATCTTTAGTGATTTTGCTCAGGTAACTTAATACAGTTTTAATAAAGTTGTTTTGCACTTTTGATAATAGTACTTTTCAGGCACTGGCTGTGTTAAAGTCACCTTTCTTTAGGTGAATTCATCGCCTCTTTATGCAGTCAAAATTGTGTTTTTTCTTCCAAACTTCAATTTTTTGATTTTTCAATATTCTTCTACTATAACATGCATACTATCACTACATTAACAGAGAAATGGCGAGACTTGATTAAAAACGGCTATTTTTCAAATTGTTGTACCTGTGAAATAAGCATATGAATCATTATGCTTATCTTTATCGGCCATTTTCTTAAAATTACGTTTTTTCAGTACCTGATGTCACTCGGTACCTGCTATCTCAACTTCCAGGGCAGGTGCATTCACTAAACTTTACATACTGATTCTCACATGTATTCTGCAAATATTTACAGCTGGAATTGTGAATATCTTGTTGTCTTTTAATTTTAGGTTGCATTTCCTGTCTAAAAATATGCCAAGAAATATGGTGGATGGGTGTATGCAGTACTTTTTCTATATCTCTTGAAAATAAGCTTGTATTCACCCAGCTTTAAAAATTTACGTTTTTAGCATATTGTCAAAACAAAAGTAAAACTTTAAGCCTGACTTTATCCATTGTTTCGATAGTAGGTACCAAAATATATGCAAATATAATGAGTTATTGCCTAATTTGCACACCTTAACTTTTTTTTTGAGAGAAAGTGTAATACAAAGAATATTTCTCTTGATGTGAAGATAAAACTGGTAAAAATTCATGAGGATATCTTTAAAGGAAAAAAAAAATCCTACTCAACTGTAGTGTCTCCCCTTAATGTCACCGTCAGCAGACACATTAATTTTAGACATACTATAGCTTTTAACTTTGCACCTGTGATCATCCTCCGATGCCATGGACTTGGAAGAGACCAGGACAGGACAGGGTGGCCCACTGTGCACCATTAACACCAGGCTCATGTGTGAGAGCCAGTCTTTAGATAATGATCTGGCAAACTCCCAGCCGGGCCCCGGGATGGAGCAACATGTCTGCCGTTGATTCCCCAGCATCTCGCGGCACCGAGGTGCAATCTCACCATTTCAGTAGCAATCTCCTCTCTCCGCTGGAGGTGGCTGCTCACACATGGACCGTTTTGGGACAAAACAGCAGGAGAGCTCAAGGCGACATACTGTAACGTTTAGGCTGTGAGTGGATTGAGCCCGTTACAAAAATAGATCATGTAGGATGTAAAAGCAGAGTTTGCTGGGGATATTTTTGATTTGCAATGAAAGAACTTACTGGGTTCGGTCTTAAGCTTGTTAAAGGCATACCAAGGGTTAATCTGTGTAAATGTTGTTGCATCGGCTGGAAACACGTGCCACGTTATCTCCTGATCGAATCTGATATCCACGTTGACACAGATTGGCACAAACACACTGCTCTCCTAGTCATAGTGATTAAGGCCTACGGTAAGTGTGCTGTTGATAGCAATGACTCACGTGCAGAATAAGCAGCATGCAACATGTCTGATTAAGTGACTCATTGCAGTCAGTTTGGATGGAAGGAAATTTCCGGGGGTTTTCATTACCATGGCAATTTGGTCTGAATTATTGAATATAGCCGGGGCCAAATGGGCTGCATGAGATTATACATTGTGGTCCCCGGAAGAAGCAACTCATTTCGCAAAACCATCTGGCTCTCTGAAATTACACAATGCAACAATGTTGGTTCACACGCAGGGCTGAAAATTAACACCCGCCGCCCGCCAATGGCGGGTAGAATTTCCATTTGGCGACTAAATTTCGGAGGCTATCCGCCGCGCTGGCGGGTAAATGTTTGTACCAATAGAGTCATGTAATAAATTATGCGTGCGATGTCGCCACATCATGCCATAGACCGGCGTTCTGTTTGTTGTGTTGCACTTAAATAACTCCCCCGCTGCACCAAATAAAGTTTCAGTCACATGACTGTTGCGGAGCCGCGCGCACTAGGAGAGACTGGTAACGCAAGGCTACTCACGCACAGAAAATCGTTCCCATTTACCTCAGAGGACGCACGCTACTAGTCGACACCTACAGTAGATGTGTACCATCCTGTCTCTGGGCTTCCATAGCATACCAAGCCACTGTTTCTCAGAAGGGATGTCTTTGATCGCTTGTCATGTAGCTTATAAACTCTGTAGACGGTACTGGTTCCTCCTTGACTGACTTCACTGGTCATCCAGCTCAGGTTTAACTTTACAGGCTGTGAATATGTTACAGTATATGTATTTTGTTCATAAACACATAAAGACCATGAGGTTAAGGCTTGGATCATTTATATCTCATATTTGTGTAGGGTTAGGTAGTTATGGATAATTCTACACTGTGGAAGTGAATGGAAATAAATAATTAAATTTCTATGAATTGCAATGTTTCTAGGCATCGAATTAAACTAATTTATTTGAAATTTTACTTTGGCCTCTTCCTTAAGCATGTATTCAACATACTGTAATATTATCTGAATGAAAAGTACTGAAACATATGTATAATGTGACAAAAAAGGCAATTTATTATTTTGGCCGGTAAAAAATATACTTGGGCGGTGGATTTTTTCATCTACCAGTCCTCTTGGCAGGTGAGCCAAAAAGTTAATTTTCAGCCCTGTTCCCACGGCAGACTTTTATCAAATGACAATTTCCCCTCACCCCGATGCGTTAGAGTGGGGCAGTGGGCCCCGCGTTTCACCTGAGTTTAGCCCCTCACTGTGGGCCGTAGGGTGCCGGGGTGGGGTGGGGATTGGGAGGCAGGGTGAGGGAAGGGCGTCAACTGGGTTTCGAGGTGTAAGGGGAGGGACAGGAGGCGACAGTCGGCTCGCCAGGCCCAGACCATTTATCAGCTCCAGCTAATTAGTGTCAAGTGCGTGCAGTCCCTGAGAATGACCCGCGCGCAGGACGCAAAACCGCGGCGTTCCTTTCTCGCGTCCATCTTCTCTCCCCATCCGTGCGCCTCCATACTCTACTCCTCTCCCTCCCTACCCCTCTCCCTCCCTACTCCTCTTCTTCCCTCCTCCTCCTCTCCCTCCCTACCTCTCTCCCTCTCCCTCCCTACTCCTCTTCTTCCCTCCTCCTCCTCTCCCTCCCTACCTCTCTCCCTCTCCCTCCCTACCCCTCTACCTCCCTACTCCTCCTCTCCCTCCCTACCCCTCTCCCTCCCTACTCCTCTCCCTCCCTCTGTTGACCTGTCTCTTCTCTCCTCTGAAGAGGGGTGGTTTGATCTGGAGAGGCAGGAGAATGTACCCTGTACCCACACTCCTCCTCTCCCTACTCCTCTTCCTCCTTACCCCTCTCCCTCCCTACTCCTCTCCCTCCCTACCCCTCTCCCTCCCTACTCCTCTCCCTCCCTACCCCTCTCCCTCCCTACTCCTCCTCTTCCTCCTTACCCCTCTCCCTCCCTACTCCTCTCCCTCACTACCCCTCTCCCTCCCTACTCCTCCTCCTCCCTCTCTACCCCTCTCCCTCCCTACTCCTCCTCTTCCTCCCTACTCCTCTCCCTCCCTACTCCACCTCTCCCTCCCTACTCCTCTCCCTCCCTACCCCTCTCCCTCCCTACCCCTCTCCCTCCCTACTCCTCCTCCTCCCTCTCTACCCCTCTCCCTCCCTACTCCTCCTCCCTCCCTACTCCTCTCCCTCCCTACTCCACCTCTCCCTCCCTACTCCTCTCCCTCCCTACCCCTCTCCCTCCCTACCCCTCTCCCTCCCTACTCCTCCTCCTCCCTCTCTACCCCTCTCCCTCCCTACTCCTCCTCCCTACTCCTCTCCCTCCCTACTCCACCTCTCCCTCCCTACTCCTCTCCCTCCCTACCCCTCTCCCTCCCTACCCCTCTCCCTCCCCACCCCTCTCCCTCCCTACTCCTCCTCCTCCCTCCCTACCCCTCTCCCTCCCTACTCCTCTCCCTCCCTACCCCTCTCCCTCCCTACCCCTCTCCCTCCCCACCCCTCTCCCTCCCTACTCCTCCTCCTCCCTCCCTACTCCTCTCCCTCCCTACCCCTCTCCCTCCCTACTCCTCCTCCTCCCTCCCTACTCCTCTCCCTCCCTACTCCTCTCCTTCCCTACTCCTCCTCCTCCCTCCCTACTCCTCTCCCTCCCTACCCCTCTCCCTCCCTCCTCCTCCTCTCTCTCCCTACCCCTCTCCCTCCCTACCTCTCTCCCTCTCCCTCCCTACTCCTCTCCCTCCCTCTGTTGACCTGTCTCTTCTCTCCTCTGAAGAGGGGTGGTTTGATCTGGAGAGGCAGGAGAATGTACCCTGTACCCACACTCCTCTACCTACTCCTCTTCCTCCTTACCCCTCTCCCTCCCTACTCCTCTCCCTCCCTACCCCTCTCCCTCCCTACTCCTCCTCCTCCCTCTCTACCCCTCTCCCTCCCTACTCCTCCTCTTCCTCCCTACTCCTCTCCCTCCCTACTCCTCCTCTTCCTCCCTACTCCTCTCCCTCCCTACTCCACCTCTCCCTCCCTACTCCTCTCCCTCCCCACCCCTCTCCCTCCCTACTCCTCCTCCTCCCTCCCTACTCCTCTCCCTCCCTACTCCTCTCCTTCCCTACTCCTCCTCTCCCTCCCTATTCCTCCTCTCCCTCCCTACCCCTCTCCCTCCCTCCTCCTCCTCTCTCTCCCTACCCCTCTCCCTCCCTACCTCTCTCCCTCTCCCTCCCTACTCCTCTCCCTCCCTCTGTTGACCTGTCTCTTCTCTCCTCTGAAGGGGGGTGGTTTGATCTGGAGAGGCAGGAGAATGTACCCTGTACCCACACTCCTCTCTGTTTATCCCCCAGCCAGGGTGGACCGGTGCAGCCCAAGTCCACATTAACATCTTAATTGGAAAGTGCGTTAAAGCACGTCTTTACCTCCCTTCTCGACAAGAGCGAATTAGCTGTCAGAAGGATTTCTACTGACTTTAATTGAATCTGCCCAGCACCGAAAAAGGAAATCTGAAGTCAAAATAACCCGTTGGGTTCATCAAGTTATGTTTGGTCGAGTTTGGCAGGTAGCACTGCAGCCTTCCTCCATTACCAGTGAGTTATTTATGAGGTGACCCAGACGGGGATAGGGAGGTTTGTCCAACAGCATGGGATTCAGCATTCAGCATCGCTCTTCCTTACCCTCTAATAAGTTTTGGCCTGTTGATTAGTTTTTTTTTTTGGAACTCACACAGGAAATGCACTTGAGCTCAGATTCAGGCTGGAGATGAGAGATGGGGACTTTGGGGGACGGGCCTGATGGATTGCAAAGAGGGTTGTTGGGTTTTCTGTCGCCTGTCTCTCCCGTTCCGTCGCGCGCCCATTTCTCCAGGGCAAGTCCTGTAAACGTACCGAAAGAGTTCCACACACGCCGTTTGTGACATACCGTACAGCGTCGTATAAGGGAATGTGCCTGAGATATGAAGCCAGGGCCATTTCTAAAAACAGCATCATTAAAAATATACAGTATATATATCAGTGCTTGTTACGCCTGAAACTCCCTCCACTTTCACTCTGACACCTGGACATTACTGAAACCCTTCGACCTTAGACTCATTCCACTCCACCTATCACTTCCTAGCCAAGTGAGAGCTATTGAGGAAAAGTTTTAGCTCTTTCTATGCTCTGTGAAGAACCAACCACGTCCACAAACCGCCATTAACTTCAGGTTGCCATGGATCCCTACACTTGATCAATAACCTTCACATATCATTACGGTTTGGAGCCTTCGAGGCCTGCCTTGTTCTTTAGCCCCAAGCAAGGATAAATCTTTCTTAAAAATTGCCTGGGATCCTCACTTTTTAGTCTTGCAGGGCGAAATTTATTTCTTCAGCTCCGTCTGGAGACAATACGGGGGCCAGATTTATTCGGACAGCAGTGCTTGCTCCGGGAGATTGAAGTTGAGAACCACACCTATCACTTCATAAATCATGTGTTAATGTCCCACTCATTATTTAGTGTCATTCCCTCAAAAGAGCCAACGAAAGGCCAGTTACCAGTCTGCATGTCATCACGTTTTGTCATGTATGTATGTATGTATGTATGTATGTATGTATGTATGTATGTATGTATGTATGTATGTATGTATGTATGTATGTATGTATGTATGTATGTATGTATGTATGTATGTGTATAATATACACAAGTGTATGTCTAATCCTTGCCTTATTAACCATATTCTGACCATTAATGTGTTCATACACTGTAACGTTAGTGTTTCATGTGATGGAAAAAGCATATTGAAGATCGCTGGTGCACTGTGCCCATAGGAAGGGTGTGGTATATTGATCCATCGATCGATCTATCTATCAAACATCAGTGATTGAATCCGAAACATATAGCAAACTCTGCAGGGATGCACAGCATGCACTCAAAACTGAAGAAACACAACTCTGTTCCAACACCTGAACAGCAAACTATTGATCTGACTGTAGGTAAGATGTAGCTTTAAGATTTATGCACAGTGGCCATGGAGCTGTCAGGCCAAAATCTGTCCGGGGGCCAAAATGTGTCCGGGTGACGTAATTGCTTATCGTTGCTGTGGAAACGTGACGCGATCACATTCCTGACTTCTTTCGCGAGCTTGTGTTTCTAATGTATTTGTAATAAAATATGAAAATAAATCCTCGGACTAGCACTAGCTAACGTCTAATTTAGCTAGCTAGTTTGAATATAATATAAATAAAATTAGCTTGTTTGTTCAATCATGTTTTAACTAAGATATCTCTGAGAAAAATATTTTTTACAAGGACAGCAGCAGCTCCATAGTCAACAGCGACCGCAGGCAACTCAGGAATGCGAGGAATGCGATCGCGTCATGCGTTTCCACAGCAACGATAAGCAATTATGTCACCCGGACACATTTTGGCCCCCGGACAGATTTTGGCCTGACAGAGCCACCGTGGTCAGTCGATCGATGAATTGATCTATGTATCTATCTAAAACTGACATTTTCTGTGGCGCCGCACTCGGTTCGGAGCCGGCGGTTCGGTGCACTCGGGGTTCTACCCCCGCACACCCCTGTCCAAACCCCGTGTCTCTAGCGCCCCCACACGGGGAGCTGGCTTCGCTCAAGGTTTTGTGTTGGCTGTGCGCGCGGACACTGTTTTCCGAATTTAGAGTTTTGTTTAACTTTTCAGAAAATCCAATTTATTTGTGTAATCATACTGTATTGACAGATCCTGTATCATTACTTCCAACTTACTGCAAAACATCTTTGATTGCAAGGCTATGAGGCTCGATTTGGGATTGGGCAATAGACAATACAACTACATACAAATACAAATAGGCACAAACAAACAGGGACAGACAGACAGTAATTAATATAAATAAATACAACTACAAAAGCATTATTACGAGGACAGGAGCATGCTATGAACTTAGTTTTACCCACCAAAAACTTGACAAAGTGGACACGGGTTGCCTTTTCTGTGAAATTGATATTGGTTGCAGGTTGAGACAGGGACAGTATCTATCTATCTATCTATCTATCTATCTATCTATCTATCTATCTATCTATCTATCTATCTATCTATCTATCTATCTATCTATAATCTATATATCTATCTATATACAGTATATCTATCTACCTACCTATCACTATCTATCTATCTATCTATCTATCTATCTATCTATAATCTATCTATAAACAGTATACCTATCTATCTATCTATCTATCTATCTGTGTGTCTGTATATATATCAACAGTATATCTATCTATCTATCTATCTATCTATATACAGTATATCTATCTACCTATCTATCTATCTATCTATCTATCTATCTATAATCTATCTATATACAGTATACCTATCTATCTATCTGTCTGTCTGTACAGTATATATATCTATCAACAGTATATCTATCTATCTATCTATATCTATATACAGTATATCTATCTATCTTTCTATCTATCTATCTTTCTATCTATCTACCTATCTATCTATCTATCTATCTACCTGGGGCTTGGTCAGTAGAAACAAGGTGACAGATCACTATCAGAAGGAACACTATGGGACTGCATAGTGAGTCAGGGAGCCTTGAATTAGGATGATTTTAGTTGCTTCAGTGTTGCATTCCATTATTAATGTTATCCCATTCACTCTAATGTCTGCACTAGCCCAGCAAACGATATTACACCAGTGTGTTATGATCAGCTTTGCTGTAATTTCCAACATATATTTTATAGGCTATATGCACAACTCCAGTACTTCCTGAAATTAGACGTTTCTCTATTTCCTGTCCTACACTATTGGATGAAGTTATTAATCAGATGTGCCTGACTGCAGCACAATGATCAGGCACACCTGAATAATCATTTCATCCAAAAGTGTAAGACAGGAAATAGAGAAGCATGTCTAATTTCAGGAAGTACTGGAGTTGTGCATATAGCCCATTGGATATTTCCAGCACAACATGTATGGAGCTGTTATGTTGCACTATTACAGAATGTGTTTCTCTAAGGCTGAGGACACACTACAATATATTATGCCCGATTTTATACACGATTCACAATCCTGCCGAGTCTGTCCTAGTCAGCAGCAGTATGCACTAGTTGGGGGTAGTCGGAGTGGCAATTTGGCACAGAAATCTGTAAGTGTATGAGGGGTACAGATTTAAATTGGCAAGTGTATGATGAGAACAGACTTCTCCCGATCCGAGTCGGAGCGAGTCGGAGCATATCAAACATGTTTGATATTTTGGAGCAGATTCTGGACGCAATCGTGTAGTGTAAACTCGTCACTCGTTGGTCCAGTCGTTAAATGTGCGATACCCAGTTTTTCAGTTGTCATACAAAAATCATCAGAAGCCAGTCGTCTAGTGTAGGTTATGCTCCCAGTCATTTCATAATCTGTTAAGATTGTGAAAGTCTTCTAGTGTATCCGTGGCTTTAAGTGTGTGCATTTTCTATGTGCTTCCAGATTCCAGAGCCGGGGAAGGCGTGCCCAGGACGGTGGACCACGCGGTCATCGGAGGAGTGGTGGCTGTGGTCGTCTTCGCTATGCTTTGTCTACTCATCATTTTGGGACGGTACTTTGCGAGACACAAAGGTTTGTGATGAACACTTCCTAAAGCATTCTGGCTGTTGGTGTGATGTGTTCTGTCACCTCTGTGTAAGCAGGCTGAACTACGTTCACCGCAGCCCAAAATGGACTCGTGTATTATTATACTTCTGGCCAAATCTGAACTCTGAAGTAGGTCTGAAGGAGTCTAAGGAACTGGATCTATGATATTCGTAGACGCCCATGAGAATACTGTATTTTTTTGGGGTGGGGAGGATGATTGGCCCACGCAGATTGCGGGTTTTGCTGATTGGCCTCTGATTGGTCACTGATTTCCACTTTTCACGTATTGCTAACAAGTCCTGCACTCGTACGAGCTGTCGGCAGCATGTATCCGGCACACATGGTGCAATTTACTTGGATTTTCTTCCACATTAACTTTCACTTCACTGAGGTTTTCATTACACAAACGGCAAAGTGTATGACCCTCCAGATTAAATAGCCTAATGTCCAAATGCAGCTGGATTTGAAAGGTAACGCACTGGCTCCACCCCTCTGCCCATGCTTTGTGGTGCTTTAATCCAGACTAAATCCCATCCGACTTGGACAAATTCTACCCTGTCTCCAGAGCCCCTTTTGTTTTGTTGTCTCTCATTAATATTTGGGCTGGTCTTTGTATTGCAGACAGTGAGTATGTTTTTGTTGTTGTTGATTTTAACTGGTCCCTGCACTTCTCAATTGGATCTGGGCTATCGGCTTCATTATCACCCCCAATAATGTGTGGATTTGAATAATCCCTGCCGGAAATGAAGTTTGAAGTGGATTGCTTATAGCCGCTAGCTCGTTGAACTTGACAAGGTTAATTTGGAGGCGTGAGCCGAGCGGAGACGGAACCTCCAGCATCCCATGGCCGAGGTCGTTTCCTGGCAATCACAGAACTGATTTGAGTAAATCCCAAATGCCAGTGGAGGACTGTTGCAGTGCTTTGCTTTAGGCCAGTTAAGAACTGACCCAACAAAATTCAAATCACAGCATCGGATGTATAATTAAGCTACAGTGTGTTCTCAAGTATGCGTCAGTGGACAGGGGGCATTTACATAATGACACATTTAATATGACAACGTTTTAATCATCAGTATGACAAACCGGTTTATAGTTTACCTGGTTGGTCAGCATGGTTCACTGATTTCCTTGTTAAGTCATAATGAATTAATAAATAGGCATAAAGAATGAATGGGTATTCAGGAATCTAGGGGTGAGCCAGACATGGTTTTCTCTGAGGTTTGTCCTTGTCCCTGTCCCCTGTCCTCCAGGTACCTACTTCACACACGAGGCCAAAGGGGCAGACGACGCGGCGGACGCAGACACGGCCATCATCAACGCAGAGGGGGGCCACAACAACTCGGACGAGAAGAAGGAGTACTACATCTAAACACCACAGGGTCCCTGTCGGACCGCCGGACAACCAAGCTGTTCTATGGGGGAGGGTTTTGGGGGGAGGGTGGGGGAATGCTTGGGTTCAAGAATGGGTGGGGTGGGGTTGGGTGGGGTTGCAGGGGTTGTAAGGGGGTGATTGTCTGGGAGCAATGTATAGTCCAGTCTGTGCAGCTGAAGAGGTTAGGTTTTGTGTGTATAAGGGTGAAATGGTAGGGAAGGGAGGGTTTGGGTTTTTGGTATGGGGGAGGGGTTGCCAGATGTTGCCAGAAATCACTGTAGAAAGCTTCACCATTAGACACCCCCCAAAACTGCTGGTACGAATTTTGTTTAGTTCCAACCATTTGCAGAAAATTCTGTGCCTTGTTCTGAATTTCTTTTCCATTCATTTCAAGTTGATTTCCTTTCTCCATCAGTGTACACACGTCGGCTCCCTTCATCCACTCTTCATAATCGATGTGCTGTTGGCTTTCCTACGAGGGATGACATTACACAGCCTCACTGTTTCTCACCCCCACGGAGTTCACACACACATCCTCTCCTGCATACCAAAAGCTCCTTTCACCACTATACTGTGAGCAGGTCCGGTCTCAAAGCCACCACCCTTTTTTCTTTTTCCAACACCCTTTTGATAACTCTCCAACACGCGCTTTGCGTATCATATTCGAAAGAGAAATGTAGATTAAGAAAAGATTGTAGCCAAAAGCATATACCCATTAATCTCGTCCCCTCTGTCACACAAAGCGCGTAAACACACAAACACAAAAAGGCTGAGGGGAGATGAGAGAGGACAATTGGTCTCGAAAATTGCCCTTGTTTTCATTTCTTCGGGCATATTCAGCATTACTGTGGATGACTTGTATTCTTTCCTTGTCTCTTCAATTTGTTTTTCAAAGTAGATACGCCAGCACATTTGAAACATTGCTCCTCTATGGAATAAGCAAAGTAGACGGGCACATTATTTCTCCCACGCTGTGCTGAACTTGGAGGCATTTTCAATTCATTATTTTCACCTTTTATTCAGTTCAATGTTGTTTTTGTTTCAGTTCCTCTGAATTGGACCACAATCCACCCGATGGCATTTATTACTTTGTAATGATGACATTCTTTGTGTTTATATCCTCTTTCATTCAGAGATATTTTTACAAACACAAACATTACAACAAAGAAAGAAATTGTTTTTGGTGGTATATGCTCTCCCTTTGTCTCTCACATTGCCTCTGTAAAACAAAGTTCTAAGAAAACATTATTTAAATCATGCAAACAGCTATGGATTTATGCTATTTACATTTTTTTGTTGCTCACATGAATCTTGTGAGCAACAAAACAGCCTAAAGAAATCCCCAAAACTAAAGACATTTAAAATTATACTACCTTGAAGAACCAGTACAGACTGCTCAGTTCAATCTTTCGGTTTTGCAGGTTTCCAGTTGAATTAAGAACCATACATACATAGAAATGTGATGGAGAGAGCCAGATCTGAACAACTTCAACCAACCAGGTACCCATTACTCCTAGCTTCTATAATATTTCATTTTAGTTATATCAAGACAAAACACAAGATCTCAAACCAATTCAGACTGATCATGAACTACATACAGATAGTGTGACACAGAGAGCAAACGGGGGCAACCCTTTACCTTAAGTTGACATGAATTACTAGGGACCATGTAATACAGTAGGTGTAGTAATGCCTGTAGTCACAACATTGTTGTTACATAAAACTGCTATGTAACTACAGGGTATAGTTTGGCGGTATATGCTGTTACACAAGTAGAACAAGGTGTGGGGTTGGAGGGGCTATTCGTGGGGTAAATAGATGCTAATATGAAACTTTAACAATCCTTAAGCTGCCCATAAGAACGGAACATACTGTACAGCCTGCCAGAAACAGCAAGCCATCTGCACAAACAGGCACTGTCTGTCTAGCGCCATCTGCACTAGTCTGTGGGCAGATTCAAAAAGTTGAAAAGACCATCGTTCACAGTCTTGACTTTGAGCCACAGATGGTAGCTTGGTTGGACAAGCAAACCTGTATTTAACGTAAACTATAAGGTTACATAGTACCTAACGTCAGCTTAAAGTCGGACTCAAGTTTGAAATACTGTATCATAATTTATATTCTTTATCCTTGCAAAGTTTTTTTTATGTTTAATTTTAAGAATTTCTTACAGTCAGGTACTGCGTGGGCAGGGTTCAAGGCATACCCTTGCGTTTTAAGAGTCAGCTAGTGGGCGGACAGTCTGATACAGATGATTCATTAGCTAAGCAGGCTACTGAACTAATATTAGTATAATATTAGTATATATACGAACGAGGTAAGCTCACAATCATTATGTCAAAGATAAATATGATAAATACCGGCAATCCATCCAAATCATCCCTATGCTGTAAGAGCCACAGCAGCCGCAAGGCATGGGATCGGAAGATGCTCTAATTGTACAACTATGGACGAGGGCAAGACGCAAGTCACTGGTGTGTGAATAGGCTTTGTGATCTCTGCTTGTATGACCGTCAATGAGCATAGAAGTTAGATAGCCAATCACTGGCACCGGATACCGGTAATTGTATATGTTGCCGTTGTTTGTTTGTTTGTTTGAGCCATGCTTGTCACTCGGGAATGTCTGCTGATATCACTGTAATGTCAACTCATCCAACTGTAAACCCTAACTAGCTATAGTATAGCATTTGATATGTTGCCTGGCTTGCTAACTGGGGTAATCAGTAGGCAATGTCTATGTATTTTACCAAGCCATCTGCCAGGATAGATAAAGCTGCAGATGTAGCTTGATAAGTTATCAAACCTGATAAAAATTACACCCATTTGTTTTGGTTGCTTTACATGTGTGTCCTTTGAGACTGTGTGTCGTGAGTCGGTATCTGTGCATCCTTCAACACAACAGTAGTGCTTTCCAGGTGTCACGTTTACCAGACTTGACAGTTAGACATGCAGCCTAGCCCTCAATGTCAGTCACAAGCAAATACACGCTGTGATAGGCAGCCTGCAAATCATTTGATAATATAGTAGACGCTGTCTATTTTGTCACCGAGGGTAGTACAAAATATAAGCAAAGTGATTTCAGTTGGACTTTCAAGTAAAGTGTTAGAGTATCCTATGTGAACCAAGACAATAAAATCACAATAAAATCATCGATGTAATATGCCTGGAAAAATAATTAGTAAAACTTAATCGGAGCGCTACTGTGGATCTTATCAATATCACAGTCTCCTTGCTGATGTCTGTCGCTCCATGTAAATGCATTAGGAACTGATTATGATAGTGATTGAGAGTGTAGGCTGATGTGTGTGTAAATGTGTCACAAGGAAATATACGACAGGAGACAGGGCCTTATTGCTACTGTACTTCCATCTCACACCACCACCCTTCTGTGTCTCACACCACCATCCTTCTGTGTCTCACACCACCATCCTTCTGTGTCTCACACCACCATCCTTCTGTGTCTCACACCACCACCCTTCTGTGTCTCACACCACCACCCTTCTGTGCTCTACATGCTTTAGCTATTACACAGCACTTTTCAGTTTTCAAAACAGCTAACATCTCACTGTTGCTGCATGTATATGTGAGTATGCATTTAAACCACTTCTTTTTGCTTTCCTGTTTTCTTTATGAATGACCTGCCTACGCTTAAAGATGTTTGAAGGCCAGTAGGGGGGAGCTGGGGGAATGCCAAAAGTCTTTATTGAGATGTTTTCTGTGTTTTCATGGACTTCTGCATATTGCCGTCATTATCAATGTTGCCCTTGAATTATGTATTTGACCTGCTGAGTTTGTCAGTGTGACAAAGTGGTTGTGAAGATGCTTAGGCTTTTATTCCAAATATGCTTTTATAAGTATCTTTACGGTATAAAAGAACTACCACTGACTTAACACTGTATGACGATAATGTGTGTTTATCTTCAGAGCGGGTGTTTCCCGACTGGGTTGGATCACCCACTTTACAATATCTTCTGAAATGACTTTGCTGTTCTTTGTTGCTTCACGAGGCACGCAGAGAGAATGGTAGGTCATGATGAGTCAGCTGAATTGAGATTGTGTGAGTTGTAATAGTGCGCATTATTTAGCTTTGGTCAAATATTGTGGTGGCTTCCATTCCAACTGGACCTTATGGAGTTTCTTCTAACCAAGAAATCGACAGAACTAGAACTTTATTTACTGTTGTGTGGTTTATAGACTGAGACAATGTTTTTAGTCATGAATAGGTCCTAATCTTTTGTGATTTGGAATGGCACTGTGACTGAATTATTGGGTCACTGGCAAAATTAATATTCTGAATAGAACTGTAACTCAGCATAGTTGATATGAAACAAAATATGATTTTTGCATCCAGTGCTGGTGATATGAAGAGTAAAATTGAATAAATTTTAGGGACAACTATTTTCATGGACTTAAATGTCCAATGTAGTGTGGAATGAGTTTATGAGTTTAGAATGTTGATATCTTTGTTTATAGTTACATTCTGTGTCAGTATTTCTTATTTGTTTTCACAAATTGCCCCTGTGTTTCTCAAGGTACAGTACAGTTAGGTAGTCTGGCAGTGTTACTCTTGGCAATTTGATTTTTTTTTCTTTTTTTTCTTTTCTTTTTACATTTCACATTCCTTTGTGTATGCCCTGTCTCAGGTTCATGCATTGCTGACTTGTGTGATTGCATCTCAGGTAGAGTGCAAAGTCTAGGCCCCACACATTGGTATCAACAAGTACAAAAATCATTTTAGATCCAAGAGACAACTGTTGAATTTTTGCATCTAAGCTGTACATGTTTTATGTGTTTTTCTTAATATTTGGTGCACTGTATAAGATGTGTTAAGTATTACTTTGTATAGACATAGTTCACAAAGAATGAGTAGGCTACTCTGTTTGGTAGAATGATGCAGGAACAGAACAAAATAGGAGTTTCAACACAACACCTTCAGAAGTTTGCTTTCCTCACAAGACATTTGCTTGTGTATCACTCATTGTTTTTAGGTTGATTCTTTGTTGTCTTTCTGCTGTACTTGGGCAATGTTTATGTGTATTAATGAAGAAAAAAGATATCCACATTCCCATACACATTTTGTATTGGTTCATAAATAGACATTTTTACAAAAAATGAAGAGTTCTTGTCTTAATAAAAAAGAAAAGATATTAATGTTCAAAGTAATTGGTGTGGGTGTTGTTTTTCATCTTGATTATTTGGAATGTGTTAATCATTAACTCCAGCTTCATACCGTATAAAACAAGAGATAACAACAGCTACACCATGTAATTTGGGTGCCAATGTAAATGGTAAATGGACTACACTTATATAGCGCTTTTCCACCTTAGCGGCACTCAAAGCGCTTTACAATGGCCCATTCACACACACATTCACACACCAATGGCGGTAGCTGCCATGCAAGGTGCTAACCTACTCATTGGGAGCAATTTTGGGGTTAGGTGTCTTGCTCAAGGACACTTCGACATGTGTACAGTCGGAGCTGGGATTCAAACCACTGACCCTTCAATCATTGAACGACCCACTCTACCAACTGAGCTACAGCCGCCCCTAATGTAATCTCTACACAGATATAAGGACCCCCTAAAATGTATTTTTCAAATGTCAATGTCATTTCATTTATATACTGTAGGACCATGCATACAAATCAAAAGGAGAAGGATAAAAGCATATATCATACACAGTGACAACTGATTTAAAAGAAACAATAATAGTAAAAGCATTCAAAATTAAAAGTGTAAAATAGAATAACAACTATAAAAACAGTGCAAATTAAGAACACTACGATATTAAAAGTAAAGTAAAGCTATGTGGTAAAAGCAATGTTTAAAAGGTATGTTTAAAGATCTCGCTTAAAAATTACCACGGTCTCAGACATTCTCAAGTCTTCTGGAAGGGTGTTCCAAAGGCTGGGGGCATACTGTACAAACTAAAAGTTGCCTCCCCGTGCGTCTTTGTCCTGGCTCTAGGGACCATTAAAATCTCAGTGTCGGAGGACCTGAGGGACTTATTGGGTGTATACTTTAAAAGCATATCTGATATGTATTTTGGTGCTTTATTATGTAATGACTTGTAGACTAATATAAAAATCTATTCTTAAACTGACAGGTACCCAGTGCAGTGATTTTAAAATTGGTGTGATGTGAACCCTCCTTTTGATATTTGTAAGAACATGTGCTGCAGCATTTTGAATCAGTTGGAGCTGATTAATCACTTTCTTTGGTAGGTCAGACAGGAGAGAGTGACAACAGTCCAACCTGCTAGTAATAAAGACATGCATTAGTCTTTCAGTATCAGTCTGGGAAAGGAAGGGTTTCACCTGGGCAATGTTTCTTAGGTGATACAATTAGGTCCTTGTCACATTCATTGCCTGGCATTTCATATTGTGTCAGTGTTTTTAAGTGTACCAATAGTCTCTCTCTTTCACCCTTTTCACCAAGTATCAATATTTCAGTTTTGTCCTGGTTTAACTGGAGGCAATTCTGTGATATCCACACATTAATGTCAGCAATACATTGTCAAATCAGGGTGTCATCAGCGTAGCTATGGTAACTAATGTTGTTCCTTCTCATGACATCACATAGGGGTAAAATGTACAGACTGAAAAGTAAGGGCCCTAGAACTGATCCTTCTGGGACCTCACATGTTAACTCAGTGTTCTTTGAGCTGTGGTCACCAGGGGCCACGAACAACTCTTGGCCAGTTAAATACATCCTTAACCAGTCAAGGACAGGTCCGGAGAGGCCGACCCAGTTCTCCAGTCTTCTAACAAGGATATCATGGTCTACAGTGTCAAACGTTGCACTCAGGAGGACAAGGTCAGACAGCTTTTTCGAGTCAGCATTTATTCTGAGGTCATTTACAACCTTGACCAGCGCTGTCTCTGTGCTATGATGCTGATGATAACTGACTGAAAAGTGTCCATGATACAATTTGCGGCAAGGAAATCATTTAGCTGTTTGAATACATTTTTTTCTACAATTTTACTTAAAAAGGAGAGGTTTTTACTGAGGAGTCTAAGTTGTTTTTCCTTAGAATTGGTTTTACCAGGGCAGTTTTAAGTGCTGATGGAAAAAGGTCTGTACCGAGGGAACAATTTACAATAGCTAAAGTGTCAACAGATACATAGTTAAAAAATAGTCTTGAAGAACTTGGTGGGAATACGATCAAGGGAGCAGGTAGACGACTTAAAGGACAGGTTCGGAATTTAGCATAAGCCATGTTAAAAGGTTATTTATGATCATATACAACGGCTGATATTAAAGTTTCATCAAACAGTGCACTCTGAAGATAAAGCCCATCGCCACTAACACATTCAATGGATCCATAGGTGCACAGACAACATCCCTCTAAAACACCATGAACTCTCGTTTTCAAAGACAGGAAACTCACAGTGTCATTGGTGTCCATTGATGTTGACAAAAAAAGTGCCACAAAGTATGCTTCCGATCGGGTTTTATTGATCATTTAGCATAGAACTAGTTTCACTCACAGTACATACGTTTGTAAACTTCCGCTTGAACTTTGGAAGGTCTTGACTGAGTTAAGAGGCTACCGAAGAAGAAGAGCCGCTTCCAAGTCACAGGTGTACACAACAACAACAACAACAACAAGTTGAGAAGCCTAGGATTGCTAATAAGCCTAGGATTGCTTTGCAGCATTGATAGTGTTAGGTAGACGTGTTTGTTGATCAAAACAAATATGGGACGTGGATGAATCTAAACATCTCTGGCTTTGTTGTCAATACAATTTTTTTTTTTTTTACTAATTAACACAATTATTAAATACATAATTGTGGTTTGTACCAGTTTGTGTTAGGTCATCATTAATTTTAAAAGTGTATTTATTACTTAAACTAGGCTACCTTTAAAAAATATATATATTCATAATCCACCAATGGCACAACCCTACTAACACAGTACGTAAAACTGACGGGACACATTGGTGGTATTGTGGTAACTTTGCGACGGTACCAGCAGCGGACCTAGCTGACACCTAGCTGACACTTGCCTTTTCAGTCGCAAAATAACCAAAATAGCCGTCCTCAAGGACACTGTAAGGGAACGTAGCCGCCACTGCTGCTTAAATCCGTAACTACGATGTAATTAAATAACGTGACAATGTGGTTACATCACAGTCCCAATCTGACTTTATTGGAAATTGGGTCAGAACATTTGTAAATTACTTAGGTTTTAAAATACATTTTGAAGTCATACAGTTACAGAATTGTAATAATGAGGAGAAATCCTGCATGTCTGTTTTGTGTGTAATTTCTCATTTACAGTTAATATAAACACTAAAGATTTGCAGTCTAGGCCTAATAAAAATAATGATAAAAAATATGCCTATGAATAAAGTCCTAATTTTGCAACCTAAATGTGAGCAATGAACGCTGAGCAGTGAACGTAAAACAAAGAATGCAAGGCATTGGGCTACTTTCTTAGGTGACACAATTGAAGAACTAGACAAACAAGTTACACACTCTGGTACAGTAGGTGGCTGTATGCACATTAAAGTTGTTTGCGATCCGCCACTAAACCCAGCGAAGAAGAAGAAAACGACGACTTCCGTTCGAAACAAACGATTGAGAAAGACCAACACGCTGTCTTTGTCCCTGCGACAACACAGATCCTGTAAGTATCTCAATTTCAATGTATACATAGCTAGCTATGTATTTTGGTATCGTCCCAGATAAAACACCAACGTTATGTGCAAGCTACCCTTTTGTAATGATTATCTATATGGAGATGCTCTCTTTCCAATGTTAGCTAACTAGCTAGCCAGCTAACGTGATTAGCCTTTTTCTGTACATCATGGCTAGCTAAGTAGCCTTCGTAAAATTACTCTGTCGCAATTATTGTTATAACTTTCGCTTTTGTGTAATTGTAGCTTAAATTATAATGTTGGCTTGGCAACGTGAGAATATTTCAGTTGTGTACACTATAACTTTTATGAAGTGTTGTCGTGGGCCATTGTTTCCTAATTACGGGCAATGGTGGAGTCTTCTCAAGTCTAGCAGGCTCGCGCGAGCTCCTGCACGTTCGTACTGTTTCATCGCTTGGAATAAAATGCGATAATTAGCTTACTCATTGATTTCGCATTAACCCACGACACCGTTAGTATGTGTTTGTTTTTAGGCATTCATTTTTCCGAAGTTAACGTTAACAGAATACTAGAAGCCCCAACAACGGAGCTAGGCTAGCTAGCAGGATTTGTTATAGCAGCCACCTTGGCTTTTTTGGTTACAGCAGCCATCTTGGTTTTGGGATGTGATTTCATGTTACTCTTAACTGTTGAAATGGTTGCTCATGCTGTCAAACGGGTAAAGAATTGTGTACTGCGTTTTCACTCACATACAAATCCAAATTTAGCATAATAGGTACTCATGATGTGGACTACTAATATAGTGTCTTGCAAAATCTATTTAATTACTGAGTGTGAAGGGTGGTAGACATGTTGCCCTGTTCCTCTAAACGTGTCAGAAATCACGTGGTCCTGTGGAGTGTGCATGTCAGCCAACGAGAGGGTCACCCACCCACTCTCTCTCTCTCTCTCTCTCCCTCTCTCCCCTCCCATGCTCTCAGTTGCCAACCTCCCAGTTCTTGTTTGAACTGAGCAAGAAGCAGGTGAGCGGGACAGGAAGAGGCGCTAAGACGGGGACAGGCGTGGCCAGGGGCAGTCCTGGGACAGCACCACAGGCTCTGTGAGTCTTGTTCAGTTGAATGCCCTCATGAGTATTAACAGAAGAGCACCATATACATATGCACACATACACTCTAACATGTCGCTCTCTCCTCAGCTCAGCCCAATGGTCTCTGATGGTTCTGTCTGGCCAGCCCTTAGGTGGAGAAACACCTGATCATCAATATAGGCAGGCACACGTAAGTACAAATGCACATACGTTTCCATAGACGGGATAAACAAATGGGAATATTGATATTGAGTTAATGTTAGCGGTAGACATGTGAGATTCATAAGACGCATCACTGACGCCAGTGACGCCACAATATCAGGGAAATTGAGCAATTGCTTCCCTGTAGTGCAAATTTGCAAGATTCGCTCAGTTATTAACCCTTCTTGCCTTTTTTGTTGTTGGTTTTCTCTCTCCTCCTTCCTCTCTGTGCAGTTCTCCTGTGTGCTGAGTCGCTATCCCATGTATTGCCACTGCTGACAGGGTAGAGCTCAGCCCCATGCAGAAGTGAGTGATGAGGAGAGGGAAGATCATTTTCCCGTTTTTTTCCCCTCCAGTTTTAGGAACCGTCTCAAGAATGTGTTCCCCACTTTTATGCCTTTAAATCAGGGTTGGAGTATTCCAGGTGTGTGGCCATGGCCATGAACACCAGTAGAGGAGGGAACCAAGTGTCTCATTCTCTCTCCACAGTTGTGTGGTTGTAACCCCCCACTAGCTACATATTCATTAAATCTTTATTTAACCTCGTAAATCAATTGAGAGTAAGCTCTCATTTACAATTTACGTATAATCACTCTATATTTGAACTTGTACTACAGGTGAGATAATCCTTTTTAATGGTCTCTCTCATTCGCTCTCCTAGCTGTGATGTTAGAGTTGTGCAAGACTTGGGTGTTCTCCTGCTCTGAGTGCCCATTCTCCTATACCTCCCAGATCTACCTCCACAAGCACATCAAGAGGAGCCATGACAACCTCTGTCTCTGCTGAGGAACACACAGAGCATTATGAAGAAGCCAGTGCCTTGGCGAAGGTGTTTGAGCAGCAGTCATCAATGGATTAACTCCCAAGACACAAGGAAGAGACAGCGCAACACGCGCTATGACTCCAGTGACGAAGGTAATATAATAAACTGCATTCAACAGTCCCAAAAGAGTACTACTTGAGTTGACTAATCTGAGCTAATTTACCTCTACTATATGTTCCAGTGCCAAGGCAGCCGGTCGGCAGAACTCAGACCAGACCAGCTATGCCAGGTGCCAGAGCCGGAAGGCCTGCTCTGCCAGTTATCAATGCAGGTATCCATGCATGTTTGTGTTGGTGAAATGTCTATGCATATTTGCACACTGACAGTTAACTCAGGACTTTCTGAAGACTCATGTACTCAGTTCACTTATTCGCTCATCTCACATCTCACTAATCGGCAGTAGATGTTCATCGCCCGGGTCTTTTGAGCCAAGGCGCTGTGAGCCCAGGCCCTTCAGACGTCCAGGCACGAGCAGCATGCATCAGCGATTAGCACCCCGGCCAGACCAGGTCAGGGTCTGACATGTCTCATGTCGAGTTGATTCTTCCCCTTATGCCAGAATCACTACGCCGCCAGCACCATAGTTTCCTGCTCATCCCTTTATCCTCTGGTTTTCAGGTAGTTCTCTGATGCCATCGCCTGTGAGACCAACAGCTCCAGCAGTGTTGCCATCAAGCTCTGCAGATGCTGGTATGCTGAATTTTGTGAACTACTTCATGCTGCATGTAGGGATATACTTTGAGTTGAATATCCATTATGGGACCGTACAATTACTTATAGCCACATCTGTGTTTAATATCCAGACTTCCAGAGGATGATGTGTCAGCAGTTCTCCAGCGTCATGCAGAGTCTGAGGGAGATGGCACAGACAATGATGAGGCTGGAGCAGAGGCTGGAGCAGAGACTGTCCGGCGAGTCTGCAGACAGCTATCGGGGAGCAGTACTGGATGACCTGCACCCTGCTAAAACGGAGGAGGAGCTGCTGGTCTTGGAGGAGCAGCTAAAGGACAAGGATCATCAAAGGAAGATGGTGAGTAACTTCAGGGCAGAACTTTGTTCCTTATTTTTGCAGGGAAGTGTTAAGGAAATGTAAAAGTAAATGATTGTCTTTATGTTTTGCAGACACGATATCCGAGTTCCATTGGCGGCAAAGATCTGCCAGTTGTGGTCCGGCGGGTGCTGTCAGCCATTGCCATACACAGAGTGTGGTGTGTCTACAGCGTCCATGGGAAGAGGGGGAAGAAGCCTCTGAAGAATATGACCCTCTACAATGTCATATTACGTAAGGTATTGTTCATATTTTCGCAAAATAATACATTGTCTTTGCTTCATGCCATGTGCATTGAAACCATTCCCTTTTTGGTTAAAAGGTGCAGTTATGGCCTGTAAGCCAAGCACCACTGTGACGGAGGTGTCTGCCCAGCTGCAGGAGATGCTGAAACATGCCCCTGCTCGATGCAAAAAGGTATGTGATGTCAGGCAGTTAATTTTCTCGTATCCAGTGACATGGCACGCTTCCAATGAACGTATGCGACTTGCTTTTACAGCCATTTCATTATGTCCTTATCTGCTCCAGCCCAGCTGACCAGCCCAGCCCCTGACCGCAGCTCCAGCCCTGACCACAGTGGAGTATTCAGATGAGGATGACCTCTTCTGCCCAGACCCTCGATTCAGATGTGGGTGACCCCCAGCCCGTCTCCCTAAACCTGCCTTTCCAGCCTGCCAGGATGGATGCCTTTTTTGTAAATAGTTTTTGTAACTTTTAACCTTTTTTTTGTGGGATACAACGGTCTGTTCCCGGTCTGCCTGCCACAGAATGCGCACTGTTTCATTTTTGTTTTTAGAACTTTTGCAATTGTCAGATAATGGGTTGCTAGCCAGAGCTTGTACATACTTTTTTTTGCTTTTCTGGCTATGCGTAATGTGACAGACCGTAAACCTCATCCTTGTAAATATGTATACTTTTAATTTGTTTTGTTTCAATGTACTTTGTGTAATAAAATGTTCTAAACTGTTAATGGTGTTCAGTCTTATATTGGATTGTATCATAATGCTTGCTGCTATATCCCCATATAGCATTAATTCGTTTTTGTACTGGTAAATGCTAAATATAGCCAGTGGTACTGCAAATGCTAAATATAGCCAGTGGTCAGGGTTTAGTAAGTAAGTGACCGTGCGAAAAAGACGTGCAGACCAAGTCATATAAATACCTGTAAATCTAGTGTCAGCCAAGTGAGTTTATTACGGAAGTTCCTGCCCACGTTTTTTGCACGCGGCCGCAACCATATTTGCACCGTGCGAAAAAGACGTGCAGACCAAGTCATATAAATACCTGTAAATCTAGTGTCAGCCAAGTGAGTTTATAACGGAAGTTCCTGCCCACGTGATCACGTGCGTTCTTTGCACGCGGCCGCAACTTCTGAATGACGTGTCATTCTAACGTAGCGGCTACTAATCGGCAGATCTCGCGTTTCCGTAAATGGCCGCGTAATTTCCGCACGCGGCGCAGATGAATCGTCACCTATAGCGGCCGTATGTAGAACGTTTGCGCAACCTGCGTGGGTTAGTAGGGAACTCGTCCGTCGACCTCAACTACTTCCGGTTTGATCTGTTACGGCAAAAAAATTAGATCTGACTGTACTGCTCAGTGCTCAACAAGCTACAACTAGCCAACCTGCTCACAGTGGCGAAAAGAGCTATAAAAACAATTGACCACTTCTTCATTAAAAAAAATAAAACTGGCAATGCTAATGAAGAAGCTACCACTCTAAATGACACCGCAGCAGGTGCAATCGAATGCAGAAGTGCTCCAGAGGCTATCGAAGCTAGCACTAGCACTAGCAACATCACCATCTGCGAGGAAGCTAGCACCAGCAGGCAATTGCAGTTTGATGTTGTGATGTTGGGTATGGCCTAGTGCTCGGTCATGAAATCATATTGACATGCTCGTGGTGTCTAGATGAAGTTTGATGCGTTGTGCATATTGAATTGTCATAAGGATTTCTTATTAGCATACTGTTCACAACTGGCATTCTTTGTAAATACTGTAGATGGGACGGGACGGCAGAACAGTTTTTTTTTTTTTCTCACGTCAAAATGTTGCCCCTCCGACTCTGAGGGTAAAATCGCCTATGAAATCAATGGATATAATATGATCAATGCCAGTGGTCTAGTATCAGTTATTTTGTCTGTGAAATATGCTACAAATTCCTCACACTTTGAAGTAGAGGACATGTTTATAGGCGTATGGGGGCAGGATGTAAAAGGTTGTCAATCATTAAGAAAAGTGCCCTGGAATTTTTTTGGGGATTTCTAGAGATCAATTTTGAGAAGTGAGATAATTTCTTATGGCCTTGTTAAAAGAGTAAAGATTTTCTTTGAGAATAAGATCGCGGTGGACCTGCAGCTTGGTCATCCTCCATGTGCGATCAGCTCTCCTACATGTTCTCTTAAGTTCATATCTCCTCATTCCTCCATGGAGCTTTTTGCTTAGCCATGACTTTTTTCAGTTTCATCAATATTACTGACTTTTTCAGTTTCAAACCAACAACTTGTCTTGTTTGCAAATGTTTCATGTCTGTTGCTCTGTTTAAATTAGCTGAGTTTAGGTCTTCAATGGTTAACCATGGTTAAATAAATATTATAAATGAATGAAAATAGCATTTTCTTATTTCTGCCTTGTAGGGGTAGTTCCAAAAGGCTCTGAAACTGGACATTCACTTCTAACATTAGTTGAATAGAGCTACTGTAGTACTTGTCGAGAACAACATGTGTTCCCCTCAGGAGGCCCAAGAATATCTGTTGAGAGACACTGGATAACAAGGTTGCCAGGGTTTGGTGGAGCATGTGGAACACTCCAATATATTTCTCAGAGCTGATAATAGCAAACCCAACCACAAATATAATGAAATCTTTATTACACAAAAACCCACGTGGATACTGTATATATAAAACATGCTCCTAATTAATGTTATACTCTAAGGAGCACCTGGAGGGTCGTTATACATTTAACAAGATCTGTGCTCTGCCAGAAAATCTAACACTAGCTGTCCATCTGTGAGTTCAGTATATTACACACTGAGCTAACATCTTAAATAGGATGAGATAAATACTTTGTCTTTCTACCAAATGGCTTTTACTATCTGCTCACCTAAAGATCATTGCATTACAGTGAACATGTAATGGCTAAAGAAAGATTGTCTCCTAATCCAGTTGATCTTATTCTGTTTTGAACATAACTCAGATAACCCCCAAAATTAGCCTATATCACAGTATATTTCCAAAGTTTCTGAAATCAGTCAAGCAGGTATTATTTGAAATGCTACGATCACATGTAAAGGTAAAGCACAATTGTCCAGGACATGTAGTTAATGTCAAATATGTTTAAGTGGCCTTTAAGTGTAGATTGTTAAGTGGCCTTAAAGTGTAGATTTTCTATGAATAACACCAATGGAACTCCAAGGCCAACAACACATTTGGCCTTGGAGGTATTTACCCTCTTTGAGAGCACTGAACAAAGCATGCCTGATACAACACAAGGGCTACTTTAAAACCAGGGTAAAGGAGGCGACAACATTTGGAGAGCAATGACATTTCAAAATGGCAAGTTTTCAGAATGTTGAAAAGAACATTCCAATTTCTGTTTTTAAACATAAAATCACATATGATGAGCTGTTTAGAATACATTGAATTGGTCCCAGGGCTGTGCAGTGTTCAGAAGTTGTAAAGGGTAGTCCCAGCTTGCAGTTGATGTAAAATAATAATTATAATAACAATAATAATAATAATAATAATAATATCACCAAAATAGAGATACAAGGTTTTGACCTGACAGCAGCTACAGTACAGTATCCTATTATCGTACATGCCATGTGGGTTCTCCACTCAGATGAAACCTTATCTCATTGGTTTACTGCAAATAAGCGGTTGTTTAGTTGCTGTTCATATCACTCCTCTTTTAGAAACTCTTGAGCTATTCTTCTGATAATGTACCTTACTTTTTGTTGTTTTTCTGCCATGGTCGAATCAGATGTCCAAGCACAGATTTGAAGGTAACAATGTCTCTCAAAAGCTGTGCTCTGCACCATTCGACTCCAACCCTCAAGGTGTCTTGCAGTTCGGTTTTCAAACCCAACAGCTCTCAGCTGCAGTCTCACGACAGCCCTTCTCTGCAGATGTTGACTTTGGGGAGGATGGATGTTTTTTTTGGGGGGGGGGGTTTGGCTGCTGCTGTGACGCTCCAGCTTTTGATTGCCTGAGCAAGGATGCTGTTCCGAGGTTGTCATGTTGCCAGGGCTGAAAGTCACCTTCCAGCCCTGGTAGAGCCCAGTCTGCTAGAGCACTGCCAGCACGTACTGCAGATGTCATACGGCATCATCTGGTGTCCTGAGACACACAGACATGGAGGCTGGGAAGGAGAAGGGGGCCCAGTCCAGTCCAGTTTTTTTCTGTCAGTGCTCATACTTTTTCCTTACCAAGGTGGACATGGGATTTTGAATCTTGAATGTGCAGGCTAATGCATTTGTGTTGTCCTTTATGGTTTTGCATGAACTATTTCCACCATAATTCCAAAACGTCCACTGTCATTTAAATGTATTTGAATTTCTGTATATGTTTTTTCCTGAGAAAAATAACAACTCAAGTTTTCAATGGTTTCATATGATGGCGGTGAATGCTGTTTTCCTACTTCTTACTAGGCCTATACCTTATTTTTCCACATGTTAGTATTGCTGACGTTCATTCATCTCAAACATGATCAATAGCTAATTGCAACATTACACTATTACAGTTAGTATAGACAAAATACATCCGCATCATTATGGCAGCAGATCTTTAAATCGCCCCCTCCATGTCTTCATGGATCCACAGATGCTGTGTGAGTGGGAAAATCAAGCTGGCAAAAGGACAAAAGCAAGCCGTAATAGCTTTCATACACCCCTCACTCTGGCCAGGTCAAGAGGTGGAGAGAATGTTGATTGCCAGAACTGCTTCAGGTGCAAAGGAAAAGGAGTAGGCTGGAACTACCTACTGCCTTGGAACTGTCACCTGAGGGCTTGTGTCACGCACTACAAGCTACTACTATTGCAGCATTAGTAAATTAGTAATACATTTAGTAGAGTGTGATGGTGCCATAGGCAATAAGACAAGTACAATCAATTACAGTATTATGTTCTTTATCATTGAACACTTGAACCAACATCTGACAACACTCGTACAATTGAACATTTACAACTGTAAACTTGAACATTATTTAATTGCACTGTCTACATCATGGACACAGACGTAATCATTTATGATTACATCGAATAAGTAGATGAGGGTGATACTGACTGCTAGACGACGGATAGTAAATTTCCAGTTTGAGAAGCTTTAAATGTCTAGCTGAGTACCTAGGATTGGATTGAGGAACTGACCAGCACTGATAAGATACTGTAAGGACAAGTGATTACAAGAATTCCAATATACCTGTACCCGTACTTATTACACATGGCGAATAAATGTAGAAAATTCCATTCTATTTTTCTATACACTACGTGAAATGTGTGTCATGTTCATAGCATGAGATTTAGACCAATCAGGAGTAGCCAATATCGTTGCAGAAGGCTGTAAAGATCTGTAAAGACCTGCACCATTTACTTCACCACCTGGGTGTGATTTTTGAATATGTTGTTACCATATTATAACTGAAACTCGACTAGAGGCAACACTAATTTCATCCACACAGCCGTGTAATTTTGTGCAATTTCGCACATAATGAGAATTGTTCTTTGTACTGTATATCTCAACTGTTAAATTTGTTTTTATTTTGCATTGTTTTTAGTTGAAAACGTTGGAGGACAGAAGCAGTGAATTTGATGCGCTCAAATTATTCAACGGTTCCATTAGTGGATCTAAGCGAAAAGCTGCTCTGCTCCGACTTTTTAAGTCACAAAGTATATTTATGATGTTAACTCATTGCAGTTGTGTCTTTGTGGTGGTTCAGAGCTACAAAGAAATGTTCTTTCCAGTACAAATATGGGATCCACACAAGACCAAGGAGCTCCCATTAATGTCACAGGGGTCTGGGCGCAAATTGGTTTGTTTGAACTATCTCAATGTACAATATACTAATGGCTTCCATGCTCAACCTTTTTGGGCGTAATTGTAAACAGTAAAGTAAAAAAAATAATAATATGAAGAAGATATAAAAGATATAAGGTTGGAGACCCCCTATCCCCTGCTCCTGTGTGTATATACTGTTCAAACTCAAATGATGACTTCAAACATTTGCATTTAGGTGTCAGAAAGAGGTCTTATCTAATGGTTTTCTTCTGAATTTATTTGGAAAGAAATACTGTATCCATAGATAAAGCATCCAACTTAATTTACCATTACCGACAATCACAGCAAAGCTGATCATTACACACTGGAGTAATATCAGTCACTAGGTTAGTGCAGATTTGGCAAATCTTATCTGGTCGTAAGAAAGGAGAATCAGATCCATTGATGCAAGTTTCAACACTTTTATTGAATCTCTGGCATCAAAATCACACTGCAGTTGTGATGAGTTCACACATCAATTGTCTAGCATGAACTGAACTAAGAGCAGAATATCATTTGATTATATGAAAAGGTGTTTTCCATTAATGATCTCATTCTGACGTTATGTCCTTTATCCATTCTCACCAGGTTTTATCCCCTTATCAAAAATTAAAACAGTGCATTAATCCACGTTTCCTTCAGTTACCCACATTCTGTCTGCCTGTTTGTGTGTCGGTGTGTGTGGTGGATAACTCCCTAAAACCAGTATCCTGTTGTTGAGATACCCTATTCTCTAGAAACGAAACTTGGCATACGATTATCTAGGAGAGGCACTGAGCTTCGTCCTTGTAGCACTCAGTGTCCTAGCTTGAACCCAATTTAGGTCTGTGCTTTCACTCGTGTGTATCTAATGATGTTAGAGTAAGAATAGACATGATTATTAAACATAATTATACTATATGTGATATACAGATGTGGGAAGTTAGAAATGTCACATGCTGCAGCATTTCACCTCGCGGTATTTGGCAGGGAAATCCCGTTGGAAATCTCGTGGGATTTCAGACGGGTGTTATTTCGTTTTAGTGATGCACCACCGCCAGGTGGCGTCTTTGAGTAGATTTAGCAGGCTGGGCTCAGTGTTTTTCTCCTATAGTCTACGAATGAAGCATCATTAAATTTCACATTCTTTAATTTAAATGCTCTGTTGTAAAGCACTTTGAGCTGAATGTATCTGTATGAAAGGGGCTATACAAATAACGTTTAATTGTTATTATTACCTTGTTCTCAAACACATGTTTTCTCCATCTCGATGTAATTTAATTATTACGAACACCTATAATATATCTAGGCCTACAGTAGCCTATCTATCTCGGCAACTGACGTCGGGTCAAGACGTGGTGTCTGTTAAGTCAAATACGCAAAATAACAGTATTGTAAATATATTTGTTAGTAAAGATGTGGTGAACGTGAGGGTTTTGCGTTTTGTTTCTTGAACGCATTCAACTGGTAGGCTACTCGTAAACCCAGGAAGTAAATTTGAAGACAGGGCACCAGCTAATGTAGCCAAGTCTGAGCGCAGTAGGCTATATGGCTTCAGCACGATACAAAGAAAAAATAAGCTTGATCGGAGGTGTGGATCCATACAAAATTGAAATAGTCGCCATGAGTAAAGATCACTCATTGCCAATCATATCCGGACATTAACTATCTTGTGCATAGCGGCAGGTTTGACAGTGAGACATCAACCGATAATTGTAATAATGCGATTACTGAAATGGTCTTGTGAACGCCTTTATCTGATTTCCAAAATCGGGGTAAGGTCCATAGGACGATTGTGGGTTTTCATTTGCACATAACTATATTTTAATAAAACATTGAAGTCCGCCTGTCAATGACTTTCCCTAAAATTGTGTCCTGTTGCACCCCCTATTGTTAAATTATAAATGAAAAAAACATACACAATATTTTGTTATTTGAATGATCTTGAATTTATATATATATTCAAGATCATTCAAATAACAAAATATTGTGTATGTTTTTATTTATTTATACCGGCCGCCAGCTGTTCAATGAACGGCTATAGGGAATGCGCAGTTTCGCGCTGGCTACAGCCTATTATATGCACAGTTTCGCGCTATGTAGGCTATTATAAATAAGTATTATTCATTGGGGGAGCTTGGACTCGCTGGGGAATGGTGGAGAGACACAGAGCCTCCCCAGACGCGACATCCTCCAGTTGGCTGAAGAGCTGCGCGCTCTGGCGTCTAAACAGCCACCTGCGGCGCCCCTCGCAGTGTCCACAGAAGAATACCCCAAAAAAAATACTTGCATGGTGAAGACAAGCTGCAGCAAGAACAGCACTGTCTACCAATGCATGAAGTGCACCTAGCTGTCTGTGAGAGGCTATAGCAGAGGATATGTGCGAAGTGTATTTGAGCTGCCGCCTCAACCGTGCGTATAAGAGCAGAGCGCATCATATAGCTACAACTAGTAGCCCATAGCAATTAAAACGGCTTATTGTTTTATTAATATATCAACTAGATAATTCGATAATAATGAGTAGCCTAGTAGGCTATAAAATGAATTCAATAAGGCAAGCCTTAAGTTGTAGCCTAGGCTACAGTACAATCACAAGACGCATAGCCTATCGTAAAAAGTGTTGCGTTCTCATAGGCCTATATTAACTTAGATAATTATTAATTATGCTCAGGTCATAATGTCCGTTGAAAATAATTCCCTCTAAGCAGAATTTGAATTGTATTAAAATAGGCTAAAATTAAATTTCCACATATTCTGATTCCTTCTAGGTCTATATAAAAAAAAACATTTTTTTAATGTGTAGCCTATAGGCTTCTGCGATGAACAAAACAGCCACAATGTAGCCTGCTTAGCGAGCGAGAGGGCAGTCTACCATAAAGTGTATAACCATAATGTAATATATCTAGACTACATGCATTGTGGTATTTCTTTATATAGCCAATTGTTTCTCAATAAACAGTTATGTCATCCTCTGAGTCCGAATGTAGGCTAATAGACCGGCAGCTCTAAATGCCTTCCCAATCAATGAGACATGGTTGTAAAAATGATGTTTTATTGATGAACAGGGTAAAACTGAAAAACATGGAGAGTCATTGCATTGATCGATGCAGTCCGCTACCATCAAACACTGAAAATACAGGTCCTCAATTTATTTAGATTAGACTAGCCTATCCAACTGGACCACTCCAATGAATGTTGAACGTAGCCTACTTTTATTCTTTAGGTTTTACAGAATCGGCCTACAATGTCCACACATGCATGTGCCATCTGACTAGCTCGTCACTCGCCAGCGAACCTGGACTAGACTATTGTAACCCCCCCCCCCAAATTCTTTTATATTCAAATAAACTGGATGAACTGGTTTCCTAGCCCTGGATCGTGGGGAGGGGGGTAGCCTGCGTTAGCGGGTGCTTTGCCATGACCGGCCATTGAATTCGCTAGTTTGATTGATACTGTAGATGGATGGATTAACGTCCAAAGTAGATTGTGCAAGTATTGTATAGGCCCATGTGTAAGAGATGAATGGCTGTAACCATGAACTCAGCCAGAGGTAGGCCCTACTGTAGATTATCAGCATTATCACTAGTCTAAATTTATGTCTCAATTTATGTGTTGCCATTCATTTAAACCACCATCTCATCTAGACTACTTCTGTTGCTGCATTTTTACATTTATGCTTTCATGATTTTAGAGCGCAATAAACATTTTCCAGGATTCCAATAAGTCCATCCATTCATCCAACTTTGTTCTGAGCGCAGCGCAGGCTGTTAGCCTACTGTCAAGGCTCACGACTGATGCACTCCCTTAACACGTCTCGCATCCCCAGACCATCAAGAGAATTTCAATATGAAAGACCTTGGGATTCCAGGAGTCAAGGCCGTTTCAGACGGGGAGCGACATTCCGCCTGCGTTCTCGCTCGGATCAGCGGGGGACGCACGCGTCCTGCGCGCAGCGGGGAAAGCTGACTACAATTCAGCTCTTGTCGCGGGCGGGCGTGTGCAGCCTAGTTCCATATGAGAACACTCCTCGGTCCAATTCCGTATAGTAGATCAGCCTGTGTACTTTCAACGAATGTATTATTAGACATAATATCATAATAATATATATAGCCTTCAACGACCTCCTGAGCTGCCTGCCTGATGGTCTCAGGGCTAAAGAGACCGCGCATAGTTTTCCTCACCCTAACTATTGGCATGAATGAAAGAAAATACATTGTAAATAAACATGGTTTTAGGCTATTGTTTTTATGTAGGCCTATAGGTTAAGCTATTTGTGTTCATAAGGTAACGTCATTGTAAACGAAAGTAGCCTATAGCCTATAATCCAATTGACTGGAACCAGGGGGTTTGACAAAAGTTATGAGGCAAAATAATTTGTCTTGACTGCATTCAAGATGTATCTTTCACATTAAAACTAAATACAAAGCTGGGAATGCTAAGAAAATTGCATATGTTTGCAAACTAAAACAAGTGAACACAATTTTACAATCGAAAATGCTTATGAGACCATTATTTTACTTATATGGGGCAAAAGTGGTTTCTCTTCCTGTTTCTGCCTAAGCCCTCCACAATACCACAACACAATGGTGTCATGTTTTACCGAAGGAGAAGTGAAGAAGACGGTAGCTAGCAGTAGCTAAAGCAGTTAGCTAATGTTAAGATCATTCCTCTAGCTGCTTTGCTGCTAATGCGAGTTCGTCTCCGTTCCTGCCCGAGAAACAGAAGTTGAACTAATAGCATCAAAATCAAAATAGCTACAGGAATCATCGTTGTAAAGTTAGCTATCTGCTTTTTAGCCACCGACAGCTACCGTTAATATTATGGAAGCTGCTGTCGTGAGCCAACTTGCTATCACGGTCTTATCGTGCAGCTTCACAGCCTGCTATTAGCAGACAGCACTAAAGTTGACAAAATCACACTTGCACATCATTAGAATTCCAACCATTTATATGGGATTTATCATTCAACTAAACATGGAACCTGAATACTACCTGATATTTCAACCTGCTGCCATCAGTGATCGGCGCATCTGCTTGTTTGAGTCATGAATATCTTACGCAGTTACATTCCATGTAGTGTCCCAAAACTGTTAAATCATTCCCCATGTAGTTCACTATGAGTCGCACTCAATACATCCATGGTAATAGGGAGGGAGTGAGTGAACCATTTCAAACACTTCTCTGGTCATCTCCGTTAGCCATCTTACTCGTCCTGATGCCATGTTCCATATGAGAACACTCAGCCTAATGTATTAAACTTCTACTTGTCCCGACAGTTAACAGATATAGACCCGGCGACAGTTACAGAGATAGAAACTATAAATAGATAGGCTTTGTTCGTAATAATTAAATTACAACCAGACAGAGAACAAGGAGTTTGAGAACGGTAGGCTCATCTAATGTGCGAGATGAGCTACAGCAATGGGTCAATGAGTGGTATTACTGCGCCCCTATGGGCAGGCGAGCAGTGGTGCGGAATGCCGTAAAGCGCCTGTTAGAATACCGCGGGTCAAGTTACATTCTTATGTTCCCACATCTGTACATGCGATTACTATGGTCAAAATATACTACACAGACATTAGAGCGAATGGGATTACATTAATAACGGAATGTAACACTGAAGCAACTAGAATCATCCTAATTCAAGGCTACCTGACTCACTAAACATTCAAAAACATAGAATTGTAAATATTTGACGTTGCCTACATTTTCAAGATGAAACATAAATCCACCTGAAAGCAAATGAAGTCCTTGTGGAACTCATGTGGAGGTTCCACAAGCTCTTCAGATCTGTAGGCTGGAGCGGAACCATTGGCCCTGTTTCGGTGGCAGTGGATCATTCTCTCAATGGTGAGTGCATCACCACAGCATAGAATTGGGTATGGTTTCCCATCAACTGTTGGCACATACTGCTGTAGCCCATCCATGATATTGATGACTCTGTCGGTGGAACCTGGATTTTCGGACACCAAACCCAGGCTGACCTGTTGACAAAGACAAAGCCAAACCAAACATAAACACCCAGATGCCAACGGGGGGAGCCAAAGGACAAGATACACAATGAAGTGTGTGAACTCTGAAAGAGACATGATAGAGGGACAATGAAGGGGAAAGCTAGGGGATGAAGCTAAGACAACACAGAACAGAACACCAAACTTAACACTGAGTGCTAGGGGAGACACAACATAACACAGCAATGAACAGAGAAGTCACAGGGTCCCATGGGTGTCTTGGGGGGCTCAGGAATAGCGTGAGGGCCAGACCATAACAAGAAGATGCTTTGTATCTAAAAATGTTACAATAAGTAATACAGTAATAAAGTACAAACAAGTACACACCTGGTTCTGCAGGTGATATGCATGGTGTTTATTATCATACGCTGGCACAAAGACTCGTAGGTCTAAACAGTTCAGACATAATATACAGTTGCATTATTATATCCGGTATACATATAGTGTATATAGAAAACTTTATTGAATGTGATCTATTCTTTTAGGCCGCACCCCTCTCACCCACCTGCTGAGAAGGAAGAAAGTTTGCTGGTGGAATTTCTACAGCCATCACCGAAATGCACTCGGTAGCAAGTGTTGAACCGGAATGCCCATATTAAGAACTTGTTGCCATGGTCACTGCTCTGGTGTTTGGCATGAGAGAGAAAGTGGAACTTTTGAAAGAATGACATTGTTATTTTGTTGGATAGTTTTGCTCTTGAAATGTTCATCAGTAGATGAAACACTATGTAATATAGAAATAATAATTAAGTACCTTGAACGCTGTCAGAAAAGTCAGTGAGTAAGCACTGGCCCGAGGGGAATCCTGACTTTGGAATAGCCTCTGTTTACTGTAGCTGGTGCTTTGTGAAACACAAAACAGTAATTATTGTATTACAGCTTGTATTATTCATAAAGAAAGAATACTTTTTTTAAGTAATTTTGTTCAGTAGGCTACACTTCGTCAAGTAAAATGTTTACTTTTTTACAATACATACCTCTACCTCCTACTTCCAAATTTTCACCTCTCCGTCATGTTCAAGGCGCACTCTGTCCACATGTCCTCTATCAGCATTTTTGGACTGATTGACATCAAGGCTGTTCATAGTCAGGAAGGTCTTCTGCAAACAGCCTTGTCTCCACATGTCAAAGCCTATTACCGATTGAACATTTCTCTTGTTGGATCCGGTGAAGTGGATCATGGAGAAAACCATCCCAATCCTCTTGTTCAAAAGTGCTGTGGCTTCCTCGGTCGTCATTTTTCTGAGAACGCTAAGGACATATAATTTTCTATCTAAGATTATTGTACAAAATTATACAATACTGAGAGCTGCACAAGCAGTTAGAAATGTAGTAAATGTATTCCTGTGTGTGTGTGTGTGTGCATGCATATCAAATAGGCCTACATGTACTAATGTAACTACACTATTGAACACCATGCTACTAATATTGAATGTGTGAATTCATAAATCCTCTTTCTCACACTTACCTCTTGCTTCATCACGTCAGTGACAAATTTGTAGATTGCAGCTGTTCGTGTCGGCAACATCGGATTACGGAGTGACAGAATATAGTTTATTTTCTGCAGGGCACCAAAAACCTTGGCCAATGGCCCAGCCCTCCCAATAATCGATAGGGTCTAGGGTTGGTGTTCATTTTGCTGGTGAACCTTTAAGGGCTTTTGTTAGGGTTCCATAGAATGCCCTTTTCTTACCCTTTTTCTTCGTTTTAGTGTTCATAAGGTGTATGCAATTATAACATATAAAGGCTGGTGTTGTTGGGAACAAATCTGGAAAAGCTAAGGCTGTGGTGGTCGGACTTGTTAGACACTAAATAGATCTTCTGTTGAATCCTTTTGAATTTCTTGTTATTTCTTCTTTGCAATTACTGCATCTAGGCTCCGACATCGCGAACACAAGGTCAGGCCTAACACTCTGCTTTATAAGGCCGAGTGAGAAGCGCCTAGAACTGTTATTTGTTGAAGTACAGCTTCCGACCAGCAGTGGCCGATAGCGAGCACTGTGATTGCTGGGCACAACACCTGTGGCAGAAACGCAGAAGAAGACGAGCGATTTCCGGCAATGCATTTTGTGAAAATATGACCTGTGGCTTAGCTAAACATGTTTATTAGCAGCGGATGTCTTTCAAACCGCAGAATGCCATTTCTCTATGCCCCCTGCTGGAACTGCTGCCTCCGCGACCCGACCCCGGATAAGCGGATGAAGATGGATGGATGGATGGATGGAAGTCATTGGGGGAATTTTGAAACCTTCTTCGACTTTCAACTCCTTCATACTTTGAGCTACAGAAACCATTAAACTATGAAAATGTTCAGTTAAGGTCATTATGGGGTACGTTTCATATTTTTTATATCTTTCATACTTTTCAAAATATTCAGCTTTAAAAAATAAATAAAAAAGACAATGGGAGTCAATGGGTGGAACTTGAAATCCTCTTCAGCTTTGAAACCTATCTCCTTCCTAATTGTTGGGGCTAGAAACCTTTAAAGTTAAAGTTTAAAATGTCCAGTACCTTTAGCTTTTTCAAGGTATTCAACAGATTTTTAAAATTCTTTATAGTTTTTAGTTAATTTAAGTTTGATTTGTAGCTTTTTACACATGGATGTGGATGTGTGGAATGTTCAGTTTTTAGTGTGGCAGTTTTTTTTTTAAAATATCCACATATTTTGTAAACTGCTGTCGCTCGTACAGTTTTAACAGCTCATACACGTATTATACATAAAAATGTTCACACAATAGTGCTGATTCGTACAATGTAAGTATCTAAGCTGTGTGAGGTATGACGATTTGTTTGACAACCATGCTCCCCATGCAAATGAATGGCGCTCCACTCTAACTTTTGAGCTGCTCATTTTGAATCATTACCCGTTTTCTAACTTGTCGCCATGACTACAGCTTTTAGGCAACACAGATATATTGTGCAGGAATCAGCAAGAGCGTGAAACAGATGTGAGTAATAGTTCTCACGGTAGTAGTAGTAGTAGTAGTAGTAGTAGTAGTAGTAGTAGTAGTAGTAATAGTAGTACAGTAGTAGTACAGTAGTATGTAGTAGTAGTAATAGTAGTAGTAGTGGTAGTATCCTAGTAGTAGTAGTAGTAGTAGTTGTACAGGGAAATGTTCAGCATGTTCCCAGGATTCCTACGGTGTCAATATCTAAGCTGTAACAGGTAGCCTATACTTTTTGAGAGAAAGAGTTGTCTGAAGTCGGCATACCTTCCCATTGAAGTGAATGAAGGGATGCTCGCTATCAGTTGGGATTTGAATTTGGGGACACAAGCAAGCAAATTTGTCCCCAACAACACCAGCCTTTATATGTTCTAATTGCATACACCTTATGAACACTAAAACAAAGAAAAAGGCTAAGAAAATGACATTCTATGGAACCCTAATAAAAGCCCTTGGAGGTTCACCAGCAACAAAAATGAATACCAACCCTAGAAAGAGTCAAACCCCCCAACAATATTGATTATTGGGAGGTCTGGGCCATTGGCCAAGGTTTTTGATGCCCTGTAGAAAATAAACTATATTCTGTCAATCCGTAATCTAATGTTGCCGACACTTGGAACAGCTGCAATCTACAAATTTGTCACTGACGTGATAAAGCAAGAGGTAAGTATGAGAAAGAGGATTTATGAATTCACACGTTCAATAGTAGTAGCATGGTGTTCAATAGTGTAGTTACATTAGTACAGGTAGGCCTATTTGATATCACACACACACACACAAATACACAGGCATACATATACTACATTTCTAACTGCTTGTGCTGCTCTCAGTATTGATTTATAGATTTGAGACACATGGTCTTTGCCGGTGGGTGCACCCACAGTAAACAGGAAGTGAGGTCTAATTGCTTAAAGCATCATCCTTTTGCCATTCTACTTAATATGCATGCTCTCTAAGGGTCAGTAAGCAGAATGTAAGCAACTTGGTCATCTTTCAAGCTACAGGCTTAGTTCAAAGCTCAGGTTGAAAACGTTAAAGACTTATTTAGGTAATGCAGTTTTCAATTCTCCCAGTTTCAATTTCAGCTAAGCTTCCAGGTTTTTCAGCCTCCAAGCTTTTTAGCTATACATTCCATCGGTTATTCCATATTTTAGCTTTGACAGTATTGCAGTTTATCTTCCAGCTTTTGTAGCAATGCATTTAAGTTCTTAGCTTATTTAGGTAATGCAGTTCAGCTTCCAATTCTGCCAGTTTCACATTTCAGCTTCCAGGTTTTTCAGCTGTGCAGTGTGATGCATTTGACATTTCAGATTTGTCACATTTATGCATTTTCAGCAATGCTTTTGCAAGTAATTTCAGCTGCTCAGCATCCACACGCATTTTCTGCAGGAAATCCAATTTTCTATTTATGATTAGAGAACTAACCCAGTCTAAACAACTGCGTTTGATGCTCGTGATGTTTCTTGACAGCAGTTAAGGTGTCAAGAGAGTCTGATATGTGCTTCTGGGGAGTCCGTTCTGGAGCCTTGGAACAGAATGTTCTGGTGCCAGTGCAGAGGAGATCAGCTGAGGGGGACCGTAGGGCGTGTGAGGGGGCACTTTCACAGTGGAAGTCAGAGAGATGTTGTCTACGGGGACCAGGCTATGGAGGGCTAGTTGAGGTAGTAGTTGTTGAGGGTTTTGTGGTTGATGCGTTGTGTGAGGAGCCGGTGAAGCTGGAGGAGTATGGGAGTGATGTGGTCAGAGGATGTGGTCAGAGGATCTGGTGGTCAGGGGGGTTATATGGTGGCTGAGCTTTAGCTGAGTTGAGGAGTTTGACTACAGTAGGTTACCATACTGTATGGTGTGAATGAAGCACTGTATGAAGTGCTTCATTCACTGCGACTGTGACTGCATTTTAGACTGGTATACCTACAGCTGGCTAGCCAATGATGAAAACGATGCATACTTCGCTGTTATATTTGCCATCATGGTTTGATATCATCACATGTAAGCCTATTTTAAGCATAATTTAGAAATGGTGCTCAGAGAGCACAGACCTCCGCCCCTGAATGCATTTCGTGGCTCTTAGCGAGCCAAAATTGAATGGGTTCTAAATTGGCCCATGCTACACCCCTCCACCGCGTTTCACGAAAAGCAGTCTGGTAGTTTTTGCATAATCCTATATGAATGGAGGTGAATGGCTGGCTGAGCTGTGTATGGGTGGCTCGTGGACCCAACCGGTGATTCAGATCCACTCCAAAACTGAATGGGTTGCTACACTCTTCCACCAAGTTTCATGAAAATGGGTCCAGTAGTTTTTGTGTAATCCTGCTAACAGACAAAACTTTACCTCCGCCCCAAAAATGACTGGAGGTGAATGGGTGGCTGTATTTGGCTGGCTCTGTGGCGCCCTCCTCAGGTCACAGCAGGGGGGACAATGCTGTGCACTCCGGGTTCTCCCGCCACACACCCCAGTCCAAAGCCTGTGTCTCTAGCACCTTCACACAGATAGCTGGCCTTGTTCTAAGTTTTGTTTTCATTTTGTGTAATCATAGTCCCAAAAAAATGACTGGAGGTGAATGTGTGGCTGTATTTGGCCAGTTCTGTGGCGCCCCCTTCGGTTCACAGCCAGCGGGGGGACAATCCCCTGCATTCCTTCGCTGTCGCTGGGACAGAGTTAATAATAAAAATTATGCGCCTATGTGATAATTTCATAAATGATGCCTTATGTTTTTCCGCATCAGGAGATGAGTTGACTTGGGTCAGAGGTTAAGAGGATTGTGCCGTGACAAATTGTTGTCTTTAGCTGTCTGTCATCATTAGCTTCATTTTACTTATTTGTTAGATTTCTATCATCTGAATGTAATTACAGTGTGGGAGGAGGTAAAGGCTATGCCGGAACATTTAATTAGCTTTCCATGGAAATCAAACTTTTCCAATTACTGAAGAACAATATGAGCACCTTTATTTCCTTGAAGGTGAATTAGGATTCACTCAGCTTAACTTCCCTCCCCTCATTTAAACATCAACGCCATTTTAAGAAAGAGATCCTGAGCAACACTAAGCATGGAGCTTGAGCTCAGCCACTCCACATTCAGTTCTGATTAGCAGTTCTTAATGCATGTGATGAGGAAAATTACAGAATTTTGGGCTTCACTTTTATTTTGAGGGGGGGGCCTATAGATGATACACAGATGCTCAAACTCACTGATTATGTGCAATATGTTAGTTGAGCATATGTTGAAAATATATTTTGACTTGTCTATAGACGATTTATAGGAGGACCTTCAAAATAAACTGTTACTGCCTACATCATCCCGTGACGCCCCTCCCACTCTGTCTACATCATCCCGTGACGCCCCTCCCACTCTGTCTACATCATCCCATGAGGCCCCTCCCACTCTGCCAATTCCTGGTTTCTTTCCTTTTCCTTGCAGGAAGGTCTTGATAGGCGGAGAGTCGCCAGGCCTGATGGGACACACCTGTGAGGTGGAGAGGCCAGTGGGTTCAAAAGGATGCTGCCGTCCAGTCCTAAATATCCTCTCTGCCTGAGCATGCTTTTTTTGTCTTAGTTTCAATTGTGTTAGTTTCTGAAATACATATTTTGTTATTCCTTTAGTTCCACATGTGGTGTCCCTTTTTGTCACAGCTCAGTACAATCCGGTACTGATCATGTGTAATTGAAACCATTTGTAATAGCCTTTAATCATTTAATACATATATAGAGCTAATGAAGGTTTTACAAAATGTTACCAAACACTTCATCTTGATCTTCTTGATCTTGATCTTCTTGACATCTTGATCTTCTGAATAACCTGACAGAAGCGATTACCTTTTGGTGGGTTGTGACAGGTCTGAGGAAGCCGTAGGGGTCGTTTTTGGGTCTTGGGTTTTTCTTAATGGATTTGTTTATCTTTGGGCTTTACTGCAGAAAAGTAGTAGTAGTAGTAGTAGCCTAACTAATAGTAGTAGTAGGCTAGTAGTAATACAGTAAGTACATTAATAAGTACAGTAATACATAATTACATTACAGACATTACAGTTTATCAAAAGCGACTTACAATAATTGCATTTAACATAAGTAGTCAGTGTACTACTACTCACCAGAACTCACAAGTGCATCTCCTTTCTAAACAAGTGACCAAGAACAAAATCTATACCAAAGTGCAAGAGTAGCAAACTAAACATATAATAGGTGGGAGGATCCTGGTAGTACTTGGTAAATTGTAAATGGGCTGCTCTTATATAGCACTTTTATCCAAAGCATACATTTATTACATTCACACACATTCACACACCAATGGCGACAGCTGCCATGTAAGGTGCTAGCCGGCTCATCGGGAGCAATTTGGGGTTCAGTGTCTCGCCCAAGGACACTTCGATATGTGGACAGGAGGAGCCGGGATTTGACCGGCTGACCCTACAATCATTGTACGTCCCGCTCTACCTCCTGAGCCACAGCCGCCCCCTTCTTGAAGAGGTGAGTTTTGAGGTGAGATGAGCAGCGACTCCGCTGTCCTGACGCCAGTGGGCAGTTCAATTCACCACTGCGGGGCCAGGACAGAGAAGAGTCGTGACCATGTTGATCGACCGCAGGGGCCTTGAAGTGACAGAGCAACCACTCGCCCTGAGGGAGCAGAGCGTAGTGGTCTGGAGGGGGTGCAGCGCTTGAACATGGCCTGGAGGTGGGAGGGAGCTGTTCCTTTCATTGCCCTGTAGACTACTACCACTGGATGCAAGCTGCTACAGGGAGTCATTCTAGAGAATGGAGAAGAGAAGTTTTGTGGGAGAACTTGGGTTGGTTGAACACCAGGAGAGCATCAGATTTCTGGATTAGATCTAGAGGTTTAATGGCTGACGCCGGGGCCCCAACATGGCGGGAGTTGCAGTAGTCCAGGTGGGAGATGACCAAGGCCTGGATGAGCACTTGTCCCGTTTTGTCAGTGAGGAAAGGGCGAATTCTGCTGATGTTGTAGAGCAGGAATCAGCAAGAGCGTGCAACAGATGTGAGTAATAGTTCTCATGGTAGTAGTAGTAGTAGTAGTAGTAGTAGTAGTACAGTAGTAGTAGTAGTAGTATGTAGTAGTAGTAGTAGTAGTAGTAGTAGTAGTAGTAGTACAGTAGTAGTACAGTAGTAGTAGTATGTAGTAGTAGTAATAGTAGTAGTAGTGGTAGTATCCTAGTTGTAGTAGTAGTAGTTTATTAGTAGTATTAGTAGTAGTAGTCACAGTAGTAGAAGTAGTAGTAGTAGTAGTAGTAGTAGTAGTAGTAGTAGTAGTAGTAGTAGTAATAGTAGTAGTCATAGTAGTAGTAGTAGTAGTAGTAGTTGTAGTAGTAGTCACAGTGGTAGTAGTAGTAGTAGTAGTCGTCGTCGTAGTAGTAGTAGTAGTAATAGTAGTAGTAGTAGTAGTAGTAGTCACAGTAGTAGTAGTAGTAGTAGTAGTAGTAGTCACAGTAGTAGTAGTAGTAGTAGTAGTAGTAATAGTAGTAGTAGTAGTAGTAGTAGTAGTAATAGTAGTAGTAGTAGTTGTAGTAGTAGTAGTAGTAGGAGCAATAGTAGGCTAGTAGCAACAGCAGTATTAGCAGTAGTACCATAACCAGAATCCATAGATGAAGTGGGACTAACCCCATACTTCCTCAGTGCATTGACCTTTCACCCGATATGACAACACCAACACGCTAACTGTGATGCAGCCTCCCAAAGGTTCCTGGAAAGAAACATCCAACATCTCTGCCTCATGTTTTTAGTCCCAGCGATAAATCAACAGCTGCTGTTGATCTGGTAGACCAATAAGGATGCTCTGTGAAGCTGAGGTGTCACCCAAGATGCCCACCCATGTGCAGGAATACTGAGCTGAGAGGACATTTTCGGATTGTTGTTCTCACAGATAAAGGTAATGAGTTGACTTACAGAAGGCAGGAGGGAGGGAAGGGGAGCATGATTCACATTAGGTACTGGCAAAGATTGGCGACAACTAGGGAGTGAGATTGTGCCTTGCTATGCAGACCAAACCCCTGAATGCACACACTGTAATGTTGTATTTCAAAGATGGGAAAGGTGAGTATTTAGCCTATCAGTAACGCATTCTCTATTTTTTCTCTGGATGTTTTCTTTTTTCGCTCAAGCAAACAACATTCAAACGTGCTGCATGCCTGCAATACATTGTAGGTGTATTGTAGATAGATAAATATACAAGCTTACAATTGTCTTCCCATAATAAAACACATTTTTGAGAGATTGGCGAATCGAGGTACCACGGCTGCAGTCACATTCCACAAACAGAGAGCACGGAGACGCAATGATCACGGGTGAGTTCAGCCCCGACAAAACGTTTTGCTATGCTTTCCAGGGTGAACAACACGTTTTCTCTGTGTTACCCAATCAGCAGAGTTCCAACACACCACCGTTTAACATTTGATACATTTTGTCTGGGCTGAAGTTCAACTCGCCCCAGCTGTAAGGCTGTGTCCATACTACTGTACATGCTATATAGTACATACAGTACTGCAATTCGCCTGCAACATGCTATTTAGTACATACTACTCCACGAAAACATGTTTAGTATGCGAGATAAATGTAGCATTCTTCTCGAGTCATCCAGTGAAAGTGACGGGCTCCGGCTCACATACGATTATATTGAGCTAGCCAGGCATTGGAGTTGGTCATTCAGCAGGCTCGATCCTCACCTTTCTGTATAATCCAAACTGTGGAATGGCTGTGATAATAATCCACAAAATGTTCTTCATTTGCCTTGTTTAGCACCAGCTGCAACACTCTTCTCCAAATTCATTATCTTCGTTAGCAGGGCTAACGTTGCATTCAGTAGCTTGTGCTTATTATTGTTGAGGTTGGTGAGAAGCTTGTGCATTGGAGGGGTTCTTTTGGGGGAGTTAGTCGTTGGATTGTTATGCTCAAATTATGCTAGCCAGCTAGTTCCCAAGCTTGTTTGATAACGTTATTTGATTCAGACATAACGTAGGCTGCCTGGTACAGCCCACTGACCAGTTGCTGGTTAGCTATGAGGCAGGATCCCAGCCGACCGTTGTATCCCCCCAGCCCGCAACGGAGGGTTATCAACTGGGCTGGGACTCCGCCTCTCATCGCTAACCTGCAACTGAGTCAATTGAGCTAAAGTTGGTTAGCTAGCTTGATCGGAAATTACTCAAACTGAATAAATATGACACCGATAAGCACACAGATGCCAATAGTTAGCTTAATCTTGATATAACTAAGACCCCGTTTACACCTTGCATTAAAATGTGTCTCCTATCAAGATTGTATCTAGATAATGATTTAGCCTGATTACATTACACCTGGCATTAATATGCGTTTCGATTACCTTCAACCCAATCCGTTTGAGATCTGATCGACTCTGTCCAGCTGACAATCGAACGTCACATCCTGTTTGTGCTTGAATCTTTTTGTCTGACTAAATTGAGAGTAGACACTTTTGTCTCGTCTGGACTTCAACCTTGACCAGGATCCATTGTAATGCTTTCTTACTAGCTGCCATGGAAGCCTGCTACTTGCTGGTCTGTAACCGGTGCGTAGTAGTATACTGAATTTGGTCAACACCAGACTTTGCTATCCTGCGAAAGGATCGTTTTTCTGGCAGGGCAGTCATTTTTCAGCAGGCTTCTTTTTTTTTCCAGCGCAACACCAGCATGGGACATTGTGGACCCTGGGGTACTCAGGTGGGCTATATCTCTCAGGCCTCTCTGTGTGGAGTTTGCATGTTCGCCCCCGTGCTCACAAGACTTTCCTCCACAGAAGAACCCCGATATAAAAACACAAGAAGAACAGATCGTTCTCCCGTCCGTTCCCAACCGAGACTGGACATGAGCACTTGGGTTGGTCCACTCCTCCTGGCTGCCCTTGGAGAAAGGACAGCACGGACATAGTTAAAGGCAGAGAGCAGGCCGTTGGCTGACCGCTCCTGCATGTGTGTGTGTCTCCGTGTTTCCCGGAGTCACCAGCGCTCCCTGCAGTGCGCATGTGTGTTTGTGTCAATAAAGGTGAATTACACTCATCTTATTTCATCTCTTTAGCTGCTTTGTTCCACTAGCGACCGTTTTATTGACTTTTAACACAATAAAAGAGTCTTGAATATCAACCAAATGAATCTTGCAATTAGCCGTGTCGTCTAGAACAAGGTGAATTAATCGGAGTTGACTGTTTCAAGCCCTCCCTCCCTGCCGTTCTCCTCCTCCTCGACCGTTCTCCTTTGCTCTTTCTTGTGAGACTGTCTCGGTTCATTTGTCTTGTTGATGAATGATGAGAACCATATCCTCCACTACAACATTCAATTAAGAGGCACCCGAAAGACAAAAATAATTATCCTATAACAGACTTTTCTTTTTTTGTACCGAGCGCAACCTGGCGTATGCCCTCTGTTTCGGCCACCTGACCTGTGAGAGACGCACACCACCACCCTGTGCTCACCCCGCAGGTGACTTCGCAGCATGGCCGTCTCCGGTCTACCTACCCCCACTGCTTCTCATCGGAGAGACTCAGCTGCATACTGTGTGTGTGTGTGTGTGTGTGTGTGTGTGTGTGTGTGTGTGTGTGTGTGTGTGTGTGTGTGTGTGTGTGTGTGTGTGTGTGTGTGTGCGTGCGTGCATGCTAGGGGAGTTGACGGCAGCATGTTTATATACGCGTGCATGTGTGTGTGTGTGCGTGCCGAGGGACCCAGCCAGACCACGGCCGCTGAGCGCAACGAGCACTATTTTTCAATTATTCCCACAGCCTTTGGCAGCTCCACAAAGGCGCCAGACACACGCTGCCATACTGCTGGACATCTGGTTAAGTGGCTGGCGCAGAGATGAGATGGAGGGGGGGCCTTGAAAAGCGTCCAGGTCTCGTGGCTTAACTCTCCAAATTCCCAGCTTCCTTTGTGTTCAGAGATGGCGTGTATCCTTCATCCAGACGGGCCCGTTTTGTTTTGGGGAGCTCGATTTTTGTTTTGTTATCAACCCCTACTGTTCAAACAGAAACCTGGACCTTCATCGCAGTTGAAATGGGGGTGGGTAAGTGACTTCAGAAGTGTCAAAGTGGCTGCCAGTATTATCGTCACGTATCGGACGAGTGACTAGAATTAACATGCAAATAATCTTGACATTTCCCCACATCTCGCACAGGTAACGCATGAGATTTGCTATAGTCAAACTGAATGGTCACGGCAGAGAGAGAGAAAAAAAAAATGAATATTTTGTTTTAAGAAACAAAGGATCTGTCTGTCAGTTCTCATTTGCAATTTGATCTGCGGACGTGATTGAAATTCAGAAGTAATGTGTGCTCAGAGAACTTCAGCAAACCCATGGGCACTTGCACAAACACACACACAATACACGTGTGCATTTGTCATCAAATAAATAAATATCAAGTCAGTTTTTGATAAACCAGTGCCTTTTTAGTTTCCTGATGAGAAGATGGGTTAAACTCCCTCCTCAATATGAATACCGTTCACCCGCACCATGGAATCGCTTTTTGGCGGCATATCTGGCTAAAGCTGTGTTTATGTGTGGTGCTCATGTGTGTTGTGAGTGTTAGGGTTACAGTTGTCTCAGAGTTGTCCGGGTGTGCAATGATTTTGTATTCAGATCAGAAGGGAAGTAGGATAGTTTGTATTCAGGCTATAAGGAGGGTACAATAGTGTGCACGTGTCCACGTCACTCCCGTTTTGAGGCTACTTGCCTGTGTCACCTGTCATGTTTGAAGTGACAACGACAGTTTGCCGTCAACGGTAGTCTTTAGGAGCGGTTTGACATTTTTTGAAATGCTGTGTGTGTGTGTGTGTTGCTCTGTGGTTTGTGCAGAAAGAAAGGAGAAAGGGTAAGGTATTTACATATAAGGGAAAACAATGCTCTGCCCTCAGATTCACCCTGCTTTAAGCAAAACAAATTGATTAATACGTCTAAAACATGACCTCTTCCCTGCAACTGTCTAACAAGTGGCAGTTGAATCAAACTAATTAATTGTGGTAACTGATTCATACTTGTTCTTCTGAGAGAAAAAAAAGAAAGAAAAAACGTGTTTGTACGGCTGACGACCAAAGGTTGGTGACCCGGAGAGAGAAGTGTTCTCAAGTGGAGGAGAAATCAAACGGACCCTTAATGAATGTTAGATGTTTTGGTCATCAGTGCAGATCAAAGGGATCAGCTTGATTAAGCTGCATTTTGAATCAAATCTGCCTTGAAGGTCAGCGCTAATTAATGCCAAAGAATGGACCCTCTCCTGAACACAAAAACACCAACATGTTACGCATGTCAACAACATACTTTTGATAAACACATTTGGTTTTTAGAACGTCTGTGAATTAGATGAAGATAGATGCACTCCCTAAGCCACTATTAGGCATTCAGATATAAAAGAATCGAGATGTTATTTCTTTCATACTTTGAAAATGGCAGTTCTGGAGATGTTTTAATAAAAGCATAATTAGAGATTTACTTATGAAATGCACTTTGGGTAATTAGAAAGACCATTCTGGTGTATTTGTCTATTGAGGCCTGATTATTTTTCTGGGCTTGGTTCCAAGGGTCAAAGGTCGTCATTGTGAGGGAGTTGAGTGTGAGTGAAGGAGAGGTGTGGGGGGTTAGGATGTCTTGTTGAACTTCCTTTCATTTAAACTCAATAGTCCGTGGATGTGTCAGATTAAAGCCTTGATACTGAGAGAGCCTTAGGACTGCTAAGTAGAACACAGAGGGGTCAGGCCGAGGAGGAGGAAGAGTACTCCATCAGGGATACACACGTTGCAGGAACCTCCCGCCAGTGTCCTTAATGTTTGTATCATCAAGAAAATAGGTCCTCTAATTGTCTTCATTACTCAAGCTGCTGAGACACGTAACAAATCAATAACGGTAAATAATGCCTCCTGTCCCTCCATTTAAGAGGGGGCTGGCCATTCATATGCCAAAATGTGCCTGCGGTCATTTGCAAATAGGTATAGATGGAAACACAACACAACAACCTCAAATTCTCAGTTCTAGGCTGCTGGAATAACAAAACAGTAGTCGTATTAAGTGTCATTCAATCAATGTAACAGGAGAGGTAAATGTAGCCAAGCTACACCACTTTGTAGAGGTTAGATTCTCTGAAATCCATGAACTTACCAAACAATTTTTTTTTAATCAAGGATGGCATCATGGGGAGTGTGGAATGGAATTGCAGACAGATGGTCGACCGACAATTATGCAGATTTATTGTCAAAGAATAAACACCAAGAATCATTACAACGTTGTTGCTACATTTCATACAAGGTGGGCTGTGCCCAGGGGAGGAGCAGCAGATCCTGACATAAGGGCAGGTTAACCCCCCCCCCGCACACACACACATACATACACACACAAGCACGCACACAAACACGCACGCACACAGACGCACACACACATACATGTGCACATGCTCACACACACACACACATCTCTTTCTCAAAAAATATCGCCAAAAGAGGAAGGAACTAAAGGCTCGGTGAAGGCAAAGCTCTGCCGCTCATTAAGATAATCAGAGAGGAAATAAGACATGGAGAGAGAGAGAGAAAGAGAGAGAGAGAGAGAGAGAGAGAGAGAGAAGATGAGAGAATATTAGAAGACAGGAGGTAAAAAGAGCAGATAAGTAGACAGAGAAGATTAGATCAATTCAAGTTTTTATAGATACCCCTATAGCAGTCAGTACTGGCTGAAATCCAACAGGGACATTAACATACAAAGAATATATTAAATTACAATACGCAACATTATATGCAACAATAATGGCCTTCAAATGACTGTAATTCACAGAGGAACATCGACATCAAAGCCTAGTTGCCTCTCCTCCTCCTCCTCCTCCTCCTCCTCCTCCTCCTCCTCCTCCTCCTCCTCCTCTCATGAAGTCCGAGGGAGGCGCAGCAGGACACATGACACCCGGTCTCTCCAGCTGTCCTGCTCCCTCCTCTAAACAACTGTTCCTTCTCCTCGGATCACATCCTGCCGAACTCATCCACGGCCCGATCACATCCCGCCAAACTCATCCACGGCCCGATCACATCCTGCCAAACTCATCCACGGCCCGATCACATCCCGCCAAACTCATCCACGGCCCGATCACATCCCGCCGAACTCATCCACGGCCCGATCACATCCTGCCGAACCCATCCACGGCCTGAGGCCTTGCTGACGAGGCGCTACAGGAACCACTACAGCAGAGAGACAGAGAAGGGAACCTCAAGGAGAACATACAGAGAGGAGGACATTTTTAGAGAAGAGGAGAGGAGAATATATACAGTATTGAGGAGAAGAGCTGATAGAGTACCATGCGCCTGGGTGGTTAAACTAATGCGACTTTGTCTCGGACAGATAACACCCTCCGCTCGGGCATTGAAACAGCATATTGCCCAGCCCCTCTGTAAATATCGCTTACATAATGTTACAGTGGTTTCCTACAGTGGTTACAGTGATTTCTAAAGCAACCGCAAGGCTGTGTCTGATCTCTTGATTACTCCGGGTCGGCGCATTAATCTACAGCTTTGCTTAAACATCGGGCGGGATATTAAAGCATTATGGAACGAGAAACAGTGGGATGGCACGGATATCGCCACGGCTAGCGGGAGTGGTTAGGCACGACGCGCAGCGGAGTTCCATAATGCTTTTATACAACGGTTGCCACATTTATCCATCAATATTTCAAAAAGAAAGACAATACAAACTTTAAATAAATGTATTTTTAATGGAACTATTTGTTAATCATTTGCGGAGACTTCCGCTGAAGGGAACGTTGCCAGGCAATGACAATGCTACAGCACATCTTTGTAAACATTGATCTGGACACTGCCACGGCTGCTAATAAGAGGTGGATTGATATTAAAAGATGTGCGAACATTCCATTTTAGCGTGGGGATATCGTGGTTATCGCCACGGCTGGAATGCAAACCGACCAATAGAGACAATGGACCGGATTTATACCGTTGTATAAACAGAAATAATGTATCCCTCTCAGCCAATCAGAATCAAGCATTTACAAATGAAGTTGAATAAATCTATATTTAAGCAATAAACCATGAGAGGCTGTGTGTTATAGTGATTTTGTAACAGCTAGGGGGCGTTGTTAGGCACGACGCGAAGCGGAGTTAAATGAATGGAAATACATGCTTGGGAATATTTAGACATTTCAAACTTCCTCTGTTAAGGTGGTGCTGGGGACAGCGCAGACGGCCTGCATGGCAGTAAATTATCAGGCAAAATCTATCTGAAAATAACCTCAGATTGAAACATATTTTGTGGTGAATAAGGCGATATAGGCTTAATGTTTTATTTATTTATTTTTATTTAACCTTTATTTAACCAGATAAAAGCATTGAGATAAAATCTCTTTTACAATACTGACCTGGCCAAGAAGGCAGAAAAGTTTCACATAGAAAGACACAAGGACATATAAAATACAGAGAACAACACAACTAAATATACAAAAGGCGTAGACCACGTGGGAACAATAAGAAATTAAGATATATTACTACATGAGCAGCTGGTGGTAAGGACTTCTGATAGTTTCAGTTTAAAGCTGGCTAAAGGAATAAGTGCCATCAGTTTGAGGCTTGACTGAAGGTCATTCCAAGACCAAGGACCAGAATAAAAAAGGCTCCTTTTTCCAGCCTCAGTCCGCACAGCAGGTACCTGGAACCGTATCCAGGCACTGGATCTGAGGTTGTAAGAGTCACAAACTGGTACAAAATTGGAACATATGTACCGAGGGAGCTTGCCTAAAATGGCCTTATACAATAAAATAAACCAGTGTTGCATCCTGCGCATAGTAAGTGAGGGCCACCCAGTTAGGCTATACAGTGTGCAATGATGAGTCCTATAAGGTGCATTTGATATATATCTCAGTGCAGCATGGTAGAGTGGGTCAAGTTTGGCCAAAACAGTGGGACAGGCAAATCTATAGATGGTATCGCCGTAATCAAGCTGGGACAGGAATAAGCCAGAGACCAACCTTTTACGAGAAGATGTTGAAAAACAAGCTTTAAGTCTGTAAAGGAAGCCAAGAGTAAACTTCAGTTTCTTAGTTAGGGCTTCAATATGATGTTTAAAGTTTAGATTTCTGTCCAGCCAAAAGCCCAGATATTTGTATGTGTCGACAAACTCAACAGAGATACCGTCAAGGGTGTCAATGGAGAGGCAGGAGGACACAGACTTAGGAGCAAAGAGCATTGCTTTGGTTTTCATACCGTTTAAAAGCAGCTTGGAATCAAGAAGTGCATGCTGCAGTGTGATAAAATCCAATTTTAGATTGGAAACGGCAATATCCAGAGAAGGAGCACATGAGTACACAATAGTGTCATCAGCATACATATGATAGGTTGAACATTGCATCTGATTACAAATATTGTTTACATATAATAAAAAGAGCAAGGGCCCCAAAATAGAACCCTGTGGAACTCCCTTCTCCAGGGTGACAGGGTCAGAGATGGTACTGCCCAACCTGACGCATTGAGTACGGTCGGCTAAATAACTCTGAAACCAACTAATGGCATTGTGTCCGAAACAAGACACCGACAAAACATTAAACAGAATGTGATGATCTACAGTGTCAAATGCTTTGGTTAAGTCAATAAACAGTGCAACACAAAAAGATTTCCTATCCAAAGCAGCCTTAATATCATCTAGGACTTTCAGACTGGCAGTCACAGTACTGTGCTTTGATCTGAATCCAGATTGCAAAGGGTTAAGGATGTTGTGTGAATTTAGAAAAAGCTTTAGCTGAGCAGAAACTAAGGACTCAAGAATCTTTGATAACACAGAAAGATTTGAGATGGGTCGATAGTTATTCAAATCAGTGGGATCACCAGCTTTCAAGAGGGGCGATACAAAAGCTTGCTTCCACACAACTGGCAGCGTATGAGTGGACAGGGACAGATTATAAATATCAGTAACTGGTTGTGCTATAATCTCTGCTGCAATTTTTAAAAAGAAAGGGTCTAGGCCGTCAGGCCCGGCTGACTTTTTAGGATCAATTGATTGCAAACCGTGTAAGACTTCAGAGACCGAGAAGGAAGCAAAATCAAAAACAGGGGAGGAGATCATCTCTTGACTATGACTCAGGGTACGACCATGCAGAGAGTCATGACTTTGCTCATCAAAAATGTGACCAGCCTTTTTGAAATGAGCATTAAAAGCATTAGACATATCATTTTTGTCAGAAATAAAAGCATCACTGACCTTCAGTTTTTGTGGAAGACTAGAAACCTTCTTGTTCTGAAGTGATTTAATTGTTTTCCAGAACTTGGAATGGTCGTTAAAACTATCAGTGGTTAAGCTCAGATAGTAATCGGCTTTAGCTTTTTTAATAAGAGCTGAACATTTATTTCTGAGGACACGAAAAAGAAGCCAGTCATCAGCAGTGTTTGACTTTCTGGCTAAAGACCATTGCTTATTTCGATCATGAATAAGATTGGTTAATTCTCTAGTAAACCATGGATTGTATCTATTCTTGACTCTAAATTTTCTAAGAGGGGCATGCTTATTAATAATCAGTAAAAAGTGATCTGTAAAGAAATGGACAGCATCATCGACAGATGGAATTAACGCTGTAAGGTGCCATTTAACTTCCGCCAGGTCATGTAGGAAAGCCTGCTCAGAAAAATGTTTGAAGCAGCGCCTGAGCACAATAAGGCCCTTGGCTTTGGGCAACTTAGTGCTCCTAACGCAAGCAATGGTGCAGTGGTCGCTGATATCATTAGGAAAAACACCAACAGACACATATTTATGAACTGCATTTGTTAGAATGACATCTATAAGGGTGTCGCTGTTGGGTTTGGCAGGGTTTATTCTAGTAGGGCTTTCAATAAGCTGAGTTAAATTCAAAGAATCACAAACCTGCTTAAATTGTGAAGATTTATCACTCAGCCAGTCCCAGTTTAATTCACCCATTAAGATGATTTCAGAAGAAAACTTAGACAGCAATTCAGTAAGGCTTGTGGTTGCATCTTTGATGGCCGAGGGAGGCCTATAACAGCCAATAACCGTGAGAGGAGCATTTGCTATAGTTATTTGGACAGCTAGAAACTCAAGTTGCCTAGGTATTGAAATCGAGTGAAGGACAGAACACTGTAAATTCTCAGCAGTGTATATTGCAACACCACCAGCTCTGCCCTTACGGTCAGTTCTGAAAACATTATAACCATCAATGTGAATGACATTGTCAGTGACGGTCGGTTTTAACCAGGTTTCAGAAACTACTACAATATCAGGCTTAGCAACTAAAAACCAGGTCTTGAAAATATCTAATTTGGGCACTAGACTCCTAGCATTAACATGCAGAAAACCCAGCCCTTGCCTACAGCTAAACTCATACGGAGTTGGCAGAAGCTGCAAGGAAGCAGAAAAATGCTCTGGACCAGGGTTAATGTTAACATTGCCAGAGAGTAGAAGCAATAACAGTATTAACAGTCTGGAAGATGATTTTTTCACATGGGTTCTAGACGAATTGGTTTTCTGGGGGTCAGGGCCACTCCAGTCCTTCGAAATTAGCGAGTCAAGAGTCAAAAGGGCATATGGGAGAGCGCATTTTATGCCGTAGAACGTCAGCTTTTGGTAAAGTCTATCCGATGGGGTCAGCGCTCCAGAAGTTCCACCATCCGAATGTTCATTGTAAACAAAGACGTCACTGGTAGCCAGACCATCAGCTTTGCCGAGGTGCAGTCTGACAAATAATCCCAGAAGAAGAGCAAGCACGAGAGTAGCTTTAGACAACATAGTGCTGCAACACACCTAGTTTAGCTCAGCTCAGCTTAACCTAGCCCAGCCAGACCAGGAAAGCCAGGGGCAGGTGGAGGCAGGCCTCAGCTACAGCAGCAGGGCAGGGCAGGTGGAGGCAGGCCTCAGCTACAGCAGCAGGGCAGGGCAGGTGGAAGCAGGCCTCAGCTACAGCAGCAGGGCAGGGCAGGGCAGGTGGAAGCAGGCCTCAGTCAGCACAGCAGAGCAGAGCAGGACAGCTCCCCAGCAGTCAGGGGAAGAAATTCAGGCCATAGTCCACAGAGCCAGTAGAACTCCAAAAGGTCCACAAAACGGTAAAATGAGAAAATGCCAGGATCAAATAAAGACTACTACTTACTAAAATGGATGTTAAAAGTGCTAAAAACCAACAAAAAAGACCAAACACTAACAAACATTCAGCACACACAATGGGGATGCTGCCATCTATGTGTATTTATACGGAGATAAGATTCGATTGATCAAGGGCGAATGTGAAATAGCAGCCACGAACTCAGCGGGTTATCCGAGATGCGGTAGCCGCGGCCAAAGCTCCTGCTGGCGGGGAGTGAAGCTCTTCAACTCGCTTGTCACTGGCTCCCTGGAGGAATTTAGCCTGGCTGCAATAACGTTATCGCGAACGGAATGAATACCATCTACTAGCAAACAAAACATGTTCAGTTATATTTAACCTGTTAAAACTAAGATGCCTGGATGAAAAAATAATTTCTCCAATGGATATATTTGACAAAAACAGGTTAATATGCAAGCCGGTTTTCATTGCTAAATCAAAGCGGGGAGAGCCGGGAACGTGCGTCTACATTTCACATAAAGGTGAACTTTTTCGTGGACGCGCGTCGGACAGAAAAGCACAACTGCGCAAGTACAAAAGTCACCGGAAATAGCCAAATGACTACAAATCTAGCCAAGATGGCGCGGTTCAATAGGCCTTCACTTTAGATTTCGAATCCTGGGGGCTTGGTTAAAAAGTATTTTAACACGGCTTCCAGCCAATCAGAATCAAGAACCAGAACTAACCGTTGTATAAACTCTATTAACAGTATTGTAAGGCAGATGTATTCACCTTTGCACCATGAATCTGTACCATGGCCGCCTAATCAGCAATCCTGTATTTCTACCTGCACATCGTTCATCCCTTCACTGTAAAATGAGCTTTACTGGCAGCCGAGCAACATCCAGATGGGCTGTGGATGAGGTGAACTCCACCTCCCAGGAGATGAGCAGAGATATGAAAAGAGAATTGGGAAAGTACCGTATAGAATGAAATATGTGTAGAGAGAAGATATGGAGAGAGAAGATCTGGAGTAAGAGAGAAGAAATGAACATATGGAGAGAGAGAGAGAGAGAGAGAGAGAGAGAGAGAGAGAGAGAGAGAGAGAGAAGAGAAAAGGAGAAGATATGGAGAAGAAAGGAGATAAAGAGAGACAGGAGAAGAGACATTACAGTATAGGGAGTGATCAGAGAGAATGAAAAACAGCCGCCATTGCAACCAATTGTTGCACTATAGATAATGTGCTTGAAATGTGAAACAGTCAAGGACAGTAAATTGCCCCTTGAAGCCTGTTACTTTTAGCTGGGTGTTGAAGTGGAAACGTACTGACACAAATGTAACCATTTTACTTCAGAATGCGCTGCACTTGTGTACTGTAGAATTTGCAGATTAACTGCATAATTCAATGTACAGGTATTACTACCCAGTAAGGTGTTCAAAGTTAGGCAGTAAACATATTTCTTTCTCACCACAACATAACATAAATAAAATGAATAATCTATAATCTATCAATACTTGCTAGATAAAGATGGCACCACAGATGGTTGATATGGTGCGTTGTGTTTCCACTACTTTTGTATATTGTTCTTCTCTCTTACTGTAGCTTATCCCTTTATTTTTATTTTTTTTGCACTAGCATTTTGTACTCGCCCTTTGCACTGTCCTATCTTTGAATTGTCCTGTCTTGTCCCTGCAACCTCTCCAATGTTGTCTCAATGTTATGCACCAAAAGCTAATTTCTAGTATGCTGAAAAACTACAATTGCAATAAACTGATTCTGATTCAGATTCTAATCTCATGGTAAATTGTATACTTCCTACCCAGTCAACTACTAAGGCATTTATTTAATTTAGTTCAATCCAACGCACTGGCTGTGGAACTCAACTGGGGAGAACTATCCCCTACAGAGCTAAAAAAAAAAAAAAATAAGCCTTTGCAAAGCCCCAATAGTTATTTTCAACTGAAGTGGTGCTTTTATTCATAAAAGCCAAATTCAGCCCAAAAAAACAAACACAAATGTTTGTTCACTATTCTGCGACTCCAACAAGGGTGCATGCAGTATTTGAAAGGCGTCCATGTAGAGAGAGATGCAATTTACTGGAATCCTTGAGAAAGTGGAACAAGGGTAATTCTTTTTTTCTTGTTTACCAGGCATCAACACAGGGCCCGTCCGACAGGTGTGCTTTGACAACGTAAGGAGCTGCCAGTGTTCTCAGTGACTTATCAGCCCAAACAGCTAGATCGGGTGAATGAGTGGCCAGACAGTCAGTCAGAGGACGTTGACGGAGGAGAGGACATGGAAGGAACACACCCCGATGATTTATCCCCCCTCTGCGTGAATACCGCCATTCTTCATTTGTCAGGGTGTGGCCGGCCAATTTTATGTATCCGATGCCCTTGATCTTAATTACTGTTTGAACATTACTTATCGTGTTGTGTCTGGGCGTTTGGTGAAATTCTTCCCGTCATGTGTGCAGTAAGTTACATGGTACATATACGTACGGTTTGCCCTTTTTTGCCTGCACTACTACACTGTCCTGTCTCTGTCCTGTCTTGTCCCTGAACCCTGTCTAGCGTCGTCCATTAGTGTAATGCACCAACAGCAAGAATAAATTCATACTACAGTACGGTACGTGTAAAAGCCTACCAAAAATAAATCTGATTCCGAATCCGATTCTGAGGTAACTCACGTCTGCTGGTTCCACCGGCTGCTTGCACCCATACATTACAGAACACACAAACAGACGGACGCTCCATCAGGGCCGCAACGTTTTTTGGGGGGTTGCTTGCATTATGTGCAGGCTTTCTTTTTTTTCTGGTTCATTCTCTGTGATAATATGTCTTGACAGAAGCCTCGCTAAGCTGGCCCATTTAGCATCCCCTGCAGAGAGCTGCCTGCCTTTGCCCTTTTGAAGAACTTAGCGCTTTGATGTACTGTACGGAGACGCCGGAAAAAACAGCGCGCAGACTCCGCAGAGTTAAGAGTAATTGCGCTGCGTCTTCGGGGGGACAGTATTTATCCCACACAATGGCTTCAGTGCGTGTCTCTCCCTCCCTCAGTCGCAGCTCCTGTCTAATGGACAATGTATCATACGGTGTGGTGATACCAGAGGCACTGAGGCATCTCTAAGCAAAATCATTCTCTCAGTCTCCACAGCCTCCAGACAGCAGTTAGATTGATAGCACATTGTTTGAGTCATGCTTGCCGCCACCAGAGTCTGAGTTGAATTGTGATGACCACATACCACATTTGGGATCCCAACTCGAATTATTAAGGTACATGTTTACAGGTTGACATTTTACCGTATAATATGTGAATGTACTGTACACTGCCAAGTCCTCTAATTGGTCCATAGGCACATAATCAAAGCCTCCTAGTCTCGGTACTCACAAAGGTGTTTATGCAAATTGGCCGGACGTGTTCCAGATCATTCTATAGAGAACACATGCATCATTACTCAACTACCCGCTGAGACTGTTTTCCATATATTATTTCACTAAATAAAGTACAACTGATAGAGATAAGAGAGTCCTCACGTACTGTATGAATTACAGTATGCAACAAAACCACTGTTCGCCTAGGCTCTAGGCAATAATTTGTAAGCTACAGTTAAACTGTCAAAAGTGAAAGAAAAATGTGACCAAATAAGTGCAGGCTAGAGGCTGTGCATTCAAACTTTGTGGGCTAAGCGCACTGCACTGAGGCCAACAGTGTACAGTATTTTCCATCTAAAGGAGGAAGGTGTTATGGGTTCTTGGTCAGGAGGCTGCCCCTTAGGGGCTAGACTCCTATTGGTATGTATAGTATATGATAATTTATTCATGAATACACAGGCTTCAGCCAATCAGGATGGAGCAGCATTGCTATAAGCCCATGGTGCTCGCTATTCATCCTCTTTTACAATTCAGTGAGACTGATTATGACTTCTACACTCAGCAAGACGACGACGATTTCAAGATCACCGCCGCCAAGTCAAACCCTGTACACTTCCTCGGCGTCCTGAAGATGGCCGACGATGACTCTTGTTGGAGCTCACTGTGCGAGGCTCTCCTTGAGCGAGTACCTCCTTGAGTGAGTCCCTCCCTGAGCGAGTCTGTCCCTGAGCGAGTCTCTCCCTGAGCGAGAACCTCCCTGAGCGAGAACACTCCCTGAGCCAGTCCTTCCCTGAGCGAGACTCTGCCTGAGCCAGTCCTTCCCTGGCTGAGCGAGTCTCTCCCTGAGCAAGTCTCTCCCTGAGCGAGTCTGTCCCTGAGCCAGTCTCATCCTGAGCCAGTCCTTCCCTGAGCGAGTCTCTCCCTGAGCGAGTCTCTCCCTGAGCGAGAACCTCCCTGAGCGAGTCTCTCCCTGAGCGAGAACCTCCCTGAGCGAGAACCTCCCTGAGCACCCCCCCCCCCCCCAGAGGCAGAAGCACGTTGGCTGATCGACTGGGGCCGGTCTCTCCGGGCAGACTGATCGACGGGGACCGGTCTCTCCGGGCAGAACTCCGCGGTCCCCTCCCCTCCGCTGCGGTACACCCAGGAATCCCCACGCCGTCGCCACCAGTGGCCACGGACATGTAGGTGGAGCGTCTGAGATTCCTGTTATTCCCTCTCTCAACCGTTACTACCGGGGCTCCTGGGCCGCCCCCAGCGAGGCCCACAAACCCTTCACACCCGTCGTAATGGGATTTGAGGGTCAACTTATCCAGCGAAAGTGGAGGAAAGGTGAGCTGTCTTAACGACTGTGAGGAAGAACATCATTTTGAAGATTATCTCCGCGGGGTCCCTCCCCAGCGTCTTCATAAAAATGCAATTGGAGGGAACGCACACTGTTTCGCCAAAGGGCCGTTTGAGGGCCCTCTGCTGACAGAGGAGCGGTCCAGCCGCTTGGAAGACGACAGGAAGCTGCTGTCGAGGCGCCCCACTCCTGCACCTGCCCCGCTGAACCAGAGACCCTCTTGATTCTTCCGCCCCGGCTCCACAACTCGCCGGCGGCCCGTTGTCAGCCCGTTATCTTACCAAACACCACAGTACTGGACACATGCTATGAGAATGTTAAAGATGCCCACACAGCCAAGGCTAAACCCCCATTAGGCCCCTCTGACCATAATGTTGTCCATTTAAGATATTATCCGGCATCAATTTAATTAGCATTTAAGAGCAAGGATCTTGTGGCTATGAGGAATATTCAGAAAGAACTGAATCGCAAATTAGGGAAGGCAGGAGGAAGGAGAAGGAAAAACTAGAAACCCACTGCTCTTCTATGAAAACTGTAGGACTCGAAATTCATGACAAACATATACTGTATCTCCAACTAAAAAGTGTCTTAGTGTTTTAAATGAGGTGAGAAGGCCAATGAATTAAACATATTTTATGTGAGGTTAGAAAAAGCTGACTTTTCGCATGAGCAAAAAGTGACTCTAGATACATTACCTGCTTTGAACTATGGAAATTTCCATAGACCAGCATGTACTGTTGTACAGTGCCAGTTCTCACACACCTGCCCCAGGAAGGCTACTGGACCAGGTGGCATTTCTGGGCTTCTGTTAAAACACAAGAACAAACTGCTGGCAGAGGCCTGGTGTCCTGTCTACTAGAACTATATGGACTTACATGCTCCTCCTTCCACCTGGAAAAACTCCTGTTCACAAAAAAGCATGCCATAAGGAAAATAATATAACCGCGCAGTTGCTTTGACTTCAGTAGTTATGAAGTGTTGCTAGAAAATCATTAACAACCTATTGAAAACAGAAGTCAGCTGCTCACTAGATCCTTTCTGGTTCACTTATAGGTATAACAGAGGTATAGACAATGCGGCCATAGCCATGGTACATAATTGATTTAGCATTTTAATATAGTACAGCCACATCTATTAAGGAGCTGAATGACCTTTAAGTTCACAATCTCATTATTAGATGGTGCCACTCATTTTTGACTAATCGTTCACAACAGGTCAGCGATAATGGCACAGTACTCTCTCAGAATGTAGAACCTTGAGCATGGGAGGGATCCCCCAGGGCTGTGTCAGTTCACCTGTACTTTTTACCTTTCACACTAACGAGTGTATAAGCTATAACCCTAACAATAGCATTATTAAATTCTCAGATGAGATACTGCCCTCTTAACTTAAATAAAAAATGACAGAAATCTATCTGACTGCTATTCAGAGATACAAAGGTTTGTAAAATGGTGTGATTAATGTTGAGGACTATGATGATGTTTGACCCCAAGGGAGTTGCCCAGCTAGCAGAGAATGTTCCCACAACATTGGCTAACATTCCCTACACATTCTTCAAATGTTTTCACATTCTTAGAACATTTTTAGAACAAAATTGCTAGCTGGGTTGACGACCACAGTCCTGTGGTCATCCACCGTGAAACCATCTGACACGTCAACTCATATAAATACCTTAGTGTTTATACTGACAACTCATAAACCTGGAACACCCATGTGGACTGTCTCTGTAGCAGATTACAACCACGACTGCACTTCCTGCATCAACTTACATCTTTGATCAACATCATGAACTGTATGTTAGTCTTTTATCAGGCAGTGTTATAGAACCTTAGCAGATATGGCATCACGGCTTAGTTTGGTAGCCTCTCTGTGCAAGCTGGTCCAAACCGCATGGAAGATTCTAGGGGTAAAACAGCATCCATCTTTGCAGTCTACTTCTGAACAGGCTACCCTAAGGCAAGCCAATCGTTACTGACCCATCTCATGTTCTACACGCTGAGTATCCGCTAACCGCCCTGTGGAAGGAGATTCACAGTACGTTATTGCAGATGAAATCAATAAAAAAAATAATTTACCCCTGTGTCAATAAAACGTTTAAATAGCATCAGATAAGAAAAGGACAAGGCCAGGATAGACATTGGACGATCTTTGTTTTGTATTGAAGGAATTCAGATCTTTGCTTGTTAATGTGTTTGTTCTTCTGTTTGGCTATATAGTATATGTTTTTAGGAACCTTGCTTAACCCCCTCTGACTCTATTATTAGGGCCCGAGCACTGGCGGTGCGAGGCCCTATTGAAACTCGAAGGATTATTATTCTACCTTCTCCTATCTTCTTCTTCCAAAACAAATGCCTTTTTGGCGGCCTAAACATCGATGAAAACGGATGAAACTTTGCAGATACATCAGTTCCGGTGAAAAATTTGATAATTCATGGGTGACGGAAATAGGCGTGGCAAAACGGCTCAAGAGCGCCCCCTGGAAAATTTTAAATGGCGAGCCCCACCTTTCAGTTTGATGTAGGCGAATGAAATTCGAAGGGCATATGTATTTCATCGAGACACACTAAAATGTCTCTTGGAGCTATACCCAACATGCAACAGGAAGTCCGCCATTTTGCTCTTAATGTTCCATTTTACCCTTGTTTTTACCATTTCCATGCCTCGTACTTTAACGAACTCCTCCTACAGATTTCATCCGATCAACTTCCTATTCGGTCAGCTTCATCGTAAGACCTTTGTGATCAAAAGTTATCAAAAAAAAAAAAAAAGTTTTCACCAAACACTGGTGAAAACTAGTGTTTGGCCAATTTGCCAATTTGCCTTGGCGCCCCGCCAAAGTTTGACATTTCGCCATAAAACACGAAGTCCTCATTACTCCTCCATACATTATCCAATTTGTCCGATATATCTCACGCTTCATGACGGTTCTGTCCTGAACACATATTTGGGTCAGTATTGCGTCATACTTATAGCGCCACCTATTGGTGAAACAGGAAGTCCTCATAACTCCTGCATACATCATCCGATTTGCACCAAATTGCTGACGCTTCATGAAGGTCACCTTCTGAACGCATCTATGCGTCGGTATTGAGTCACACTTACAGCGCCACCTACTGGTGAAACAGGAAGTACTCATAACTCCTACATATGTTATCCGATTTACTCCAAATTGCTCATGCTTGATGAAGGTCGCATCTTGAACACTTCTGTAAGTCAGTTTTGCGTCATACCTACAGCGCCACCTACTGGTGAAACAGGAAGTCCTCATAACTCCTACATACATTATCCGATTTACTCAACATTTCTCACGCTTCATCAAGGTACCGTCCTGAACACATCTATGCTTCGGTATTGAGTCACGCTTAGAGCGCCACCTACTGGTGACAGGAAGTTTCTCTCAGTACTGGACACCGAAATAGCACAGCCTTTAACGGCGCCGCACCCCGACGCGCGTGGGGTGCGAGGGCCCGCTCACTGCTGCTCGTTTTTTGATTGTATTTTGATTGTTACCTCTGCCCCAGTGAAAGTGCAGAACGAGAAGTAATGCTTTCAGTGGTGTGTTGGTTTATTGGTTTATTTATTCATGGGTTTATTACAACTTAGCACCCATTAAATTCGGGAGCGGATCCGAATCACAGCCCAAACATGGCCTGGCCAGCCTTTTCCCTCCATTCATTTTTTCCCCTCCATTCATTGTCAATGGAGGGAATTGAAATGGCCATATCTCAACATAGGAGGGTCACAGAGACACAGGGTTTGGACTGGCATAAAGATCTCCACCTAACAAATGCAGATATATCAAATATCAAAAGCGTCCTGTCGGCATGCATGTGCGCATGCATAGAGCCATGAAATAGAGCCATAGAGCCATGCATAGAGCCATGAAATGCATTCATGGGCGGAGGTCTATGCTCTCCAAGCACTCATACATGGTCTGTTCACAAAGATATTACAGTAATCACAGAGGAAAAACTGGTGTCAAAGCTGAGCATGCTGGAGTGTTCTGGTGCTCATTTGAATTTTAAAATGTGTTTTCTCAACTCAAATGTGAGTACAGTGGCACCATCATGCAGTTAATTAAAAATGTTAATTAAGCTTCGGCCTGCTAGTTATAGTCAGAACACAAAACCAGCTACAGGATATAGCGTCTGACGGGAGTTAGAGATGTAGTTGTCATATCCCACTCCCTGAAGTACTTCTCCTCACCTACAGTAGCTGAACAGTGTCTCTGCACCACCATTCTCTATACTGCACCTGGCCAAACTCGGCAAGAAGGCTGCCTATACCACTGGGATAACAAGATATTAAACCTGGTAGAATCACTCTTCTGCTTTAAAGAAGCTCTCCTCATCTCTCTCATCCTCCACAGTTTGACACCCAAAAGCCCACATATTGTGAATTAGTAGCTGTCCGAGAACAATAAAAAATGTCTTTCTGTTCCTTATAGTAAGACTTGTTGTGAGTTCTTGTTGTGAAGTACAGAACAGATAATCCGGATATTGTGGGAGAAATATTTGAATCTGCTTTATGAGATAGGCCTGCTGATCAAATGTTTAGTTATGATTACAAGCAGGACCCCTCATGTTACAAGGGGCACTGTGTAACAGTGTCATGTTTTCCGTAGAAAAGGGCTTATTACTGTATATCACCTATAGAAGTTTGACCAGTACTGTACCCCCATCGCACTGGACAAGGATATGTGGAGGGGCATTGGTCAGGCATTAGCTAGGGTCATTATGCATGTACTGTATATGTAAGCATATTTTATGGTTTCCTAGCTAATCTGTGATTGGACAATGCAGGGGCGTCTTTGATTTGGAGAATTTTCTAAAGATTTTGAGAAGTCTGTACATTAGGCAGAGAGCTGTTCTACCACGTTTGAAGGTGTTTTCAAACACATAGCAATTGGATTCAATGCATTATTCATGTCCTTTGTATTCAAGGTACTGTAAGCCAATACAGTGTAGGTATGTTTCGTTTCATCATTTTGTAAAGGAGAACAATCAAAGGAAAACCGGAAGAGAGTAAGAACCAGGATGTTAAATATTATTGAGAATGTTTTTTGAAGGTGTGGGAGAACAAGGGAGAATCACTTTTATCCTTAGATCAAGCTTGGAGGCTATATGGAGCCTCCTTCAAAATGAATACAGTACATAGAGAATCTTTCAAACATGAAACAAAGAAAGTAACTGCAACAGCCAATGCAACAGGACTGTGTATGGTGAATAGGAAATCCTATATTAGACTTTTACCTCTGTCTTACAGTAGTTTGAAATCATTGCGTTACTCGTCTCTTCTGTTTCCTCATATAGCATAGAACCAACGCCTTGACAACACATCAAGAATAACAGAAGAATGAATACTGAACACTCAACATGATAATAACAGTCATTTCAGACATGAGCCTTATCTATCCCTGGAAATATAACAAGCCTGATTACAAAAGGACTGAATCACCATGAACCTGATAACCATAGTTTATCCAACGGTATAGATCCGGTCCTATGTCTCTATTGGTCAGTTTGCATTCCAGCCGTGGCGATAACCACGATATCCCCACGCTAAAATGGAATGTTCACACATCTTCAATATCAATCCACCTCTTATTAGTAGCCGTGGCGGTGTCCAGATCAATGTTTACAAAGATGTGCTGTAGCATTGTCATTGCCTGGCAATGTTCCCTTTTTCAGCGGAAGTATCCGCAAATGAATAACAAATAGTTCCATTAAAAATACATTTTAAAGTTCGTATTGTCTTTCTTTTTGAAATATTGACGGATAAATGTGGCAACCGTTGTATAAAAGCATTATGGAACTGGAAGCCGTGGGATGGCACGGATATCGCCACGGCTAGTGGGAGTGGTAAGGCACGACGCGCAGCGGAGTTCCATAATGCTTTATTGAAATACAACAAGCAGGAGAGGTCCAGCATTGATGATAATGACAAGGTAGAGTATATTGGCAGGCTCATATGGAGGGACAATACGGTACACCTTGTTCTGTTGTTCAAGACTAAAAAATCAGTAGCCATGCAGCCAGCACACTTCTCTTTGTTCATAGCCTAATCAAGGCTTTGTGTGTGTGTGTGCTTTGCAACCTACACTGTAAAAAGTGAACATGGGCTGTCATTCATGTAAGGAGTGATTTCAATTTGAACTGACCCAATATAACTATGTTTCTGTCTTTTCTTTGGTTTAAGTATTGTTATCACTTTCATTCAATTTAAATCAAGGCCTCATTGGTTTAAAGTGCTTAACTGACTTTGAATCAAACAGCAAATTTTCACTCAGGCGCAAACGTTGCATGTCACGTGATTAGTGACGTAGCCAAAGTTCAAGTTCAAGTTCCATTTTTCCGCCATCTTCCTTTCTCGCATGAAGAGGCAAGACACACCACGGGAGAGATGAGCAAAAGAAATCGGTAAAAAAAAATATAACATGACTGTTGAATAGCTAATATGTTTACATTACATTTACACGCAGATGGGATTTTGATTTGACTAATAACTGTTAAATGAATTTAACGTCATAATTTATCACACAACGTCGTCGATACTTTCTTAGCTAACGTTAGCTAGCTAACGTTAGACCGTTATGCTAGCTAGCTGATGTCTCTTCGCTGTCCGTGAATGCTACAGTCAGGGATGTTATTCACTTGATGATTATGTTCGCCACTCGTATGGTTCCTCGATGCATTTCTTGTGCCAGGTAACATTTGCTAATTAGTTAGTAATTTTAAGCACACGACGTGTAACGTTAGGCCATTGTAAAGGATTTAGCTAGTGCTAGCTAACGTTACCATCCGGGACTGTTTGCTATGGCGTCGACATGCTGACAGGTTTGTTAACTTGGGGTTATAATTTTATATCATGTCGTTTTTGATGTATGCTACAGCAATGTTATTTATTATTATTGCCATTCTTAAGGCCCCTGACCTCCGCACCACCCAATGCATTTCTTGCGATGGCTAACTCATATTAGCGTACACGTATAGGCTCGGTCTGGCACGTGTAGCTAACGCCACCATAAATGTGCTGCCGTTGCATTAAGGCAGGCTGGAAGTCTTGGGGGGGGGGGGGGGGGGGGGTAGACGGTGAATGTGGGAAAGACGGTGTTAACATGTGTTTCAATGGAAAACACTGGAGTCTTTCTTTATGTATGTTACTTTGCTATTATTAATAAATGGCTCCCTTTCTTGTAGGCCTGCCTGAGGTGATTGCACGTATGCACTGTCAAAAGCTGCACATTTTAAGGGGTAAGTGGTTTTTCTTGATTTATAGTTGAGTATCAGGTGTAAGGTTATGTTCATAATTATTATAAGAAAAGGTATTCTTGCTTCATCACCTGTGATGGGGAGTTTCATTTTATGCAACTGAATCCAAAGGGGAATTCGAGGTGTCAAAGCAAATGTGTGTGGTAGTAGAATACATGGGACGTCTTATATATCATTCAAAATATGGTAATATTCTGTGTGTTATGAAAGAAAAATATAAATTTCAAATAGTCCTCAATTTGCCACATTTGTAAATGTGATGTCTTACTTTTGAAGGAGGTGAAGAAACGGAACAACGGGAGGATTATCCGAGAAAAAATGGCCAAGACATTTGCCCTTCGTAGACAAGAAATAGTGGAAAAGCAGGCCAGGGTGGAAGAGCTCCAGGAGCGATGGCCAGCGAGGTTTCAAGTAGAAGAGGTATGAGTTGAATCACTGTCATATTTTACTACTATATTTTTGTTAGTATGTTGTGCTCTTGTTTTGCTGTGAAATTACATCCCTGAAAGTCATTTCAGCATTTACAGACAATAGACATTAGACACCAGAACAGGTTCACTGGTCACTCTTCAGTAGTCAAAGCTTCAAAGTATTCCTGTGCGAGAATCTGACAGAATCTAGAATCATCTCTCAGCACTATCCAGTCAGGCAAACAACGCTGTATATTTTCCTGCTTTTTTGTTCTATGCCAGTTATATGCATTAACATGTAATGTGTTGTCTGATTTGTATATTTCAGATCAATGCTGAATTCCTACGGATCACAACGGTACCTCTACAAGCAAGATTCTTGTCCAGTTTGGATAAACAGAGCAGTCAGCTTCTCCAGGTCATTAGGAGCAAAGGTGGAGCAGTCGGTGAGAAAACCAGTGACATCCTTAAACCTTTGGATAAGGTATGAAATGCATATGTATTCAATTTCTGATTTCCTTATCAGTTCAGTTCTGTCGGTCAGTGAGTTCAAAGCTGATACATTTATTATCTTTTGATGTGTGTCTCTTGCTACAGAGTGTGGACTTGAACATCAGAAGAGAGTGCCTCCTGAAGTCCCTTGTGATATACCTGGGTGAAGATGCGAGCCACCTGATCAAAGAATACCAGGTTAGTCAGCAAATCATGGCAATGCACTGAGATCAGGCTCTTTTTTCTGTTAGATGTAACGGTTGGCCCTGGGCGTTTGATCAGACTAATAACTATCCAGGAGAATGGCACTGTGTCTTTCCCTTTTCTTGCTGTCTTTCTCTCAATTCAATGTACTTTATTGACATGCCAGTATATAAACAATATTGCCAAAGCATGTAACAAACGAATCAGCAATTAACCAGCATTCCAAAAAGTTATTCTCATGCCCTTCCATATATCGTGCTCATTTGCCTCCACTGTCCACTTGGCTATCAGTGTGTCTGTTTGAGGAAAAATAAACCAGCAAACTTCTCATATTGATATATTCTTAATATTTGTCATACAACTGCCACCCCCGGGGACAATAAACTAAACTAACTTAATGGTCTGATTTCAGGTCGTCCAAAAGGAAGAGGCGGAGACGGAACTTGAACACGCCACCATGGCCATCTTTGTCTTCCGGAATGGTGATACTCTCTCCCCTCCAGAAGACATTGGCATTGTCATCGACGGTGTGGAGGTACTAAATGAGTTGTCCTCAGTTGCATCGGCCTGTGCCATGCTATTTGGCCTGATTTATACACTCAACTTGAGCTATCCAGCCGAACTCAAATATGCCTTTGAGACCTTTCAAAAAATCATAATGGATATTGAAAGTAGGCAAATGTCACGAAGGGTACAGAATCTATGTGTTAAGCTGCAGGAGTGAGTGAATATCGAGCTTCCTTTGTGGGAAAATATGTGAACTATAGCTAAAACTGTCACATTGCTAGTTATCCTGAGCCTTAGTAATCACCCTGCCCATGTGAGAATATAGCTGGGTATCTGTAGGTTTAATGCTCACTTTGAACATATTAGTTATCCTGATCCTTAGCAATAATCACAGCAGAGATAAATGTTGATGGAACCGTTGCCCATGTGTAGCACGGAGAGAATACCTGTGTATCTGTATAAAATGCTCACTTTGAAGATAGACATTTTACTTGAACATTTTTGGCTAATGTAAAATGTCTTAAATGCAAAGAGAAAACATTGGTGTTATTCAAGTTCTTATACTTGCCAGGGTCAGATTTTTTATTTTTTATTATTGTGGCCATGTTTCTTGGTTTTAAAATGGACCATGCGTTTCTTGGGATTTAAATGGCACTAGTTTTAAAAAGGAGACTAGACTTTTGCCTTGTTAGATGCTGATGTGTTTTATATGGTTATTTCATGCATGTTGGTGGGCATTCACATTGAGTCTGGTGTTCGTTGATCAGTGGAGGGCAGTGCAGCTGTGTGGGGGTGTCAATACTTTGCCCGTTTTACGAGAGAGAGCTCTGATTTTGAATCCACCCAGCACAATCTGTCCCTCGCTTTAAATGTGTGCACACAGGGATACAACTGCTGGTCAGGTAGCTAATATCCTGTCAGAGATTTTGTATGTACGGATGTATGAATGTATGTGTCTGTGTGGGCAAATGGTTGTGTGTGTGTCTGGGTAGGTGGTAGTATGTGTGTGTATGTGTAGCTGCTTGTGTGTGTTAGTAGATGCTTGTGTGTGTGTGTGTGTGTGTGCATGTATGTGTGTAGGTGGTTGGATGTGTTTGTTAGGTGGTTGTGCGTCTGAGTGAAGGTGGTTGTGCGTCTGATTGAGTGTGTGTGTTGGTAGGTGGTTGTGTGTGTGAGTAGGTGGTGCATGTCTGTGAGTAGGTGGTTGTGTGTGTCTGTGAGTAGGTGGTGCATGTCTGTGAGTAGGTGGTGCATGTCTGTGAGTAGGTGGTGCATGTCTGTGAGTAGGTGGTGCATGTCTGTGAGTAGGTGGTGCATGTCTGTGAGTAGGTGGTGCATGTCTGTGAGTAGGTGGTGCTGTGTCTGTGAGTAGGTGGTGGTGTGTCTGTGAGTAGGTGGTTGTGTGTCTGTGAGTAGGTGGTGCATGTCTGTGAGTAGGTGGTGCATGTCTGTGAGTAGGTGGTTGTGTGTGCATGTCTGTGAGTAGGTGGTGCATGTCTGTGAGTAGGTGGTTGTGTGTCTGTGAGTAGGTGCTGCATGTCTGTGAGTAGGTGGTGCATGTCTGTGAGTAGGTGGTGCATGTCTGTGAGTAGGTGGTTGTGTGTCTGTGAGTAGGTGGTGCATGTCTGTGAGTAGGTGGTTGTGTGTCTGTGAGTAGGTGGTGCATGTCTGTGAGTAGGTGGTTGTGTGTCTGTGAGTAGGTGGTTGTGTGTGCATGTCTGTGAGTAGGTGGTGCATGTCTGTGAGTAGGTGGTTGTGTGTCTGTGAGTAGGTGCTGCATGTCTGTGAGTAGGTGGTGCATGTCTGTGAGTAGGTGGTGCATGTCTGTGAGTAGGTGGTTGTGTGTCTGTGAGTAGGTGGTGCATGTCTGTGAGTAGGTGGTTGTGTGTCTGTGAGTAGGTGGTGCATGTCTGTGAGTAGGTGGTTGTGTGTCTGTGAGTAGGTGGTGCATGTCTGTGAGTAGGTGGTGCATGTCTGTGAGTAGGTGGTGCATGTCTGTGAGTAGGTGGTGCATGTCTGTGAGTAGGTGGTTGTGTGTCTGTGAGTAGGTGGTGCATGTCTGTGAGTAGGTGGTGCATGTCTGTGAGTAGGTGGTTGTGTGTCTGTGAGTAGGTGGTGCATGTCTGTGAGTAGGTGGTTGTGTGTCTGTGAGTAGGTGGTGCATGTCTGTGTGAGTAGGTGGTTGTGTGTGTGTGTCTGTGAGTAGGTGGTGCATGTCTGTAGGTGGTTGTGTGTGTGTGTGTGGGTGGTGCATGTCTATGTGAGTAGGTGGTTGTGTGTGTGTGTCTGTGAGTGAGTAGGTGGTGCATGTATGTGTGTGAGTTGGTGGTTGTGTGTGTCTGTGTGAGCAGGGGGTTGTGTGCGTGTGCTAAATGCATGCAGCCTAAACGCACTACCACCTAATAAATGAAGGGAGCGCTGGACCCAATGTGAATCCAGCCTTACTGCCACCAATTGTCTCTCAAAATCTGTTCTGAGGGATGAGGAACCTTTTGTTGGATCAATGTGTTTTAGGCTTTAAAAAGTATTTAATTTCACATTTAAAAATTATTTAATTTTACATTTACATGTTATTTTTTATAAATAAGTCTTTTTTTTTATGCATAGATCTTTATATTTTATTTAAAGAGTAGCCTAGCTCACCTCAAAACCATTTGTAAAGGTTTGAATTAATGTGATTTTAATTGAATAAAAGAAATGTTATAAATTTAACTTGTGTCTTTTCAGAATTTCAACCAACTTGATTTTTCAATTTGGAAGAAAGTAACTTGATTACTTGTAACAGGTTGAAGCAATTTCATTAATTTTTATGAAAGGGAAAAAATACATTATATTCATACAGCATATTACTTTGTAGTGGTGTAAGATTTTGTCTCAAGCCAGGGTAAAAATATAAGTTTATGCAAAGTGTAAAAAAAATAAGTTGTAAGTAGAAATTATGATTTCATTATATTTGAAAATTTTCATTGGTTTTAATTATTTTTTTGATTTAACATTAGTAAATTATTTCCTTTGTTCAAACTTACTTTTTTAATTTGAGAAAAACTAAAAATTTGCTGTAACAAGTTGAAATTATGATTTCAATATATTTGAAAACTTTCATTGGTTTTAATCATTTTTTTTAATTTAACATTACTACACATATTTGCTTTGTTCAAACTGATTTTTTTTAACTTGAGAAAAACTAAAAAAATTAGGTGTAACAAGTTGACGCAATTTTTTTAATTTGATCCAAAGTATCACTTTTTACAGTGTATTAGAATGAGTTTAGCAGAAATTGCTTCCTGAACTTAAACATTTGCCAACAATTGTTGTATCCATCAGTTCATTATCCGGAGAAAGGGTACCCTACGATTCTGATGCCTGGTAGAGGATGTCGTTCCATCCCAGCAACGTGCAACCCTTGTCGTTATTGTTGTTGTTGTTAGACTTAACCCTAATACGTGAGTTTGCCACCTCATCCTAACCCACAAGTGTAATGCCCAACCCGGGATATAATGTAGGCAAAAGGAATGTTGTCAAAAACATGACAAAAAAGGAATTTTGTCAAAATAAGAGATGAAAATCAAGATGATAAAGAATTTAGTGCATGCTAACATGGACAGGCATCAGAATAGCACAAACTGTATTCCAATGACACACACACTACATACAGTAAGAAAACAATAACCTCATCTTACACCCTCCTCCAACTATTAATTCATTGCTGTTACGTATTGCACATCACCTTCTTCTTCTTCTTCATACCTGATTAAAAGATTACCCATTAAGTTTGAGCGATTCAATCATCAATCAAAGTCATGCCAAATCATGCTGGGGCTCAAGAATAGCATTATATGCAGATTCTAAGAAATAAACACAGTGTGCATCACCTTCCAAAACACAGGAACGACTACATGTAATGTATAATTTTGTTACATCTCAGCATCTGGCTAGGGCAGAGCTAATGAACGTGATTGGCTAGCAGCTGTACATTTCAGCGGCCAATTAGCTTGGCCGTTTTTGTATCAATTATCTGAGTGGCGGTGATTGATCACATTCTAAAGCTGATAAAGCGGCGGCCTCTCTTGTTGCTTTTCAGTAATTAGCCAGAGTGCAGGAGAGAGATGTACAGAGTCAGACAGTGCTACTAAATGTAAGGTCAGCTATTCAGGGAGGTCCTGGAGGGAGGTTTTGGACAGCTACGCTCATTTGACCTCTCACGCGTCCAGTCTCTCACCAGCATCTATTACTTTGCCTCATGTTTCATCATTCCTAGGGACGCCGGAGCCAGGCAGAGGCCACGCTCAGTGAGTTTGTGACAGAGAGCTGTCGCTTTGACTGTGTGTCACAATGGCAGGCCTACTGAAATCCTTGTGTGGACAGCCGGGGCTGTAAATTGTCAGTGGAGTGACTGTGTGGATACTGGCTTGAAATACCGAAGGGACCCTTAAGGTGATGTCCAAAAGTTATTCCTGTCACCTGGCAAAGGCTGAGCACATCAACTGACTTCTTGCACATACCAGCAATATATATTTTATTCATACGTTTTTACTTGTTCCAAATATGACTTGATATTTTAATAATATTGAGCGTGGTAGAATTCCTGAGCTGGTACTGAAGTGTTTACATAAATGAGTAACCCCCACCCCAGCGAAAGCACAGGGCAAGAGGTAATGTTTTCAGTGGTGTGTGTGAATTGGTTTATATTGGAGCGGATCCGAATCACAGAGCGGAACCAATTAAAACAAAACTTTGAGCAAAGCCAGCTCATCGTGTGGGAGAGCTAGAGACATGGGGTGCGTTAAGTATCTCAGCGATCAGTGATCAGAATTAACTTAACGGGTTGCTCAATTACTGAGCTGCTCAGGGCACAAGTGAGCAGTTTTGAACTATGATCTGTTTGAGCCAAACACCACGTCATAATCATCATCACTGAACAAAAAAATAAAATAAAGATGGATGCCGAAAGGATGCTGGTACGCCTGTCGGATGGCAAAATAAATGCATGCGTTTTTGTAACCGAAGAAGAACTTTGACGTATAAGTGAAGGTGAATAAATAACATTACATCTCGCCATTTGGACCTACGTTAGCTATAGTGGCAGAAAGACAACAGGTGGTGATTAAAGTTCTCGTATCCTAGCAACTCAGCACTGTTAGAGCAGCCCGTTAAGTGTGGGAAAAAAAACGCTCAGCGCTCAGAGTGAGCATTCGCCGGCTGGTGGAGGGCTCAGTATGGATGTGGGTGTCTTCGCTGACATTCAATCAATCAATCAATCAATCAAAGCTTTATTTGTATAGCGCATTTCATACCCAGAGGCAACACAATGCGCTTTACAGAGAACAAGGGAGGTGGGCATACGACCCACTCTCTACATATTCCAGAGGGAAGCAAAAAAAACAGTAATCACCCAGGCGCCAGATAAGTGAGCTGTAAAAATTCTTCCCTGACCCCTCTCAACAAGGCGATCGAGCAAGCTCCAGGAGTATGTTTGTCTACCGGCTAAGAACATTTATGAAGCAATACATTGCATTAAATTACATTTCAGAGTGAGAGAGGCTAAAAGCATCATAGGAGAGAGAATATTCTACGGACATGCTACATCATCCACAGTAGACACAGGGGTATCTATCGGACTTTGGGAGGTCTGCTGGTGACAGTGGGGCATCCACTGGACCTGGTTAGAAGATAGGAGGGAGAGAGAGAGGCACTAGGGAGAGGGAAGGCAGAGGGAAGGCAGCGCAGGGTTAGTAGCACATAGAGCCATACAGACCACACAGATATTGAAACAGGCAACCTGGGGCAAGCTCCTGGAATATATTTGTCTAATGGCTAAGAACATTTAAAGAACAATAAATATTATTAAATACAATTTTCGGAGCAAGAAAGGCTAAGAGCATCAGGTCCAGGCCTAAGCCGGATGTGGACTGATGTGTGTCTGTGTGTACGTGTGTGTGTGTGTGTGTGTACTAAATACTACGATATCCACAGCTCCGCAGCTGACACTGGACCTGGTTAGAGGATAGGAGGGAGAGAGAGAGACACTAGGGGAGACAGAAAACGGTTAGTAGCACACTGAGTCATTGAAGCAACACAACAGTCAGAACAAGCCTGTTTCAGGATAACCAGCTTCTGTACACTACTTGATATACATACATTGCATAGCAGGACAAATATCAATGTATACAGAGGATTCACAGGTAGGTTTGAGGCTGCCTTTCTGTATCTCAAGGTCCTAGCTAGTGATTGTAGGCTAGGTCGAAAAGGTACGTCTTGAGGTCTCGCTTGAAGACCTCCGTTGTTTCAGCCCTTCTTAGGCACTCCGGTAGGGTGTTCCAGAGGTTGGGGGCATAGAAACTAAAAGCTGCCTCTCCATGTTTCTTGGTCCTGGCTTTTGGAACTGTTAAAAGTTCAGTGCCTGAGGATCTAAGTGGTCTGTTTGGCATGTACTTAACAAGCATGTCTGAAATATATTCTGGTGAGTGACTGTGGAGAGATTTATAGACTACAGATGTGGGAACATAAGAATGTAACTTCACCCGCGGTATTCTAACAGGCGCTTTACGGCATTCCGCACCACCGCTCGCCTGCCCATAGGGGCGCAGTAATACCACTCATTGACCCATTGCTGTAGCTCATCTCGCACATTAGATGAGCCTACCGTTCTCAAACTCCTTGTTCTCTGTCTGGTTGTAATTTAATTATTACGAACAAAGCCTATCTATTTATAGTTTCTATCTCTGTAACTGTCGCCGGGTCTATATCTGTTAACTGTCGGGACAAGTAGAAGTTTAATACATTAGGCTGAGTGTTCTCATATGGAACATGGCATCAGGACGAGTAAGATGGCTAACGGAGATGACCAGAGATGTGTTTGAAATGGTTCACTCACTCCCTATTCCCTATTACCATGGATGTATTGAGTGCGACTCATAGTGAACTACATGGGGAATGATTTAACAGTTTTGGGACACTACATGGAATATAACTGCGTAAGATATTCATGACTCAAACAAGCAGACGCGCCGATCACTGATGGCAGCAGGTTGAAATATCAGGTAGTATTCAGGTTCCATGTTTAGTTGAATGATAAATCCCATATAAATGGTTGGAATTCTAATGATGTGCAAGTGTGATTTTGTCAACTTTAGTGCTGTCTGCTAATAGCAGCCTGTGAAGCTGCACGATAAGACCGTGATAGCAAGTTAGCTCACGACAGCAGCTTCCATAATATTAACGGTAGCTGTCGGTGGCTAAAAAGCAGATAGCTAACTTTACAACGATGATTCCTGTAGCTATTTTGATTTTGATGCTATTAGTTCAACTTCTGTTTCTCGGGCAGGAACGGAGACGAACTCGCATTAGCAGCAAAGCAGCTAGAGGAATGATCTTAACATTAGCTAACTGCTTTAGCTACTGCTAGCTACCGTCTTCTTCACTTCTCCTTTGGTAAAACATGACACCGTTGTGTTGTGGTATTGTGGAGGGCTTAGGCAGAAGCAGGAAGAGAAACCACTTTTGCCCCATATAAGTAAAATAATGGTCTCATAAGCATTTTCGATTGTAAAATTGTGTTCACTTGTTTTAGTTTGCAAACATATGCAATTTTCTTAGCATTCCCAGCTTTGTATGTAGTTTTAATGTGAAAGATACATCTTGAATGCAGTCAAGACAAATTATTTTGCCTCATAACTTTTGTCAAACCCCCTGGTTCCAGTCAATTGGATTATAGGCTACTTTCATTTACAATGACGTTACCTTATGAACACAAATAGCTTAACCTATAGGCCTACATAAAAACAATAGCCTAAAACCATGTTTATTTACAATGTATTTTCTTTCATTCATGCCAATAGTTAGGGTGAGGAAAACGACGCGCGGTCTCTTTAGCCCTGAGACCATCAGGCAGGCAGCTCAGGAGGTCGTTTAAGGCTATATATATTATTATGATATTATGTCTAATAATACATTCGTTGAAAGTACACAGGCTGATCTACTATACGGAATTGGACCGAGGAGGGTTCTCATATGGAACTAGGCTGCACACGCCCGCCCGCGACAAGAGCTGAATTGTAGTCAGCTTTCCCCGCTGCGCGCAGGACGCGTGCGTCCCCCGCTCCGAGCGAGAACGCAGGCGGAATGTCGCTCCCCGTCTGAAACGGCCTTGACTCCTGGAATCCCAAGGTCTTTCATATTGAAATTCTCTTGATGGTCTGGGGATGCGAGACGTGTTAAGGGAGTGCATCAGTCGTGAGCCTTGACAGTAGGCTACCAGCCTGCGCTGCGCTCAGAACAAAGTTGAATGAATGGATGGACTTTTTGGAATCCTGAGAAATGTTTATTGCGCTCTAAAATCATGAAAGCATAAATGTAAAAATGCAGCAACAGAAGTAGTCCAGATGAGATGGTGGTTTAAATGAATGGCAACACATAAATTGAGACATAAATTGAGACTGGTGATAATGCTGATAATCTACAGTAGGGCCTACCTCTGGCTGAGTTCATGGTTACAGCCATTCATCTCTTACACATGGGCCTATACAATACTTGCACAATCTACTTTGGACGTTAATCCATCCATCTATCAATCAAACTAGCGAATTCAATGGCCGGTCATGGCAAAGCACCCGCTAACGCAGGCTACCCCCCTCCCCACGATCCAGGGCTAGGAAACCAGTTCATCCAGTTTATTTGAATATAAAATAATTTTGGTGGGGGGGGGTTACAATAGTCTAGTCCAGGTTCGCTGGCGAGTGACGAGCTAGTCAGATGGCGCATGCATGTGTGGACATTGTAGGCCGATTCTGTAAAACCTAAAGAATAAAAGTAGGCTACGTTCAACATTCATTGGAGTGGTCCATTTGGATAGGCTAGTCTAATCTAACTAAATTGAGGACCCGATTTTCAGTGTTTGCTGGTAGCGGACTGCATCGATCAATGCAATGACTCTCCATGTTTTTCAGTTTTACCCTTTTCATCAATAAAACATCATTTTTACAACCATGTCTAATTGATTGGGAAGGCATTTAGAGCTGCCGGTCTATTAGCCTACATTCGGACTCAGAGGATGACATAACTGTTTATTGAGAAACAATTGGCTATATAAAGAAATACCACAATGCATGTAGTCTAGATATATTACATTATGGTTATACACTTTATGGTAGACTGCCCTCTCGCTCGCTAAGCAGGCTACATTGTGGCTGTTTTGTTCATCGCCTATAGGCTACACATTAGAAAAATGTTTTTTTTTATATAGACCTAGAAGGAATCAGAATATGTGGAAATTTAATTTTAGCCTATTTTAATACAATTCAAATTCTGCTTAGAGGGAATTATTTTCAACGGACATTATGACCTGAGCATAATTAATAATTATCTAAGTTAATATAGGCCTATAAGAACGCAACGCTTTTTACGATAGGCTAGGCCTATGCGTCTTGTGATTGTACTGTAGCCTAGGCTACAACTTAAGGCTTGCCCTATTGAATTCATTTTATAGCCTACTAGGCTACTCATTATTATCGAATTATCTAGTTGATATATGAATAAAACAATAAGCCGTTTTAATGGCTATGGGCTACTAGTTGTAGCTATATGATGCGCTCTGCTCTTATACGCACGGTTGAGGCGGCAGCTCAAATACACTTCGCACATATCCTCTGCTATAGCCTCTCACAGACAGCTAGGTGCACTTCATGCATTGGTAGACAGTTCTGTTCTTGCTGCAGCTTGTCTTCACCATGCAAGTATTTTTTGGGGGGTATTCTTCTGTGGACACTGCGAGGGGCGCCGCAGGTGGCTGTTTGGACGCCAGAGCGCGCAGCTCTTCAGCCAACTGGAGGATGTCGCGTCTGGGGAGGCTCTGTGTCTCTCCACCATTCCCCAGCGAGTCCAAGCTCCCCCAATGAATAATACTTATTTATAATAGCCTACATAGCGCGAAACTGTGCATATAATAGGCTGTAGCCAGCGCGAAACTGCGCATTCCCTATAGCCGTTCATTGAATAGCTGGCGGCCGGTATAAATAAATAAAAACATACACGATATTTTGTTATTTGAATGATCTTGAATATATATATATATTCAAGATCATTCAAATAACAAAATATTGTGTATGTTTCTTTCATTTATAATTTAACAATAGGGGGTGCAACAGAACACAATTTTAGGGAAAGTCAGTGACAGGCGGACTTCAATGTTTTATTAAAATATAGTTATGTGCAAATGAAAACCCACAATCGTCCTATGGACCTTACCCCGATTTTGGAAATCAGATAAAGGCGTTCACAAGACCATTTCAATAATCGCATTATTACAATTATCGGTTGATGTCTCACTGTCAAACCTGCCGCTATGCACAAGATAGTTAATGTCCGGATATGATTGGCAATGAGTGATTTTACTCATGGCGACTATGTCAATTTTGTATGGATCCACACCTCCGATCAAGTTTATTTTTTCTTTGTATCGTGCTGAAGCCATATAGCCTACTGCGCTCAGACTTGGCTACATTAGCTGGTGCCCCGTCTTTAAATCTACTTCCGGGGTTTACGAGTAGCCTACCAGTTGAATGCGTTCCAGAAACAAAACGCAAAACCCTCACGTTCACCACATCTTTACTAACAAATATATTTACAATACTGTTATTTTGCGCATTTGACTTAACAGACACCACGTCTTGACCCGACGTCAGTTGCCGAGATAGATAGGCTACTGTAGGCCTATATATATTATAGGTGTTCGTAATAATTAAATTACATCGAGATGGAGAAAACGTGTTTGAGAACAAGTTAATAATAACAATTAAACGTTATTTGTATAGCCCCTTTCATACAGATAAATTCAGCTCAAAGTGCTTTACAACAGAGCATTTAAATTAAAGAATGTGAAATTTAATGATGCTTCATTCGTAGACTATAGGAGAAAAACACTGAGCCCAGCCTGCTAAATCTACTCAAAGACGCCACCTGGCGGTGGTGCATCACTAAAACGAAATAACACCCGTCTGAAATCCCACGAGATTTCCAATTGGATTTCCCTGCCAAATACCGCGAGGTGAAATGCTGCAGCATGTGACATTTCTAACTTCCCACATCTGTAGTAATAGTATTTTAAAGTCTATTCTAGAGTTGACTGGTAACCAGTGTAGTGATTTTAACGCTGGTGTGATGTGTGCCCTTCGTCTAGTCTTAGTGAGGACTCTTGCTGCAGCATTCTGTATTATTTGTAGCTTAGAGATTGCTTTCTTTGGTAGGCCTGATAGTAGAGCATTGCAGTAGTCCAGCCTGCTTGTGACATTGGACATTGGACAATTCTAAAAAAAATAAAAGAATCACATTAAGGTTACGTGCACATCACATATGAGGCGAATGTCAGCTTGAGATATAGGCATGCATAAAGTAGTTTAGGTGGTGTGTCACCAAAGTGCCTTGCATAGTCTACTTCATCATAATTATAGTGGGTCGTCACCATACTATTCATTTTAGGGAATGTCAATTATAATTTATATAAAGCTAGTTCGATGGCTGGCGATTTAGATAGTTGGCACTTAGCATATAGAAGAGATAGAGAATGAGATCATTCAGACTTGGGAGCCTTCCCAGCGCGCATTTACGCATGGCTGAAGTGGTCGATTACCACCCTTATTATGAAGCAAAGCACATCGTCGAATTTGACCAACGCAACAAAACAAAACAAACTGTTAACTACCTAAATTATAATATGAATGCAGTCAACCTAACGTCAGATTCAGGCGTGGATGGTTCCATGGAGTCAACGATGGTAGACGATGCTGCTGTGACCGAATTAAGCGCACCACTGGTGTGGTTGGCTGGTCTTGGACCCATCACGCCATCGAGGACATCATAAAATTGTGTAATATTACTTCATCCTGCTCCACTTCTTCCTAGGTCTTTCTTTTCGTCTCTATAATCTTTCTTCAATTTCTTTAGTTTGTTTATTATCTGATCTTGTGTTCGTGTGAATCCATTCTTGGCCATCTCCTCAACTAATTCGGCATATAGCTTGCCTTTTCGTGTACTGGATTCTATTTTCTCCTGAAATTCAGGAGAGGCCCAAGTAGCCAACAAACATTGGGTTTCCTCCGCTGTCCATAGCAAACTTTTTCCTGTTTCACTTTTCCCCGTCGCTTTTATGTTTACAGAAGTCCCTGCTTGCTGTGGAATGCCGCGTTCCATGTGTACCATTGTCATTGAAATTGTAGTTTCACTACCTCCCTCAACCTTTCACATAGCTGTGCTAATCTCATTTATGACAGGATGACCTCTCTTCAGGAGGTCGACACACCTAGACACATCTGCCCTAGAATAACCATCCTTTGTTCCATTGTCCCTGCAAGATTTACCGCCTTTTCTCATATCACGTGTCTCAACTCTTGACCATTGTTGATGATGCCTGCCATTTATTATGACGTGTACAGATGGGTTAGACAATCACATCCCTGGAAGCGTCATACCTGTGTATTGCTTGAATATAAGGCGGCGCAAGACAAGCCTACTCCACTTCTGCTGGATACCACTCAAGTGCTTTATCCTGGAAGTCCTTGCGCTCGTATGTTTTCTCAATAAACCAGACTAAACCTCTTTGAGCGAACCTTGTCAAATCTTTTTTGACTTTAGATCAAATAATTCTTCTACACCATAGACCACGCCCACAATGTCGTCACAGTTCGCACTGAAAAACCTACTATTTTGTGGTGCCGGTTCGGAACCAACTTTCGGGTCCCCGAACTAATTTCCTTTTGGTCGAAATGCTCGGAACCGTTCAAAATTAGGTTTGCGAACCGGCACCGAACCGGTTCCCTCTTGGTGGAAAAGGCCAGACTTCCAGTGTATCCTTGGAGATGGGAGAACCTTTCAGAAGATCAACCGTCCAGGCAGCACTCCACCAATCAGGCTTTTATGGTAGAGTGGCCAGATGGAAGCCACTCCTTAGAAAAAGGCACATGACAGCCCGCTTGGAGTTTGCCAAAAGGCACCTAGAGGACTCTCAAACCATGAGATTCAAGATTCTCTGGTCTGATGAAACCTAAATTGAACTTTTTGGCCTGAATACCAAGTCTGGAGGAAAGCAGCAGTGGGAACAGGGCGACTAGTCCTGATAGAGGGAAAAATGAATGCAGCTAAGTACACCGAGATCATTGACGAAAACCTGCTCCAGAGCGCTCTGGACCTCAGACTGGGGTGAAGGTTCACCTTCTGAAAGGACAGTGACCCTAAGCGCACAGCCAAGATAACAAAGGAGTGGGTTCGGGACAAGTCTGTGAATGTCCTTGAGTGGCCCAGCCAGAGCCCAGACTTGAGCCCAATTAGAGATCTCGTGAGAGACCTGAAAATGGTTGGTTGACGCTCCCCATCCAACCTGATGGAGCTTGAGAGGATCTGCAGAGAAGAATGGGAGAAACTGCTGGACTCGCCCCCTGAATCAGATCTGCTCCAAAATTTAATTAATGTTTCTAAGTTGACCCAAGCAACACCCCTCCACTGAGTTTCATGAAAATCGGTCTGGCAGTTTTTAATAAACCAATAAACCAACTAACCAATAAACCAACCAGTGAACACATGCCACCGAAAACCAGCGCTGTCACTGGGCCAGAGGGAAACGTGTTATACAGTTAAAAAATAAATTGACTGTGTATTTCTGGTAAGAGTATATTAAAGAAGTGCACAAGAAAACACCCAAATGGCGTTAAACTCCTGTTCCTACCCCCTTTGGTGAAGTGATTAAGTAATCACACAACAAAAGTATGAGGATGAAAAAACACTAATTTGCCTTTCATTAGAGGCCCTTTCTTCATTTTGTGAAGTTTTTGAAGAGCCTTATTTTGGTTAAATATGTAATCACTCTCCAATCTGCCGTGAGGAGAAAGAGAAATCTAATTTGATAAGGAGGTAATGAAGCCCCACAGTCATTATCCTAGATAACCTATTTGGGAGACTGGTTGAGCAGTGATGAAAATTCTATTTAACATAGCTGGGTGATTTCTCTATTTGAATATCTGAGAGAAAACTCTGGGATGATGATGGTCCATTTTTTGCCCTTGTCAATTTACTTTGAACTCTCCAAGTTGCCAGGGATCATTATGTTGAGGAGCTTCAAATCTCTCCTATTATTTAATGATTCAGAGCCAGAGAGTCTAATCTTGGACTAATAACCTGGGTATCTGTGTGCACGTGCACGCGCGCACGCACACACACGCAGGAGAGTGGAGCGAAGCGTGTCACTTGTGGGTTCTTGCCCTTCTCTACAGCTGTCCCTCTCAAAATGAAATGCTCTGTGTGATTTTGATTATCAGATCTATTCAAATGCTATGCCCAACGTTGGCCAGATATATTGAAAGGTGGCTAATTTTTTGTTTGTTTGTTGTTGTTTTGTTAAATGAGATGAACTATCTATCAATCAATCAATCAATCAAAGCTTTATTTGTATAGCGCATTTCATACCCAGAGGCAACACAATGCGCTTTAGTGCAAACTAGTCTCTCGGCTTCAGCACTCATGCTTAGACAGAAGAAGCAGCTGAGAAGCAGACACTCCCAACGTCTGTTAACCAGACCAAGATCATTTTATATGCAGTATTTCTTGGTCCTCTCATTGATGACTCCCTCTGTACTCATGTGTCGCTATACTGTAGTAGTGGGCATTGGTTCTAGCCTTATTGCTGAATCTATGGGTGCTTATTCAAAGCCTTGGCCTAAATGAGATGGAGTACTGTAGCTACTCTTTTGCACGCATCAGCTAGTTCTAGTTCTAGTTTACAATATGAAGGTATCTGATTTCAGCAAAACAACAACTCAGTTTGAGTCACTACAACACTGTTGTTGCCTTAACCCTTATGATATATAAACTTAGATTACATTCACTGCTTTCATGTAAAACACCAAAGATAATCTAACAGCACTCATGCATTCACAGGACCACAAGCCAATATGAGTTTGGGCTCTGTTGAACAGTGTAACTGTAAAAGAAGATTGTTACCCTCACCACTAATAATGCAGCTTCATTTCCCATGTTGAATTAATAGGGCCAGTTATTAAAAGTGACAAGATTAATTAAACAGACATAAATTAAAAGATTAGGAATCCATCAAATGAAAACCATAGTGTATAATTAACTTGAGGGCTTCCAATTGTATTTCGTTCCATTTCTCTCTGTCGACAAGGACACTGAGGGGTAAGCAAAGAACATATGCAGTGATTATTGAATTCATTTTAAGGAGGCTACAGTAAAATATGGTTAGAAAAATGCCTAAAGTACTATCTACTCTCTTTCTCTGTCCTGGAATAATGTAAGGTTAATACTGAAGGGTTTTCACATCCCCACACTGGACAAAACTCCAACACCAACCAACCAGCAGGAACAAATCGACCTACTGTAGCACAACTGTGAAATAAAGTAACTTTTGTCAAGGCTGGTTACTGAGCAAATTTATAGCTCAATAGATTAATATTTTATTAGCAAAATCCCAATTTCAAGCATGTGTGCTCCAGTCAACGTGCAGCCTATTAGCTCCTCGATGATCTTCAATATCTGTTTGTTGTCATTGTATATTAAAGAAGAACATCAAAACGCACTACTCCGATATAGCCTAATGATAACCAGCCAACACCCATGATGTATACTTCTCACAAATCAATAATTTGCACAGACGCCTCAGCATCAACTCCTACTGGTCTTCGAACACCAAACACCAAGATGTGCCATCTCCATCTTGCGTGGGACTGACCACAGATGCTTGCAGTGCTCTCAGCCCTCCAGAATTTGCATTGCATCTCTTTTTAATCATCTGCTTCATTTTTGTTTCTTCCTGCTACCCCACCTGCTCTCCCAAGTCTGTTCTCCCTTTGCCCCCTCTAATAACACATTCAGTCAACAACACATCTATCTGTGTGCAGCTAGCCAGGCAGGGTACTCTGTGCAAGGAGTAAAATATTGACTAAGTGTCTGGCAGCCATCTTATTATCTTCGACAAGGTTGGCTTTGAAATGGCAGTGCCGGGTGGCGGTGGTTGGAGAGAGGCTTTCTAGTGCCTATGTTTATGGAGCTAACAAATCTGGTTGGAATATGCTGCCATTGTCAGTCACATTAGCTGTGTGAAGGCGTAGAGAGGAGTGCAGAGTGTGTGAAAAGATATAATCGGGACTGAGTTCTCCCAAGTCCCACTTGCAAAATGCCAGATGCTCCCTCTTATTCTAGTACTGCAAAGAGAAGCCACATTTAAAAGCATGTAAATGTTCTCAAGTTCTCATTCTGTTTTCCATCACATGAAAGGGAAGTGCTTGAAATCTCATTGCTGCAGTTAACAGAATACATTTTGGACACGGTGTCTCTACTATAACGCCACAAACTGTCTGTCTCACGTCTGTCTCTCTGGTGCACAATTATGTCGAGAACTGGGCATGTGTGAAGATGACATTCGGCAGGTGTAGCCTATTGCTCAGGACCTGGACGTGCAGCGCAGATGTGTTTGAATAAGCGGTTCTTGAGGGTAGAAAGTAGTTCCGTGAGGCAGGAAACGTTCCCGCCCAGTGATATGGTCTACCTCATACTGTATAAACCAAGGTGCGGACCATGCAGCTTACAATGCTTGTTACACTATCTTTGTCCTTCCTCTTGATAACAAACGTAGTGTAGGTTTACAGGGAAGATGGAAGCTAAGCTACAATGTAAATGATTGCAGTAAATTTACAACAGGAATTAAATACAGTTAAAATCTGTTAAATTGTGCTCCGTTGAATGTTTTTGAACAGAACTGTAATGTATTCCTAAAATACAGCACTTAACCATTAATTAATCATCCAAAGTAACAGTATCATGCAGTATTTTTTGCATTTTGGGAAGAGCATCGCTTGAGCTGCACATGTGGAGCAGGCTCCATGCTTTTGTTCAGCCATCCCCATCTCACTAATTTTGGGTGAGCAGCAGATTTAATTCATAAATCAGTGGAAAGTCATAAATAAATCAGTGGAAAGTCTTTAAGTTTACCAGTCTACCAGTTTATATGCAGTGTGTGCACGTCATGATTTAGAAGCTAGCTAGAATTTCATAGATGATTGCTAATTAATCAGACAACACAAGGAGCTAATTTTAATGTCTACATGTCTAAGTTAATGTGTGGACAGCATTTTGCCAGTGAATTTATGAAGCTTAATGATAGTTTTGTGTAAACCTTTTATTTCAATAGTTGAAAGGCTAACATTAAGAGTGGCTAACATTAAGAGTGCACGCTGGTTAGCAGTGGTAGCAGTGCAGATTCAAAATTAAGGCAAGATTTTTTTTTCAAGATAATAATTGGATCACTTTGCTGTAACTGTGATTGATTTTCTCCACCTGGTACTAGACTAATTGCATTCGCATGAGTCAGTTTGATGACATGTTGATAGTGCAGTAAAAGTCATAGAGCATGGTGTATTAGTTAACTATTGAGTGTTTTTTTAAAGGAGTAGTAAAGGGAAAATGCATGTTTAGCCCTGTTTTAAGGTTACTTATGATCATATACAATGATTCAGATCAAAACGTTGACAAAACTAGCACTTTCGAGAAAGTTGATAATTGCTCTACCACCGTTTTGGTCATACAATGGATGTGGATGGGCATCTTGAAAAATCATTCAAAAGCATGTTAAACATTTCCTTCGTTCTATTAACATTCTCTTGTACCTAGCTTCAATATAGCTAGCCTAGGGTTGTTTTTTACTTTTTTGAAATCATGTTTCTATGTTCACTATTCATCTACTGTCTACTTGCCTAGTTGCCTATTAATCTTATCTATTATGTTGAAGTAAGTTTATTTATTATTTTAGTCAGAGTTTGAGTCTTTCAAATTGACTTGTTTACATGGAGTAAGTAGGCCTACAGTAAATTGAATCACCAAACAGAGGTATCGGGACACCTCTAGTTAGGGCCCGAGCACTGGCGGTGCGAGGCCCTATTGTATTTCGAAGGATTATTCTCCTTATTCTTCTTCTCCCCAAACAAATGCCTTTTTGGCGGCCTAAACATCGATGAAAACGGATGAAACTTTGCAGATACATCAGTCCCGGTGAAAATCGGATATTTCATTGGTGACGGAAATGGGCGTGGCAAAACGGCTCAAGAGCGCCCCCTGGAAAATCTAAAATGGCGAGCCCCACCTTTCAGTTTGATGTAGGCGAACGAAATTCGGTGGGCATATGTATTTCATCGAGCCACACTTTAATGTCTCTTGGAGCTATACCCAACATGCAACAGGAAGTCCGCCATTTTGCTCTTAATGTGCCATTTTGTCCTTGTTTTGACCATTTCCATGCCTCGTACTTCGACGAACTCCTCCTACAGATTTCATCCGATCAACTTCATATCGGGTCAGCTTCATCTTAAGACCTTTGTGATCAAAAGTTATCAAAAAAATTGAGTTTTCACCAAACACCATTGCCGTGGCGCCCCGCCAAAGTTTGACATTTCGCCATAAAACACGAAGTCCTCATAACTCCTCCATACATTATCCAATTTGTCCGATATATCTCACGCTTCATGACGGTTCTGTCCTAAACACATCTATGTGTCAGTATTGCATCATACTTATAGCGCCACCTATTGGTGAAACAGGAAGTCCTCATAACTCCTACATACATTATCCAATTCGTCCGATATATCTCACGCTTCATGAAGGTTCTGTCCTGAACACATCTATGTGTCAGTATTGCATCATACTTATAGCGCCACCTATTGGTGAAACAGGAAGTCCCCATAACTCCTCCATACATTATCGGATTTGTCCAATATATCTCACGCTTCATGACGGTTCTGTCCTGAACACATCTATGTGTCAGTATTGCGTCATACTTATAGCGCCACCTATTGGTGAAACAGGAAGTCCTCATAACTACTCCATACATTATCCAATTTTTCCGATATAGCTCACGCTTCATGACGGTTCGGTCCTGAACAGATCTATGTGTCCGTATTGTGTCATACTTAAAGCGCCACCTATTGGTGAAACAGGAAGTCCTCATAACTCCTGCATACATCATCCGATTTGCACCAAATTGCTGACGCTTCGTGAAGGTCACCTTCTGAACAGATCTTTGCGTCGGTATTGAGTCACACTTACAGCGCCGCCTACAGGTCAAGCAGGAAGTCCTCATAACTCCTACATACGTTATTCCATTTACTCAACATGTCTCACGCTTCATCAAGGTACCGTCCTGAACACATCTATGCTTCGGTATTGAGTCACGCTTAGAGCGCCACCTACTAGTGACAGGAAGTTTCTCTCAGTACTGCACACCGAAATAGCACACCCTTTAACGGCGCCACACCCCGACACGCGTGGGGTGCGAGGGCCCGCTCACTGCTGCTCGCAGCCCTAGTTATGATTGCTTTTTACTTTAGTGAAAGTATGTTTACTATGATCTGATCCATCTCACAATGTTAAAGTAAGTACATTTCTTATTTCAGAGTAGTCCCTCCCTAGATGGACTACAGGAACTACAGGAAGTTGCCTGATGAAGACCTACTGTAAGGGTTGAAACGTTGCGATATTTTCAATAAAGTGGACCGGGAGAAATCAGTGTGCGGATCTTTCCTCTTCTCACGTATGTACTCCAAGATCAAGCACCTGGCCTACTTAGGTTGGATGTGCGCACAGCTCTTTTGCCTTTTTGCCTCCCTAGATGTTGCCATCGTGGAAAGTCGTGACTGGAGTTTATGCTTCATATGTCAGTCCAGCCAACAGGAAAGCAATGAAAAAGCTGTAGATCCCTCCTCATCTGTTAAACTCAGAAACAAGCCTGAAAAACTTAATGCATGTTACATGCAAGTTATAGATAACATCCAGGAGCTGAAGGAATTAGGTGATTTGCCAGATTTTGTTGCAATGGATTACATTAGTGGTGGTGGCAATGGAGATGGTAGAGCTACTCAGGATGCAGTAAGATTGGATATAGTAGGGGCTTTCTAAATCATTTATCATGTGTCTATTCTTTTTAGAGTGGACATGTGTGGGGGGATACCCTCATCAAAGATGCTGCACCAGTCCCACCCTCTCTATGAGGATGGCAGCAGGGATCACCCGACTCTGCACCAACTCCAATCTACATGTCTATGCCGATCATTTCAGGGGACATGCCCGAACTAGCCATTTGCAAGTGCAAGACAGAATGTAGGGCACCTTGTAAATGTATCGTTAGGAGGCTGCCAATCATGTGTCTGTGTGGCTGGGGGTCATGCCCCCACACTAGGTCTGTCAGTTAACCCTATTAACATTGCCTAGTATGTCTTACTGTTGACCGGAAACATTTGTCTTACTAACAATACTTGTCATTGTGTCCCTGAATTTGCTTTCACACTTCTCAATACATTTGCATCCAGAATACTTATCATATTGCACATTCAGTTGTTATTTCAGTGAGTGCACCTTTAAAATTGTGCTTGTCTTGGTATGGATAAAGCAATAGATTGTTTAGCCGTAGAACCTGTTTAGTTGGATTCATTGACCTTAATAATGTAAATTTACACTCCAACTTTGTCATTATAGCTAAAACAGAAGCAAATATATGGGCTTTAGTGTATTGTCGGCGGCCATTTAAAAAAAAAAAAAAAATCTCAGATACAAAGGATGATCTGACTTCTCTCTTTGGATAAATGTATTCCTATGGCCCTAAGGTACTTTCACACCAAAGCACACTTTTGTGTCATGACTTGCAGTAAAATGTCCTTTAACCTCCCTACTAAAATGTGATTCCTTGACTGAGTTTTATTCCCATCTTAAAGGGCACATCAAAGAAGGACGAGCATGTCCTCTTAAGCGATGTGATAAGAGATAACTGTGGTATCTACATTTACTTCCCATTTGTCCAGAAACCATGAAGAAAGTGCAGAGGGAAATTTGATAGTCTATCATTGGCCCAGCAGGTGTAAGTGAAACTAATGGCACTCATGATGATCATGATTTTCTGTGTGACATGCTGCTTGATGCTGCTGATGATACTGAGCATTTGGAGGTAAGCCCAGAAAATATTGATGATACATTGTTTTTGAGGAATCTTGCTCCGTTTTATCTGAAACTACATGCAAAGTTGATGCTTCCGTCCTCTATTCAGACCATCATCGGAAGATTTGCAGTCAATACAGGACATCAGCCAGTCGCACTTACTTTTTAAACTGAATGAAAAGTTACATGTGCTTGTGATTCCAGATGATGCCATTAGGACTATTATTGATGATTTGAAAGCAGAAGATCTTTTCCAGACTCACAATACCCACACGCTGAAAACAGATCAACAGAGAAAGACATCAACTGTTTTCAAGAGTCAGTTTAATTATGTTGAACCAGTGCCTATATGTCTAGGACAAAATGAAGCAGGTAAAGAGTGCTTTGCTCAATATGTCCCCATAAAACAAACACATGAAGCTCTTTTTCAGTCCAAGTCTGTAAGTGAACAATACAATTAATTCACTATGCTTTATTGGCATTCAGGTGAACAATATTGCCAAAGCGTCAAGGATAATAAAATTCAATAATGACACAAGAAAACAATTTAACAGACCAATAGGTCATAAAATAGGTCAATAAAGACACAATTAACAAAAATAATATAAAATCTGCAGTAAGGCCTATAAGGGCAGGGAAATTAAAACATTTGTATTACATAGAGGGAGGAAAGGGAAAATGAAAGGTCAGTTCTCCTGTCTCATGTTCTCACAGACCTTATGTAAACAGCAGCTAGTATGGCACGCTCACTTATTTCCCCAAGAATATAGTGGAGTTTTTTGTCAGGACAAAGCTTTTCAAAGTTATATTGATTTGTGTTTTCAAATTTGGGGAAGTATTTTTCCCAGTATTTTTTTAATATTTGGTGCAATTCAGAAGTGTTTCTATGTCTCTACCTCTGCCTGTGAGCAAAGTGAACACAGCCGCTCCTCTCTGGGTCGCCAGGTCTGTCTGTGTCGGCCTGTTTCTACAGCCAGGCTGTGTCCACTGAGCCTGTATCTGGTCAAGGTTTTCCTCAGTTGAGGATCAGTCACACTAGTCAGGTAGTCTGCCATTGTGTACTGTCTGTTCGGGGCCGAATATGTCAATCAATATGTCAATCAAGTACACACCCGTTCCCAAACTAAGGATGTTTTTCAAGATATATGGGATGGAGAAAAAGCTACTGAGAACTCTACACACAAACAAACTGAGGGGTCTGTAGGCTTGATTCTTTTTCAGGATGCTTTCGAAGTGGTAAACCCACTTGGGTCAGGAAAAAAGAAACACAAGGTAGTTGCTGTGTATCTTACAATGGCAGACTTATTACCACAGCACAGGTAAAGGACTGACCAGCTGCAACTTATCTGCAAAGAACAAGATTTCAAGTATTTGGGTCAGAATTTGGTCATGGGTCGCGTGGTAAAAGATCTGAAAGACCTGGAGAGCAATGGTGTAGTGTTAGCTGATGGACAGATCTGTAAAGGAATACTACACGCTATTGCTGGTGACAACTTAGGGTCACATGCGATTGGAAGATTTCTTGAGAATTTCAGCTTGATTGTTTATTTCTGCAGATACTGTGAAATAGACAGAACCACATTTCATACAGACCCTCTCTGCAAGGCCACTACTCGCACAGTGCAATCATACAGAGAGCATGTTCAGAGACTTGAAGGCGGTTCAGTCCAAAGAGGAGGTATCAAATTTGACTCCTTGTTCAATGAGCTGTACTTCTTTCATGTCTGCCAGCCTGAACTGCCTCCATGTATTGGCCATGATTTGTTTACAGGCATTGTAGCCTCTGATCTCGCATTGTACAATCTGCATCTGGTGAAGGTAGACAAACAGTTTACTTATATTGAGTTGAACCGAAGGATTAGTCAGTTTAAGTACCTAGGGAATGATGTCAATGATAGACCTTGTAAGGTGACTCCAGGAAGTGATGAGCTGAGTGGGCATGCTGTCCAAAACTGATGCTTGCTGAGGATGTTACCAGTGCTGATTGGAGAGAAAATTGAATCTCCAGGTGAAAATCAAGTTTGGCAGCTTGTTGTGCTTGTTTTACAATTAAGAGAAATTGTTTCTCTTATTTGTGTGCCAGTGCTTATTGATGAATATTTGTATTTCAGAAAGCAAGCTTTCCCTGATCAACAACTGAAGCCAAAGCATCATTATGTCAGCCACTATCCAGAGCTCATAATCCACTTCGGGTCTGTTATTTGTTTGTGGACAGTGTTACGATTCAAGAGCAAGCACACTTACTTCAGACAGTGTGCAAGGAAACAGCACGATTTCTGTCCAACCCATTGTTTTATGTTGCGCTCTGCTTCCTCGGGCCACCAGGGGGCGTAACACTTGTGTTTAACCCTTGCAGAGAGGCATCAGCTCCTCCAGGCATATCTTAATGCAGACAATCTCTTCCCACCAGCTGTTGTAGTGGAAAAGGCATCTGAGTTTTTTCCTATGGACTACAATCATAGCATCAGGGAAACTGTATCGAGCTTTGATTTTGGGCCTGACAATACTTGATTGCTCATGAGTCAACTGTGAAAGGCACAAAATACAAACAAATATGCTTGTTCATATAGATGAGAGTTCTGATGGCCTTGAGATTGGAAAAAACATTGTGGTACTTATCAATAATAATTCAACAGTGTATTCTGTCATTGAAAAATGTTAGGCTCAGCTTCTTCATGATGTACAGTAGGTGTTTATGGCTTCACACCAATTCAGGGATACTACTGTTGTGTTAATCAGCATGACCTTGTTGATTATTACCCTTTACCAGAGTATGCATTGTGTGACATGCCAGTAATTGTTCCACACTGTTCCTTCCTCTCAACAGAGAGCAATGGTGACATTGGTGGAGGAGCTGAAGGAAATCATCCTTAGGGCCTTGCCAAATATTTCTGAAGCTGTTAAACAGCTTGTGATAGACAGACTAATAAGCTCTGATTTAGAGCACAGAAGACCTCAAATATGTGAAACAAGAGGACATTGGAGACTTACTACCTGTTATTCAACAGAGAAAACCTTTGGATGCATTCAAAAATGAGTATGTTTGTTTACTGTTATGGCATCACTATTTTATTTGATATTATACTTATGGATCGGTTAAAAAAAAAACAGGCCAGGTCCAGCCTGGCTTATGTGCGTGGCTGGCTTGTTTCTGTTCAGGACTGGTAGAACGGAAGCTAGTCACGCCACTGAAATGGCTGTGAATTGAAATGACATGAAATAATGTCTGATAAATTAAGATAGGTCTTGTCACCTGGACACATTAGCTCCAATGCTTTCAATGCTAATCCAGCACAGTAAGAGCGGGATAGCCAATTAGCTCATGAGCTCACAACAACTAGCAGCAGCTTCCATAACATTAATGGTAGCGGTCAGTGGCTAAAATAATTACACTGATGATAACATAAAGTCATCCCCACCGGGTCTTGAACCCCGGTCTCTCTTGTGCAGTGGAGATCGGCGGGTTGGTTTTGATGTCCTACTTCCAGTCCCTAGTGTGGGTTGGGGCTAGAATAAGGGTTGGGGTTGGGACAGGATCTGACTTATAAGGCAAAGATCTAGAAAAGTGATATTCATCCTTGTATTCAGTGAGTATGACAGAGCAATTTAAATAAAAATCACACCCAGGTGGTGAAGTAAGCAGGTTTATAAGCAATCTCTACTGCTCTCTGCTGGTGGGCAATGGTATTGGTTACTCCTGATTGGTCTAGATCTCATGCTAAGAAAGGATACCCACACACACAGAGACGGACACACAAATCACATACTGTATAGAAGCGGCTACACCACTTAAATATCTGGTGTGTAGCCATTGAACTGAGGAAAATCATGGGGTAATGGGAATACTCACATGTGATGTGGATAATATATTACTCTCTTAATGGGGGATGACAGCAATATACAACACTACTTTTGTGCTTTTTTGGTAAAACTATAGGCCCAAGGGGGCCATCAGTGTGCACGGGCACATGAGACTTACTGTACTTCAACCAGTTACAAGGCATCTACTCTGAGTGTGTGTGTACAGTATGTGTGTGTGTGTTTGTGTGTGTGTGTGTGTGTGTGTGTGTGTTTTGAGTGTGTGTGTGTGTGTGTGTGTGTGTGTGTGTGTGTGTGTGTGTGTGTGTGTGTAATATTCATTTTTGCTCCAGCTAGAGTATATATTTTAAATTTCCTAAATTACAAATAAAGAGTGTCACTAAACAAGGAGTGATGGAAACTGGAATCCAAATGATTGAAGAAATGTTTGCATTCGATGCTACTGGGAATACGCAGGTGTGATGCAGCTACAACTGCATCTGAAACTTTCAAGCAAGATCAAACATATTTTGTGGTGTCAATGACGATAGGCTCATCACAGCTGTTTCAACTGAATGAGAATACAGTAAACATGACTGTCGTGACCACTTTAACATGCTAATGATTCTTAATAGCTAGCCTTCTGTGTCCAGACACTACAGAAATACAGTACTGCAACATGGTCCACAGAATTTCGTTGTAGTAATGCGGCCATAGCAATTTTATGTATCACATGAAACTTACTGAACCTCTTGACAAGGAAAGAGGTTCATTTTGGTGACATTTTGTTACACCACTTCAAAAGTGATCTCTTTTTTCGAGGCTGAGAACAGACAAGGACGACTCCAATTGAAACCAAATCTGAGTCGGGCCTGTATTTGTCTCCTGCATCTGGACGGATGGCGATCGCATAAATGAACACATTCCCAGGGATAGAAGCCAGGGAGAGAGGGAAAAAACGAGAGAAAAAAAATCAAAAGGGGCTGTTAACATTATAGAGGCTTTTGCTCCGAGCAGATGCGAAGTGAGGCGGACCACTCGTTTAATGTCAACTGAAGAAGCGGCAGGGCAGGTGCACGGACATATGACTTCTGCTATTACCACATCTTGTCATGCTTGATTTCGACTACAGACGGCTAGGTGCCTAAATAACAGACGAAATGTATGCTGTTTTCAGTCAAGAGTGGAATAGCGAAAATGGAGAAAGGTAGCTAAAGTGTGTGTACGTGTGTGTGTGTGTGTGTGTGTGTGTGTGTGTGTGTGTGTGTGTGTGTGCGCGTGTGTGTGTGTGTGCTGGAGGGCGGGGGGCTTGTCAAGGCCCATGTCCAACCTCCACGCCAGTTGGGCCACTTACCCATGACAGGGAAAACACCTGGTAGGAATTGAGGGGGATGTTATTACTGGAAGCATGTGGTAGATTGGAGATGTTTGATTTTTCTCTAGACTCCTCGATTTCTATCAGAAGCAGTTTGCAGTGTGTTGCTAGCAAGCACAGCATGTTTACATTTATCTCTATTATTAACTAACAAATGTTGTGCTTCATGGTTGTGTGTATTATCAAGAGGAAAAATTTCCATATATTAAATCCCTACATCTACAGGTATACTCAATTACAATTACTAAATCACTTTTGTATCATTGTTGATGAAAAAAAATATTTTCCATTTCCCTTCACAATGGCGCAATTTGTATATCGCCTGTTTCCTACACTTCTCACAAAGCATTTCACTGCTCTGCTGTCACCTATCTAAAAAGAGGGCATGTAGATGCCATTTCACCATTAGATTATTATTAATGCCATTTTGATTGGTCTGTTTGTATTTTATTATTATTATTAGTATTATTATTAATCATAATAATACTAATATCATAATTATTATTATGATAATTATTATTATTATTATTGTTATTATTATTATTGTTGTTGTTGTTATTACCAGTATACAGTAGGCTATATTGTTTTCACTATTTGTTTTATGTTATTGGGCATTGTTATTTTGGGCACTAGGGGCACACCTCACTCAGGTAGTAAATAGGAGGCTGGTAATTGGGGTAAGGGTATGTTGGAGCATACTGTATGGAGCAAGGGAACTTGAATTATTGTTGCTGGTTCTAATGGATTAAACCTACCCAAAGATGAATTCGTTTGGACATTGAACTTTCTTTGCTTGCTTAAACTATGGGCCAAATCCACAAAAGGATTGCACATCTTTTGCAGCAGCAAACCCTGTGCAAATGAGACAAAAAATAGCATCCAATCCACAAAGCACACGCAAAGGGGGAAAAGCATTGCAAACTGCACTGATGAGCAAATAGCTCCACAGCTGCGCCAGGCTCATTTGAATGTATGTAAATTAGGTACGTCCATGAGTCTGATCCACAAAGACCATGAGCTAACTGCCACACGTGGTTAGAGAGGTGCAAATAACGTTTTTGAAAAGCTGGTATTAACTGCAACTGTCGGCATGCACTCTCTCCTGTCTCTCCCCAGAACTTGTGAAGTTTGAATGATATTGAATTGATATTGGATGATATTAAGGGAGGAATATATAGAGTGGGGAATTTAAAAGTAAGTTCTGCCAGCTGCGATGCACAGAAACAAAAATAACTGATACTGTATTTTCTGAAAAAAAGTGCAGTCTGTCATTTTCATTATGATCCAATCTGTGTCCTGAAATATGGGGTGATACTGGGGAAAGATACGACTATATCCAAGATCTTAGATCTATATACAAGAACAAATTGCATTCAGCCAGTGGTATGTGCAACACATACAGGCCCGGCCCCGGATGAAATGACTGAGGGTGCTAACCATAGTGAGGGGGAAACTCTTTTTCTATAGGCCTAGTAAAGCAGTAGATTATCATCATGCTATGCCTATTAGTGCATTTTTTCTTCATGTGGGTGGCAATACAGTGGCTAAAGAACAACACAAGACTACTGTTTCAAAATCAAATAAGCTACATTTATCTAGCCTAACAAAATCAAACATACAGTAGCTCAGGAAGAGCGAGGAGGAACGCCCAGTATTATATCCCACACAGCGCAGAACGTTTTGATAGTTTGGTCAGAGACAGAACTGTGTGAGAACACCCAAAAAAGGCTTTGGCCTCCGATCTTTGGAAAATAATTTATTCTCTAGTGATTTTCAAGAATCATCTACCCTTGTGTAATGACAGAAGAAAGATGAACCACACCCCGGAGATGTTTAGCATCTCCTGGCATGGAGAATGAATTCAACAATCATTTTGGATTTTGGTTACCTCACTTTCCAAGAAAGCAAACCCCTGGTCTCCTCGGAAGGGCAGCTCTGGGGACCTCAGCTGCACTAAGCCTCTTGATACCTTCTCTGTTCTTCTTGCTTCTGTAATGCCCAAAATCAATTTCCAGATGCTGCTCAAGGAATATTGGCGCTTTTAATATAATATTTTAGGACAATGGGAAAAAGCTATAATTTTAGATGACATCTGAATCCCGCCACACACAAAAAAGCCTCCTTCTTCCTGTGATGGTGAATAGGGCATGTAATAGAGAAATTCAAATCTGTTTATTCTCTGATCATTGTCATTATTGATTTGGTTTCAGACTATGCTGTGTGTTATACACCAGGGCAACTGTATATGCTTGTTTGTCTACTTGCTCTGATGATCTCTTGGAAAGCCTTCCAGAGGTATTATGTTGGAAAAGAGAGCTTGCTCTCAAACATCTTCCCTGAATAAATAAAGGTTTCAAATCCAATCAAAATCAAAATTATCAGAGGTGAAGATCATGTTTATGCCCCCCATGGGGTCCCCCCATCCCAGCTCTCTTTATGGTGCTACTGTGTGCCCAGCTGTCCCGTTTCTCGTCCCAAGCTAAATCAGTGAAACAGATGCCTCCAGGGCTGAAAATTAACACCTGCCACCGGCCAAATTCAGGTACAATTTCCAATTGGTGACTAGATTTCAGAAGGCTATCTGAAAAAAATATATACTTGGCCGGTAGATTTTTTCATCTACAGTGCCCTTGGCAGGTGACTCACCAAATTAATTTTCACCCCTGGATGCCTCCACTCAATGTTTGATCACGTGATTCCCTTGTCTCTCCTTTAACGTCTCCATGACGTTGTAATAGTGTTTGGCCTGTCACAGCCAGCGTCCTCTCTTTATGATAACTTTGTGTCTGAGTTAGTTTAAAATCCTACGTATGACTGTACTTAGTTTGAGTTTATTTTATTTAGCACATCATATCAACGGTGCAAGGAGGGAACAAAGTCCAATGTGCTACAGAGTTCCACCCCTGTCGATAATTACAGTAGAAATTAAAAAGTAAAGGCTAACAAATAGACTTTATAAATGAAAGGAAAGATAAGATACAACAGATAGTACGGCTAATGCTTACACACTGGACCAAAGTAAATATACTTTTAATTGTTTTTTAAAGACTAAATAAGAAGATATAGATTTTAAGGGTAAACTTAATTCACTCCAGAACTTAGGGCCTCTATAGGAGATATTGAATTGGTGACTTGATGTTCGGATGGGAGGTATGTAGAGATTGTTGTTGCTATGCCTTGTGTTGTGTGAATGGACGACTGATGTGAAAATAAAGAAAGGGGGGATCTTGCTTCCTGTTAATAAACCTGTGCAAAAATAAGCATGTTTGATAAACATTCAGTTTATCTAGGCCTGTTGGTAGACAAGAATATTTTCTGAAAAGAGGTGCAGATGGTGCATATATGTTGGAGTGAGAAATCAACCTCTTCTGGCAAATGGGTAGTTTGTTGAGGTATGTGGGATATATGGCTGCCCAGACTATATCACAGTAATTGATAAAAGGAAACAAAAAACTATAATATAAAGTTAAATAAGCTGAAGGATGGATCAGGGGACAGACCTTTCTCATTATACCTGGCATCTTCATAGATCTTTTGCAAACCAGGTTAATGTGATTTGACCATTTTCAGGCCTGGATTACCACCCCAGGGGCCCCTGGGCACCAAGTCTCAAAGGGCCCAAGTGCGCACGTACCGTCACTACCTCACACATCACACTATGCCACACCACGCCAATTAATTCACAAATCATTTACCAACCAGTTTCCAGCATCTAATGTTGATTTCAGCACTGATGACACGAACAATGCCTTCTCTCTCTCTCTCTCTCTCTCTCTCTCATACACACACACACGCACAGTGACTCAAGGTTGACAAACAGTAGATCAATAGCTCACCAATAGCTAATCAATAGATCCATAGCTCAATCACTCACTCAACTCAATCACACTCACAGATAATAATCACCACAGAAAGCTTGATATCAATGCCATTCATACCCACTCAGCACAGCTGAATGCAGGTTTTTAAAATAAGGGGTTTATAGGCACCAACATACAGAATTGAAAAAGCCAACAAATGAACTTGAAAAACCAACTACAACTGGTGTGTGTGTGTTTGTGTGTGTGTGTGTGTGTGTGTGTGTGTGTGTGTGTGTGTGTGTGTGTGTGTGTGTGTGTGTGTGTGTGTGAGAGAGAGAGAGAGAGAGAGAGAGAGAGAGAGAGTGAGTGTGTGTGTGTGTGTGTGTGTGTGCGTGAGAGAGAGAGAGAGAGAGAGAGAGAGAGAGAGAGTGAGTGAGTGTGTGTGTGTGAGAGAGAGAGAGAGAGAGAAAGAAAGAGAGAGTATGTGTGTGTAGGGCAGAGATAATGTGACTGTCAAACTCAAGGTGTGTGCATGTGTGTCAAGGCTGACACAAACAGCAAATCAAATAAACCCATCCACAAAATATTCTCACCTTTAGAAGTTCTTCTTCCTGGACTTCAACTTCGCAAAGTCTACCACCAGGTCTTCAAAATCCAGCTCCTTTGCCAGGTCACGTTCAATGGCCATCAGGGAGAGTGCTGACCGTCGATCTTACTTCATGGTTGTCCTCAGTTCGTTTTTGATGCGTTTCAGTCGAGAAAATGTTCTTTCTCCTCCTCCTCGCAGAGTTTATTTGTCACCCCCCCCCACCCCCATAAAGCAGGATCGTTGCTGGGTGTTCTCGCCTGCGGCTCTCGTGGCTGGTTTTTGAGTTTCTTCGTTCTCCGCGTTTTGATTTTGTTGTAGAGTCAGTTGAGGCTCTGGGTCAGGGGCCGTGGCAGCCGCCACTCTGCTGGTGCTAGCGTTAGAGGAGGCTTCCTCGCTAATCATGTTAGCTAGCTGACTAGCTAGCACTGGAGGCTGTCCTTCAACGTTAGCTATCTCCGTTTCGTCTTCTTCTTCATCGACACTTTCTTTTATCTTTTTGTAAAATGTTGTTATTCGCGGGACATCTTTATCACCGCTGCTTCCCTCGCTTGTCTTTCTTCCTTTTTTTCCGTATTGCACCTCCGCTTAAAGTCGCACAGAAATGAACAAAGCATTCTGTCCCATTTTGGTTCACATAATTGGTCATAGTATTCACCTATTCAACGATGTATGCCAAAAACACAAAAAATACAAAATTCTACTTTTGTTGTAATCTTATATCAAAGCATGGATGTATTAATGTATCAAAGTAGCCTATATAATTTCTTACTTCCTGGAAAACGGACACCACGTACCTTAGGCCAATAATCTTACGACATCCACCCTGTCAATCAAAAACGTCAACTACTCTGCAGCCTCAAGTGTTGAACGCTCAATAACGTTCCAATTAAATTCATCTAAATGTATGTCCCGCCCTTGCAGCCCGTTTCAGGCGGAAATACGTTAAAGTAGGGAAGCAAGATGTTCTCCAACGTATGAGGGGTGGAAGTACAACGTCCCTTTCGGTGTATCTTTAAAGGCTTTTTATTTACATCCATCTGTTAACTTGCACTTTCCACTGACCAGAATGTGACCTGAACTTGAACCTGCTGCGCTGCTCAAGCAGGCGCTTTGCCAGCGTCACGCTAATGATGACATTCAGATCTTTTTTTGAACATATTTTTTATTATCTATTATTATTTAATTTACCAGTGTCACAAAGTTTTAGAAAACATATTAAAATTGGTATATGAAGAGCCCGACAAAAAAAAAAGAATCGATTACAAACAAACAAAAAACTGGCATCTTAAAGGGCCCTTGGCCGCCGAGGGCCCCTGGGCACGTGCACAATGTGCCCCAATTATAACCTGGGCTCGACCATTTTAGTCTTTCATCGACAATGACTCCTAGGAATTTGGTGTATTGTACTTGTATGATTTCAGATCCATTAATTACTATTTTAGCTTGCTCTTTGGAGTAAGACTTGTTTATGTTGCAGAAGATCATAAAGTTGCATTTTTTCACATTAAGAGTTAACTTATTACGTTGGAACCAGTTTGAAACAATAGATAATTCACCATTTACACGATCAATCAGGGAGTTGAAGTCAGCATGAGTTGCTATAAGATTAGTATCATCGGCAAAAAATACAGAAAGAAGATATTTACAAGACATGGCTAAATCATTGATGTAAATTACAAATAATAATGGACCCAGAATCGAACCCTGAGGAACCCCGAGTAAGATTCTGGATTTCATTGAAGAATATCCATTCAGAAACACATATTGTTGTCTGCTATTTAAATAATTGACAAACCATTTCAGGGCAGTATCTCCTTATCTGCTCAATTTGGAGATTAAGATCTCACGATTGACGGTGTTGAAAGCTTTACTTAAATTTTTAAGTTGCTCTTGGCGGAACTTGTCTCCTACCAGAGAGCCCGCTTTTGCAAACTCGTAACTGTTGGAATAAAAGTAACCAGCTATGGACTTACAAAGGTGAACCTTTTTAAGCATTTCGACTACTCATTGTTAATGATTTGAATAATTTCAGTAACAGGCCTACGTTAAACAGACAACCCTGTCTGGATGGTGCCATGCCATAATTCCGACATCTCATTATTCCCACCACTCAATGTTCCGAAAATTACCCATTATACCGACGTCTCATTGTTTCGACGTCCCATTGTTCCGACCATATTAAACCCATTCGCCCGACATCCCATTATTCCGACCAATATAAATCTCTACCACTTGGCAGAAGGGGATAGACGTGGACACAAGGATCAGGCTAATTTACGAAACTGGACCCAGGAGTGGAGCTACTCGGACGGCGCTGAGTAAATCTCCAGTCTTTCACCTCTTGGGCTGGTCCAACGACCTCTTCTGCCTGTCCGTCTTCCACATTGTGTAATCTTGCCGCCTGCCGTACTGGTCACTTTGAAGGGACTGTATGTGACAGCCGTCAGTCCTTGAGAATTGGCTGGCAGAGTGATGCCGTCTTCCAAAACCTCCACAACCTTTCAGTAGTTTGAATGCAAATTTGTCCAGACCTTGGCAGTCTGCCTGCATTGGAGTTACAGACGGTTAATTCCAAGAGAAATGGTTGCAAGTGGTCCCCTGGCTTTGAGAGAGAGAATGTCTTTGTCTTTTCAGTATCAGACAAAAGAACAGCTGGCACTAATTTTGGATTATTGTCCTCGCTGGGTGAGCATTACTCTCTAATGCATTGTGGGGCTTGGGATGCTTGAAGTCTTTGTTTACTCAGAAGATGGCATTACCAAAATTAAAGGTGATTGCAAAACATTTTATGGAGACAAATTATATATAGAAATTTTAAAAAGAAAAAACGAATAAGGCTCAAGAGCCAATAGTATTATGACTCCTGATTGCTCTTAACACAGATACCATGTGGTACTGTCATAATACTTTTGGCTCACCAGCCTTGTTAGAGGTAGGAACCAAACCACAGACATCTCGGAGATAAACACGTTAATTTGGGACCTGGCAACATTTTTAAATGTTGATGACAAATTAAAATTAGAAGTAGTGGGGGGAGGGTCATGGGACATGCATAATTAAGATAGAAAGATTCATACAATGTGCCAGGGGTGGGTCCAAGTAATCGATTAATCGTTCATGACAGTATAAATTGATTTTTTGTCACTAATTGTTTTTGGTAAAACTTTGGTCATTCTTTTTTTACATACTAATAAATGCGTCCTTTAAAAATATTTAAATTTAACTGAACTAATGCTGTGCATCATCCGTTCTGTAGCGCGATATTGATTGGAATGGAGGCTAAATTACAGCGTCAAAATCAATGGAATTGTGGTCTTTACTTTTTTCATTCAAATAAACCCTTCTTTTAAAATGTTGAAATTGGGGAGTTCCAGTGTGGCTAGATGTGGGATAGTCACATTTTGAGAGGCTCTCCTTCCTCCTCAATAAGTATACAATTTAAGATTTTTGTAAGTTGTTGAAACACAACTGAGCCATGGGGAAATCGCAAAAAAACAAAAGTGCCAAAAAACAATGCGATGGATGAAACTTGCGACGAGGCTAAACGCTAGCAACAGGCTGGATGCTAGCAACGATCAGGCTATGACGCAGGACGAGGCTCTGACAACAACGGACATCATGACCGCTATCAATCAGCTGAATCGAAATGTCGACTCAAAGTTCAGGTTGCTCAGTGCACCCATAGCTGGACTGAAAGAGTCTCTGTGCGATGTAGATCAGAGAGTGATTTCAACTGAAGGTGGATTGAATGAACACGAGACCCCAATTAAAGCTTTGGAAGACCAGTGCTCAGGATGGGCTGAGGAAGCCAGGTTGCTCAGGGAGCGGGTGGATGACCTTGTCTCTAGACGACAAAATATTCGGATCATAGGTGTTAAGGAAGGCATGGAAAAGGGCAACCCAACAGACTTTGTTTCGAAGCTTATACCATCACTACTGGGGGAAGATAAGTTTGACAATAAACCTGTTAAGGTGGACTGCGCACAAAAGGTCCGTGCATGGGCAGCGGAAACAAATGGCCCTCCTCATCAACTTATCGCACGGATCCATCATGATTCAGTTTTGCAGATACTGAACCTTTCATTAGGTAGAGCAATTATCAACTTTTTTAAAAGTTCTAGTTTTGTCAATGTTTTGATCTGAACCATTGTTTATGATCATAAGTAACCTTAAAACAGGGCTAAACATGCAAAAAAAAATCCCTTTACTACTCCTTTAACAGCCCGAACGATGCTGAGAAGTTCCTGGACGACAAGCAAGTGTCACGTTAACCCAGCTAAACAAGGTTAAGGACAGTGACGACAGTTGACTTTCATGTTGAGCTGACACGAAAGGAACCAATTGCAGCGTTTCGACTCGCCCAGTCAGTTTACATCTCATGCATTGCAGGTGAGGGGGAAGTGGACACGTACCTGTCATGGTAGGTTACCAGCTCGGAGGGCTTGGACTTGAGGGTATTAGTTCTCAGAGGGGAGTGTGAGGAGGGAGGCAGAGAGCCCCAGAGGACAGCGCAGTGTTCATGTTTAGTTTATATTGTTAACAAGCGGCAGTTCATAGGCTATGTTCTTGCATTATGATGGCGGATTGTGTTGTACTTTTTTTTTTCCTTTGTTCCATTACAACAAAGTTTTGTCTATCACATAAGGATGGGGATATATCATGTCACTGAATAACGGCGACAAAACAAGAATAGTGAGCTGGAACGTAAGGGGTTTGAATCACCCAGTTAAAAGAGGGAAGATAATTGCACATTTGAAAAGTTTGAAAGCTGATGTTATATAACTTCAAGAGATATTAAGAATACGGCTAAAGACAAACTACGCATGGTATGGGGATCACGAATATATCAGTCAAGTTGATCCTGATGAAACTGTTGAAACTGATCCTAAAGAAATAAATGCACGTTTCATGGATTACAGATTATATTCAAATCTATATTATAAATCTATATTATATTATAAGGGAAGAATTTTGACAGCTCACTTTTCTGGCCCCTGGGTGATACTGTTTTTTTTGCTTCCCTCTGGAATATGTAGGGGTGGGACCTATGCCCACCTCCCTTGTTCTCTGTAAAGCGCATTGTGTTGCCTCTGTGTATGAAATGCGCTATACAAATAAAGCTTTGATTGATTGATTGATTGATTGATTGATTGATTGATTGATTGAATGACTTAGACAAGAGTTTCAGCTCATTCATCCAATGGTTTAAACGGTTTGGTCTTATAATATCTACACTTATGAATGAAAAACTTCCCTAACGACAAAAAAAACATTAAGAACAAAGTCAAATTCTTGTCTTTAACAAAAATACCCAACTTCTTTGATTTCAGTGTCATATCAGGGGTGACAACTCAATATCCTTCCATCCAAAAAGACTGCACTGACTGACAAACAAAAAACACATGTTCTAAACTTTCAATGTTCTTCTACTTCTTCTGAATTCGCTATACTTGTTGCCAAGCTGGTCATTTTGTTTCTCCAGATCTTTGACTTTCTTTTGGCATTCTTGCACCTCTTCCGAGTTAAACTGAATCGCTTTAGTTAAGTTACCAATCATGGCGCTGCTTTGCTTCGTTCGCTCACTTAGGTCGGCCAACTGTTCATCCACTCTCCTTTCAAGACTCAATATCGCATCAGAATGGCCTTATTAGAAACTTTGCCACCCTCATCGTCGCCTGTTGGCCTCGCCTTCTTGTCGGGAGCCTTGTTTGGCATTGGCCAGGGGCGGACTGGGGAAATAATTCAGGCCGGGAAATGTAGCCTCAGTCAGGCCAGGAGCCGACGCGGTGAGATGGATGGAACACTTTCAGTTTTGACAGGGGTGGGGGGGGCAGGGGGTGACAGGCAATTCTGATTGTCGTGCGATTTGTTGACGGGGGGGGGGGGGCAGGCCATTCACCGCGGGCCAGGTCAGTTAGCGCGCCAGGCCACCGGGAAAACTCCCGGTGCTCCCGATGGCCAGTCCGCCCCTGGCATTGGCAGATTCAAGTCAGCTCCCTGCTCCCTCTTACTCATCATGGTCACGTTGATCAGAGCCATGCTCTGTTTCTCGACTCTTCTCCATTCTTTCAAGAGAAAGTGTGCTGCCCTTTGGGGTCAATTTTTAGTTTGGCAGGTTTAATCACCTTTTTAGCCTCCATTTTTCACACTTTGGAGTGGATAATGAACTATTACAAGCTAATCTTGGCACCAATTTAGGCGAGCTAAAAAAAAAAAAGGCACCTGCTCAACCCGCCATTTCGCTGCAGTCAGGATCAAGCCTTCTGGATGACCAGCTCCACAGACAACCATGATCAAAATGCTCAGTCACCAGAAAGATTGAAAGCTGAGGGGGGTAAGGGAACAGCTAATGTTAGCCTAGGTAATACTTGGACCTGCTCAAGGATTCTGTAGGGCTACAAATAGGCATGACAAGAGTTTTGATTACATCAGCATGATAGGCTCGCTGAAGCTTTTTGGTCGTATGCCCATCAACGAGATTGACGAGGGAGTGCGTTTGCAGAGAGCAAACTATAATGTTAAAGTGAGACAAAACAGCAATCTTTTAGAGGGCATGAGTCTACTATTAATAAGGATAAGTAACCTACAGTTGATCATGGACTTGATAGCACACTATGACAGTAGCAGAGCAAAAATTACTAGCAAATCAACCTGCCACTTATAGTCAAGGCAAATGGTTTGGAACCGTCAGCAAATTACACATAAGAAATTGATATATTTTTGTCAGTAACTCCCATGTCATGTGACCCAGTGACTCCAAGTCAATATCAGATATTGTACTACATTAGCCAAATAGGACAGCTCATTTTATTTGATTTTAGAGCCTGTTCTACATTATATTCATATTTTAATGGAAAATGCATCATTTCTGGGAGACAGAACAGCATTTCGAAGGCAGTCCCTGTCTCCCTGACAGGCCCAGTTGTAAATGCAATCTCTGGAAATTGTTCTAGGTACGAGGAAGGCCAGAATGATCTGCAGATAGAAATTTGCAAATACAAATTGTGTGCCACAAGCAGAGTCTACAACATTTTATCAATTCTCAGTGTTCTACGGAGACCCCAACAGCAGGAGCATAAGAGCGCATTGTGTTGCCTCTGGGTATGAAATGCGCTTTACAAATAAAGCTTTGATGGATTGATTGATTGAAGAGACACCTGAAAAGATAAGAGAGAAAATAAAAATGCCAATGCCCCCCATTGACCTTGTGACAAATCCTTACATTCTCATTCTAAAATCGACTGTTAAATCCACATTTTAAAGCAATGATAGCATCTATCCCTCCTGTCGGCTCCAATGTCTTCAGTCACCAGCCTCCACTGATGGATACATTTTTTAAATTATTTGTCAACATAAAAATGTTATCTATATCACCTTTAAGTGACATTTAACAATTCTAAAAGGATCTTGTTTTTAGGTAGTATCATTTTTCCACAAGAAGCGTTTGATGGTTAACCAAGGACAGGTAATGTCTGTCAGTTGTTGGTGCTGTCATTCATCAAAAAACACTACCAGACTTCGGCAACAGTCAGCTTTGACATTCTTCTCAAAGTAGAAATGCTTAATACAGCACTTCAAGTAAAACTGCAGTCTGACACATGTACAGTTTCAAAGCTACAGTAGTTTAATTCTTGTTCACAGTTGATAATTGCAAAAAAATGTATTTTGTTCTGTCAGAGTATGCCTTCAAAGAGGAAAATGTGGCAGAATGAACAGAATAATGTATTAGTGGGGCGGGAGTGAGACGAGATCAGTGTTTCTGATTTTCCATTCCTTCTATCAATCAACTTCTTCCTCCACCAATTAAATCACCACACACCACTCATGTTAGTCATCTCCAATTAACAGTGACTTTGGCTCAGCCTCTATACCTTCCCTGACAAATGTCCTTAGAGAAGCCCTTCCTCTCCAGCTGTGTTAGATTCTGCAGTCAAAAAAAAGTAGCAAGACTACTGTACACTACTGTACCTCACCTCTCCCCCTATCACCTTGATTATGAAGTCTCCTGGCGGGGCCGAGTTCAGAGAAGCCAGTTTCTTCCCTTTTAATGTTGTCTACTACGGTCTTATCCCACCTGGACTACTGCAACCCTCTCCTTGCTGGGGCTCCTTGCTGTGGGTGGCGTCAGCCATTAAACATCTGGAGCTAATCCAGAAATCTGCCGCTCGACTGGTGTTCAACCACCCCAAGTTCTCCCACACAACTTCCCTTCTCCATTCCCTACACTGCCTCCCTGTAGCAGCTTGCTTCCAGTTTAAAACTCTGGTACTGGCCTCAAGGGCAATGAAAGGAACAGCTCCCTCCTACCTCCACGCCATGGTCAAGCCCTACACCCGCTCCCGACCACTCTGCTACCTCTGCTACCCGTCACTCCGAGGCCCCTGCGGTTGATCGACACGGTCACAGCTCTTTTCTGTCCTGGCCCCACAGTGGTGGACAGAACTGAGCTGTCCAGAGTTCTGGTGAGAAATAGTACACTGACTTCCTATGTTGAATGCACTTATTGAAAGTCGATTTGGATGAAAGGATCAGCTAAATGACGGGAGTGCTATTTGAGGGAAGCATTTGGTGCTCGCCTTTTGAGTGTGTTGTGCTACATCCCAGAGATATGCCTTGTAGCTGCAGCTGCCCCGCTGCTGAATCTTCACTGAGCACAAACGTTGGAGATTTCAGATGTGCAGGATGAAATTTGAATCACCTTCTCTGCCTCGTCAGTTGCCATTACTGCCACCATGTTGTGAGCCGAGATCTGCTGTTGCGCAGGTTGCCAGGTTTGGTTTGAAGAGCTTGGGATTGGGAGTGAAATAGGGTCAATGCTCAAATGCATATTCATCAAACCTGACAGGCTCATATCCCCCTAGAACACTGCCTTATTTCAAATAGTCACAGCTCTGTCAAAAAGGGTTCATGTCTGTCAACTCCAGATTGCAGCATATTGAAAAGATTGTAGCAATGAAAAAACAAAAATAAAAAGAGAAGAAGGGCCTCTTGAGGTGAGTGAAACTAGACAAGATGCTGACCCTGGGCTCAATCAAAAGCCTGAACTGGGCTCAATCAAAAGCCTGTAGTGACCACGCCCCAGACATAAGGATGGATGGGTGTGTTTGATTTGATTTGATTTGATTTATTTGACAAAAGCAATTACAATCAGTATATATAAAACATACAGTATGTCTGCAATGTCAGGGATAAAAGAGTAAAGTCCAAGACTTATTTCCATCGCTGTCCCTGATGTAAAAGGAGTCCAAGTGGAGACCGGCATCAGCTTAAAGTGCTTTGAGCAATTATACTATATAAAAAAACAATATAATACAATACAAGTGCAAAAATGCAAATAATAAATACACCATATTGAGTTACTCATTACCAGAGTAATGTAACATCCACACTCATCGGACACAGCTTATACAGGAAGGTCGCTAAATAGACGTTTCCTGATCCTTGTGTTGTGTTCCCATCAAGACGTTTGCTTAGCAAACCCCCATTTGAGAACCCCACCTCCATCACACATAACCTACTCATCTCTTGGACCAGCAGATGCATGTAGATAAATCATCATCTTTGAGAAGCTGTTATCCTGTCAGAATAAATGATCTCTCATTCTGCATTCAGCTGAAACAGGCACACGACACACACCATTCTCTTTTCTTTTCTTGGAATGTGTTACCTTCTGGGCTCAATCTGAGGGAGTCTTTCCCTACTCTGCTCCTGTTTTGTCTTTTTTCATGGTCGAATTTGAAAGTAAAAGACAGAAATGCTGGTTTTCTAGTGACAGCTGTGTGAGGTAATGTTTTTTGTGGCGTGTTTTTTATTGGTTGGTTTTTTTGTTAGCAGGAACTACCAGACCAATTTACATAAAATTTGGTGGAGGGGTGTAGCATGGGCCAACCTAGAACCCATTACATTTTGGAGCCGATGCAAATCATGGGGCGGGTACACAAGCATTTCCAAAATAATCGACATATCTCAACATAGGAAGGTCACAGAGACATGGGGTCAGGACCGGCATGAAGCTCTCGACCTATCGGATGCAGCACATGCACACACACAGAGCCACGAAATGCGTTAATGATCAGAGGTTCTAGATATTCTTTTTTTTTTCTGTTTGTACATTTCTATCATATCCTTTTTTATGTTTCCATTGTACAGCACCTTTATAAAAAAAAAGTTTACTTACTTTACTACTTACTCTTGGCTTCATCAGAGCACGCATGTAGCTAAAGAGCAAAAATGCAAAACCAAGCAACTGACATTGTTGCCAACGTGGCACACAGGTTCACACACACAAACTATATAAAAGTGGAAATAAAAGGGAGAGAGAATAGGGACAGAAAGAGTGAATAAATGACTATGATGGGAAAATGAAGGTGGATAGTGGGTTAGAGAGAGAGAGCGTGTGCTGCCAAGTCGTGGCTCATCTCAGTCAACACAACATGCTCTGTGAGACATGTGTCATCCCCCCCAATGGTATTTTACCAACCATATGACATTTCATACAGTAGGTGACAGCACAACAGAGCAGGCCTGGGCTCACTCATGCTAATGAAGTCTGACTCCTGTACCCTGTCACGCAGAAACTACGGTATGAGGTGGACCAGATTTGGAATAATAATATACCCGGGCCATAGCCTTATTTTCTCCATCTGTTCTGTTCGCCGACTCTATTTGAGTTTTACTTTTGAAAAGAAAACTCATGATCAATGTAAAATACTGTGATATAGATTAAAAGTGTGTGTGGTACTAGTAGCATATGGATGGATGGATGGATGGATGGATGGATGGATGGATGGATGGATGGATGGATGGATGGATGGATGGATGTGGATGGATGGATGGATGGATGGATGGATGGATGGATGGATGGATGGATGGATGGATGGATGGATGGATGTGGATGGATGGATGGATGGATGGATGGATGGATGGATGGATGTGGATGGATGGATGGATGGATGGATGGATGGATGGATGGATGGATGGATGGATGGAAGCTTTTATTTAGACAGGGAAGAATATACTGAGACCAGGTCTCTTTTACAGAGGTGCCCTGCTTACAGGGCATGACGGTTTTAGCAGATCGGGGCATGAAGAGCTTGAGTAATCTGGGTGGGAGGGACTGGGCACGGGGGGGAAATCTGTTGCACCGGAGAGACGTAGTCTGGAGAAGAGGAGCCAGAGAGGATGGATACGCTCGAAGGAGCAAGACAGAAGCAAGATCAAATGAGGTATCAGAAGCTCTGTGGCCAACTCAGAGGGAGAATGTGTGTGTGTGTGTGTGTGTGTGTGTGTGTGTGTGCGTGTGTTTGTGTTCACATGTATGTGTCCGTCGCTCATGTTTGTGTGTGTATGAGTGTGATGTCCTGCCAGCTCCTGGCAATCCTTATCTGGAGGAAGCTGATTCCAGGCTATACTTGCACGTCAACACACAGTGGCCATCTTGGCCATGGAGCAAAAGGAAGATCCTTGATTTGGAGGGGGACTGTAGTTGAGACATGACAGAGCTCCTAGTGGTATTAGGCCAGCTGAGTGGGCCCACTGTACAATACCCATGATCCCCCATGGATCACAAATGGATAGCCAACAGATGGAAGGGAGAGAGTTTGAACTACAGGGACCAAAGAGGCTGTGAGACTCGTCTGGTTTCCACATTTACCCACAGAGTGGTTGAGAAGTCATGGGACCAGACAAGCCAGAATGACTCCAACAGAAATTGTGACTGGGTTTTGAACTGGATCGGAGACTATTGCAGCCAATGATGCGATTCAATTCCGTCTAGCTGTCGAAGGTTCTTATAAAGAAAAAGATAAATGCTTTAACTCTGGATGTCTTATGACATATTTTCAATATGATTATGAAAACATGATTTGCGAAGCCGGACGTAGGAGCTAGTTTTCAAGTTCACCCTATGGATGTACAGTATTATTGAATTCATGTAATGGGCTACTAATTTACAATGCACAGGGCCTTCAAAAAGCATCAGTGATGAGTTGTATCGTCAATATCTGCTATGCTCCGGAATATAAAATGCAAATAATCCTCTCATGTATTGTTATGCAGTTGTCTGTGAAATCAAAAGTATTAAAGAAAAAGGAATTATACATGAATAAAGGAACGCTCATCTCGATGCAATTTGATTAGTCCACTGATGCAAAAGTTGGAATGAAAAGAAAATCAAAGTGATGAAGTTTTTGTTTTCAAACTTTCTAACTGAAGTTACAAGCACTAATAGGAGTTGGGGTTAGGTCTTCTTTATCATCATCAAGATCTGATGAAATTGTTCTTAATGGCTTTGCCTGGTTAAAAAAGGTTAAATAAAATATTAAAAAATCTGAGCATTTAGCCTACATTGCGCTGCCTGTCATCATCAACCCTATGGTCTTTAGACCCACCAGGCATTGAACTAACTATCCACTTACACTAACCCTAATCAATTCCCTACTGTATAAATAAGATTCACATTTCATAGTTTGTGGATAGTTGATAGGCTAGCTGTAGACAAACGATAGGGCCCCTCAAAATATATAGTACACTATGACCCAACACTTCCTGGTTCAGGTGGAGGAGAATTTCCATCCTCATTAAAAGGAAACGTGTGAGATCACAGCCCTCCAGGGTCAGAGATTGGGAAACACTATTTGATGTTGAATCTTCTCACCTAATTCTGTCATCTCAGTGTTCAGGTGATGAGCTCAAAGCTTAGTTAAAACATTTCAGGGATTTTGAGGGCTGAACAATGTTCTAGGGATAACGGTTTGACGTTTCATTTAGAGTTTCTCCTTATTGCGTGGGTATTGCCTTCAACTTATTATGAACAGCAGATAGGCTTCAAACAGATAAGCAGTACCCATGTGCCTTGGAAGGTGTTATGCAGCTCTATGTGAAGTTGTACAGAAGTTTTAACGACTGCTGGAATCTGAATTAATTTGAAACACTGAAAGATTGTTTTTTTTTTTTACCTTTTTCAACTCTTGGAGTGTGAGTGAAACATTTCAGTTACACTAACCTGTGAAAGAGGTGCTGTTGTTGTTGTCACTATCCACAGTTTCTGCTGCCCAATTTTGTCTCAGTGCAGCTACCCCTCTACAGTTTTCATTAAAAGATAGATTTTTCTTCATAACCACTTTCTTCACAATACCTCCTACATGCCCAGACATTCAATTGTCTGATCCTCCACCACCAAACTGCCAATTTGTGCCAATCATCAAGCCTTTCATTTGTCTAATTGAGGATGTGCAAGACCAGAAAAAATGCATTAGCACTAGGTCCCATAAATATGAGAGGAAGAGCTGTTTTCCCTCTTTATGAATAGATCCCCATCAATAACGCAGCAAAAAACATAAACTATTGTATGTGCAATCTGTGCTGTGAATTGCTTTGAACAAACATGAACAAAAGCAGTGTTGTTGGTGGTGTAGACAAGGGAAGCTACTACAGGAAGGCTTCACCTGCTAACCTACAACCTTTTATTTTCAGTTTCCTATCAGATGTGCTAATGTTTTATTTGGGTCGTGTTGATGGAGAGGTGACAGGTGCCATGGAAGAAAACTTTGCTCCTAGTCTTCATAGAAAATGGCACAAGCAGTTTTAGCAGAACCCAGAGGACCTTTAATCCTATAAGAGTCTATATTGAGAAACAGGTCCACTTTAGGAACTGTGATAGGAAAAAGTCTCTCGACATTTGACGACTTTTCAGGTAGAACAATGCGTGACTAGCACAGTGGAAATAACTGATAATAAAAGCGCGGGGACCAGAATTAGACCTCCGCAGAGCAATCAAGCAGAACGACAATTAAATGAGAGGTTGATCAAGCCAGCAACTTTGGTTTTCACATTGTACGCACTTCCCATCTTCTTTCCTCACAACATACTTCTTTTTGGACTGAACATAAGGAAAATCAAACTGAGCAAGCACAGTCGAGCTACCAGCATGGCCCCCGCTACTATTCTCCTTGACCCTCAAGTGTATCTGCTTCAAGGCATTGCCTCACAGAGAGTGATTGACCCGGTCCCGTTTGCTATTAGCGCACTGCTGTGCTACATTGGTTCGAATAATTAATTATAGCCAGCTGGAAGACGTCTGGCCCGCTTAGATTTTTGCCACAGCAATCACTTTCTCTCAAAGTCTTTCGAAAAGCATACATGGCCCAGGGCTCCTTTAGTACTGATTCGGCCACAGATGTCCCTTTATGGGTTTTCAACTGCCCCCGACCAAGTTTAATTCCACACAGCCACTTGTCTTCCTGCCCCCAAGGAGACCCGTACAACTTGAACCGCAGGCTTAGAACTAGGCTACAGGGTGACAAGTGGGCCACGCCATCCACGCTTTCTTCTCTTAAGACCATATTTCATTATCCTCCGGCTACAAATGGGGCCTTATGTACAAAGGTTTTACACATATAAAAATGTGTGCAAATGTCTTAATACCCACAAATAAATATGCAAGGTGATCTATGAACGGTGTGCATGGAGAATTGTGTCCTTCTTCAAGTGCTCAAATTTGCACGCTCTATCCAATTGGTACTTTTGGCCGAAATTAATATGTAATAAGGGGGGTGTCTACCATAGTGTGCAAAATATGGGAGGAGAAAATGCTAATACATAATTGTAGCACACGCTCAGTGACTTATCAACCCTTAAAGCAATTTCAGTGATGGTGATTGTGTTTGCTATTAATTAATACCTTTGAAGGGCAGGTAGCCTATTAATTCCTTCATTGTGAAAAACTGTGCTCTCTTCTCCAAGTTGCGAGATGGCGACTTTGGAGATGGCTGGCTTATAGGTCACCTGCAAAATACATTCCAACTAAACGTGCAATCTGAAGGACTGCCAACGCAATTTAGCACTCTTCATTTGGGATCTTAGTAGATAAGGACCATACTCTTCAAGTCATGTTTTTCCAAACAACACAAATTTTCAGTTAATAAGTTATGAATTTAATCATCACATTTCCCCCTTGTTAAGACACTGTAGCCTAGCCCTACATGCAGCCATTGAGCAAAACCATACTCCACAGTAGCCTACAAATCATTGTTCCAGCTAGCATATCTCACTCTCTCCTAATCATCTTTTGTGTTCAAGTGGAACGCACAGCAGAGCAAGAACAATAGAAACCTCAGCAGATCTATTTTGTGCATGGGTCATGAAGTCACTTTTCTCTGTAGCACAAACACTGGCTGACATTTACTTCCCATTGTAAATACCATGACATTTTAACCGACTATGGAAGACTCCGATGAGAAGAGAAGGAAAATTAGTGATTATCACGCACTCAACATGTGTTCTTGTTCAAAAACCATATGCTAAGATTATCCCATGTGCTAACCCTATCCTGTAATATACAGGCATTCTAGAGGTATGGGCTGACTGACTACATGGATGTTCAGTACTGCTTTTCGATAGTAGGCTATATGAAACAGTTCCCAACCAAACATGGATGTGCCCACCACCTCATCAGTGTCCAAGAGGTCTCTACCATTCTGATTCAACATTCAGACATTTTTGAAGGACCACAGCTAAACAATTAGCAGAGGTGATAGCATCTGAAATCCAACCTTGTAAATACTCAGACTATTGCTTGACTTTAAAAAGAAAAAAGAAAGAAAGCATTATTCAAGACCAAAAAAAACATGATTGACGTCATGATTGAAATCATATTTCCAAACATTATTTGTCAAAATCTCTCATTTGTCTCTCAGATCACGTCTCTGTTTTGAAGTAGAATAAGCAGACTGAATACTCTAGTTCTAAATCACCTCATGTGTAAAAAGTACAAATTGTCGGAATAATAACAGATTCTCTTTTGCTGCAACAAAAAGTCTGGAGTTTGCTTCACATCTTTACTTCAGTGAACTGTTCTGAAAGAATTGCTGAATGAAAATTGCATTTTAATTACTTCATAGATCATCAAAGCAAAAATGCATCTCTGTCTGTCAGCTGCAATAAGCAATCCAATGTTTCTAAATGAAACAGAACAGTTTCTCTTGAGTGTGTAACATATGGTTTGTGCGTGTGTGTGTGTGCGTGCATGCGTGCATATGTGTGCATGCATATTTGATCACTGCTTGATGCTTATTAACTAATCCATTTACAGTATTTTAAAATATGTAATCAATACAGATTGACATAAATGTATGCTAAATGTAAAAAAAAGTATCCATCGTTGATGCATATAAAAAATACAGAAGCATTTTGATTGTAATAAATATTGAAAGTGAAATTGACTGCTCGAAGGAAATTATGCTTGGAATTTTAACCTCTCAATCTATACTTTTCATACAGAAGTACACAACACTAGCAGACATGGCTAACCTTGTATCTCCTCCTCTCACTCTGGTGTCGGAAGCGTCCGTGTAGCTCACTATACAGTATGACAGCCATGGAAAGCAAAAATAATTGGAGCTCCCAATTTTGAAATAATGTAAACAAAGACAAAGCCAATGGCACTAGTCATACATAATCAATAGTCATTATATATCCCTATGGACAGTGTTTACTAGGTTTAATAGGCTGCCGTATGCAGATGGTGTAGACCTCTTTGATTCGCTGCACACGAGTAGGTGTCTGACCCACAGGGGTTCGCTGTACCGCATCTGAAATGGTCAACGCTTAATTGGGCATGTTCAAGCTCAGGGACCTCAAAGGTACGGTTCTGCCATGTCAGTTATGTTATGCACTCCCTCCCACGCACATACGTATCATTTGTCGACTTCATGCACATCCAATTATGTGATGTATAATCCATCCATTATGCGAAAATTAGACGCATGTAGTACTTAGTGTCGGACCAAAGTGTGGTCCAAACTGAGGTGGACCTTTTGGAACCTATAGGCTCTTAAAAAAAAAAAATCCAGCTACCAGGAGAATGAGTCTGATCTGTTCATACCGTACCAGAAGAATGAGTCTGATCTGTTCATACCGTACCAGAAGAATGAGTCTGATCTGTTCATACCGTACCAGGAGAATGAGTCTGATCTGTTCATAACGTACCAGGAGAATGAGTCTGATCTGTTCATACCGTACCAGGAGAATGAGTCTGATGTGTTCATACCATACCAGAAGAATGAGTCTGATCTACGCATGAGGGAATGTTACATGTTTTGTTTCATTTAATGTGTGATTATATCCCTAACTAGAGAATTGAAGCATAATCCACTGTTCACCTGGTCCAGATCTCACCATGGTAATGGTAAGCATAAGATCTCTCTTGGTAATGCCAATATTGTGCCTACCCTCAAGATACTAGGTTTCCCTTATTGCCTTAATGTAGTTACAGGAGGCACAACTACTGCCCTTGGGTTGTGGTGAGTCCAACATACACCCAGCCTGTAAGCCATGTTATAACACTTCAAATCTACAAGTAAACACTTGTAAGAAATGTTTGTTTGTATAGATAGTACCAAGCAGTAGATTGCTGTTCCTTGGGGATAGTAATTGACAGGATACATGAATTTAGCATTGTCCTGTGAGGTAATTGTTTTTTCCTTGCTTCAAAGCCAACCATAAATGAAATGGATGACATATGAAGGGAAGGAGAATCCATCTAAAACACCTTTAGGCAGAACAGCCATAACATGGCAAGAGAAGGGTAGAGGGTGGAGATTGGTGGATACATTTAACGTAAAATGGAACAAAAACTTTCTCTATATATATAACAAGAGCAACACATTAAATATGTCATTGAAGTGAAGGTTTCAGTCAATGTATGCACTCAGGGTAAAAGATAGGCATTTCTCACCTGGCAAAATGTTTAGCATTCAGCCGACATTTGCCTTACCCAGAACAAGCTCAGGAAGCGCTTTATAGTAACCATCCGTAATAAGCATTAATTAATAGGTAATAAGGACCTTTTACGTCCTTATAAGATGCTTTTTATGCACTTATTAAGAGTTAACTACGCAATTTTAAAGTAGTGGATCTAAAGTGAGACAATGCATTATTAAGATTAATAAATCCTTTATTATTCACTTAATGCATAATAAAGGATTTATTAACCTTAATAATGCATTGTCTCGCTTTAGATCCACTACTGCAAATTGCATAATAAGTGCATAATTAACTGCTAATACATGCATAATAAGTGCATAATAGCAGTCTATAAACAGTTAACAAGCTTCTTATAAGTGCTTATAAATGTCTTATAATCTAACAATAAATGTGTTTATTATGCTATTATTAAACACTTGTATAGTCTTATTTACACATAATAATGTCTTATAAGCATGTTATAAGGATTTATAAGATCCTTATTACCTATTAACTAACACTTACAATCTATCAATAAGCGTGTTTATTATGCTATTATTAAACATTAATATAGTCATATTAACACATAATAATGTTTTATAAGCATCTTATAAGGACTTATAAGGTCCTTATTACCTATAAATTAACGCTTATTACGGATGGTTACTATAAAGCGCTTCCCAAGCTCAACCTGAAGTGGTGTGGGACAGTCAGTCTCTTCTCTAACTTGCCTGACTTAATGAAGGAGTTGCTGATTCAAAGGTTACCCGACTCCCAGCAGAGAGTGAAGACGATGTAGCCCTCATTGGGAAGCTCTGCCACTCACTGACAGTGAAGGGTGGGATGGAGGGATGTGCGACCAGCTGTTCCATGTATATAATGAGATCATTTAGAAGCCAAGGCGTGACATTTCATCTCAATCACTAACACCGGGTCAGGTCAGAGAGAGTGTCTTCCAAAAAGACATTCCCCAAATAGACAGGCAATCTCTCCCGTTGCTGAACTCTGGCATCTTATTGCCCCGTTTCATTTATCAATGAAGCATCTGGGAAGAGTAGGATCCAAGGAGAGCTGTTTGACCCGGAGTGTGTTTTGAAAATAGACAACATTAGAGTTAACCAAGAAGGGTCTGGCTGTGGTTCTATATTTCTTTTGAAAGGAAAAATAAGAGACAATATGAATTCACTCTTTTATGTTGTAATTTGTGCCACTACTACACCCTAATGATAGAGACTGAAGGACTAGTCTTCCTCTGCGTGTGAGTAAGAGTTCTCCTTCAAGGCCCCTCACGAGGACGATAATGAACAAAAGGAGGAATTGCCAAACGGTATGTCCACAACGCACCAATCACCTCTCTCCCTGCGTCTTCTCGGAGTATTTCTAACCCGGTAAGTGAACTTTAAAATAATGTGTTCCTTTACCTCAGCGAGCCGCCAGGATACAAATGACTCACACTGTATCCCACGCAGTCATGCACATCTACGGTATAATAAACCCATTTGACTCAGCAGGATAGAAAAGACCATTTTCAAGTTCACTGATTGGGTTCATAAACACACACATAGTCTAATATCTCTCTCTCTCTCTCTCTCTCTCTCTCTCTCTCTCTCTCAGGTTCTTCTTAAACCACACAAGAAGTGTATTAAATGTCTCTATTGAAGTCATGTAATACACATTCTGTCAATCTGTTTTGCATCCTATTCTTTGACCTTTCAGATGATAATGGTAATCAGTGGATCGTCTATCTCCACTGTACACTGATTTTCTCCTTCCAGTCTTTCTGTGGCATTTCATACCCTGCTCCTTTGTACAGAGGGGGAGAAGAGGAATGGAAAAGAACTACAGACATAAACTAGTTTCTTCCTTACTCCTGTCTTTCCTTCCCAGCAGTAGTAGCAACAACAATAGAAGGAATGGAGGCCTCGGTATGTTTTTAAGAAACTCAAGATTTTTGGCCGCATATAGCAAATCAATGGTATTTATATAACTACAGTTGCACTGGCAGCAATAATGCTAGGCGTTTGCCTATCTCCACACAATACGCAGCATTTTTGCCCTACAGCTAGTATTAACTACTCACCGACCTTTGGACCCCTATCTCTTCAGGGATACATCATTTTGAATGAAGATTGAAGAGGGCAAAGATACTTATAGCCTTAAGGAATATATTATGAACATCACTGATGAAGGCCTGGAAATTGAGATCCCACAATCAATGGCTATTGTTATGGCTGCAATACATGGTTCTTCAGCATAGTTCATAGGAAACTGGATTGCCACAGCATGGCTATATTACACTGATTCAGTGACATTTTTATTTGGAATAACCCCTTGAGATGTGCCATCTCGTTTTCGAGGGGGTCCATACAATACAGTGACAATAGGTAACATTTAACACTCAACGGCCACAGTAGTACATAAGACAATAACTAACAGACAAGAACAACAAACTAACTAAGGCATAGACACAAGAGGTAAACAATAACGCACACAACACAAGAGATTAAGCAAGAGAGCATGGGCAAGACAACTTTACTAAAAACATCTGCTCACAACATTTCACAGTAGCAAACAGAACACTTCTATAACTTACAAACAAGATTAATTTCTTGTTTTTATCTAACAGCAAGATTTTTCACTACCTTGAAATGTGTCAAAGACAGGGCCAGAGACTGGAATTAACAAAGCAGAGAAAAGGGCAAAACCATTGAGCCTGAGCCCAAATGTCTCATATCCCAAATGCCTCACATCCCAGTGCCCAGAACGATGTAACACTGACTGATGTATGACCATCAAGGCGTTTCTCAGTCCATCATTTGTCAAAAGCTGAAAAAGCACAACTGATCAAAAACTTAAGGCGGGCAAAAACATTGAAGCTCTGCCAGTTCCTGCGATGAGGATGGAGAAGGTATTTTATCTGTGTCTCCACCAAAGGAGGAAGAGCAGGATGAGAGAAGCTGCCTGTAGAGGAAAGCTCAGTGGTCATGCCAGAAGTAAACACTTTCCTTTCAAGCTTTACATTTATTTTATTTTCCCCAACATCAAAACCACTTTTTATGAAATATAGTTGGGTGTATAGCTATAAATATAGAGGCAAATAAATGCAGAAATGTAATTATGACATGATAATTGCACATCATGACAATTAACAATAAGATACTGCAGTCTTTGCATCAATATTGGTGACAAAATGAAACAAAGAGATATGTTATATGAGCATGCGTCAACACACAAACACGTATGAACACACACACACACACACGCACAAACACGCACGCACACACACACACTCAACACAGTACACACTTACACACACACATTACACACTTATGTTTACAACATTGAATGTCCCCGACCTCTTTTGCAGTATTCACCGGGTTTGTATAGTTCAATGGTCAGTTGCACCGGGGGTGAGCTACAGGCCTGCAGAACTCGAGTGTTGCAGATTCAAGACCTGTTACCATGGGTACACATTCTGTTTTGGTCAAGGGGGCCCAGTACAGACATTACATTACATAACAGTCCTTTAGCAGACAATAATAGCATTTAACATAGGAAGTCAGTGAACTACTCACCAGAACTCACAAGTGCATCTCCTTACAAGTGACTAAGAGCATAATCTAGTGCTAAAGGCAAAGTGCAAGAGTAGCAAACTAAAAATACAATAGGCACTTCATGGGGGATCCTGCTAATACTTCTGACAAATCTGACACCTGACACAACAGACAAATGAAAAGGCATACATTGAGAATAGTTAGAGGTTTCAATATTAATATCAGGACTGGCTGACATTTTACACTACCAGAGGGTGTTGTATCCTACCTCAAAAGGGAGTTGTTGTTTGAAGTTCACTATTTCAAATGTCATGTCTGAATACCTGAGCCTGATCTAAAGTTTTAGACGATTTCCTAATAATATACACACAGGTATCAATATCCCTCATACATACACTGTACATATCCCTAATCTGGGTTCGTAGCCCCTCCATCCACCCAACCCCTAACCCTAACATGTAGGTGTATGCATTGTGACTGCTGGTGCCACTTACTGTGTTTTTGTGTTATCTAAACCACCTGGATAGTGGATTCTGTAGATGATCATGCCGGCAAAACACTTGGTTTGTGTGGTGCAAGAGCTCCCTCTACTGGTATCTAAAGTATCACCACAGGATTGCTGTGTCATGCATGTCAACAAGACGAGTATGCTGAGGTAAGATACTGTACTAGGGGATAGCTGAAATGGTCATTGGTCAGCATCAGAAAAGACACTTCATCCTTTCACAAGCAGAGCCATAAAAGTGTTATTTTCATCCTTCATCTTTAATCTGCCAAAGCATTTTGGCATAGGTTTAATTCAAGATAAAACTTTAATAACCGGTTGGAGGATAATTCTGGCATTACACAGCGTAAAAAAGACAGAAGTGCAGAATAAGAACAAGAATTACAAGCACATCATAAATAAATGAACATACAATACATAGTGCACACATACATGTGAATAATACAATTATGATATGAACTACAGTATAAAAAAAAAATACAAAAAAAAGCTATGGGAGGTCCAAGCTTGAAAAAAGGAAGCGGAGTGGGCGTTTCTCAGGCCACTGGCACAAAGGTGCGCCTCAACCGCTCAGTACTACATTTGGGAGGGCGGAGCCTGTGGCTCAAGGTGCTCCCCATCAGCCACAGCTCGTCATAGAGGGGATGGGAGAGGTTGTCCAGGATGGACTTCAGTTTGTCCCTCATCCTCCTCTCCACCACAGCCTCCAGGCTGTCCAGGTGTTGCCCCACGACAGAGCTGTCCCTCCTCACCAGCTTGTTCAGCTTGTTGGTCTCCCCAGACCTAGACCCAGCAAACCACGACCAAGAACAGCGTGCTGGCTACCACAGATTGGTAGGACCTCCACAGCAGACTGCTACACACGTGGAAGGACCTGAGCCTCCTAAGAAAGACCAGTCTGCTCTGTTTCTGTTTCTCCTTAGACCATGTAACAAATCTCCTGACCACATCTCTACTCCTCCACATTGTCCTCAATGATGCAGCCCACGATAGAGGAGTCCTGCGAGAACTTCTGGTGGTGGCACGTTCCAGAGTTGTGGCTGAAGTTCGAGGATGAACAGGAAGGGTGCCTGTTCCTTGGGGGGCTCCAGTGTTCCTAATCACCACATCACAGTCAGCCCTGCAGCCTGCACCTTTACTGAGGCACAATGGTCTGTGTAGACTGGGCATTTCAATGTCTAGCTGGAATTCAAAAAATTAATCCATGCAACCCCTTTTCATACAGAATTACATAAACTATGATTTACTCTATGGATGTAGACGTGACCAGACTGATTAAATTATTTGGTGAAAGTTCTCAGTTTACATAAACGGCTCAAGTCTGACATCACACTGTGGTCCAAACTGTGCCCAATTGATTCTGGTTCTAAGCTTTTTTTCTCTATGTGGAAAAATGAATGATTGTACAAATGATAGCATAAAAATATAAGAAATGTGACAAAATCTACAGTGGACGTACAGTACCCTATAGTTTCACTCGAGAGGGTAGTAGTTTTTTTTTGTTTTTTTTAAAGGACACTGGAAACCTCATCTCACATTGTACATGGAACCATAGTAAATCTATGACTGTATAGTAAATTCAACTCCAACGGGTTGCGATCAAACACAAGTGCATGCTTGGCGAAGAAAATGGTAGGTGAAATTAGCAGGTAATCTCATAATTTAAAAAAAAAAGTGTTTGGCAAAATAATTTCCAAAAAGCTGTTTACCAAGTTGACTGTCGGTGCTTTTATTGAGGGACAATAAGAGGTAAAAACAATAATATACTGATTAGGAAAATGCTGAAAACGTGTGTGTGAGCTATTCCTAGATGACATTTAGCTCAGTTTTTCCACAGCTTCACAGAGGCACTAGCCTCTTCACAGTGACAATACCACATCACCCATTAGGCCTTCAAAAGCAGCTCCTTCTCCTTGCTCCTTGTCGCGCTTTTATTAGTACTGTATGCCCGTCAAAATAACATGCTGCCCCTGGGAAAAATACTGACATATATAAAATACTGACATACTCAGCCATAGCATCTATGCAGACAACACTCAAATCTACCTGCAAACTTCACACATATTTGGCATTATCCCAGGCAACCAAATGCCTCGATGACATCCATCACTGGATGAGCAATAACTCCCTGCAACTGTATGGCAGCAAGTCAGAAGCCATTCTCATTGGAACCCCCTATCAGACTAAAAAGGCTAGTATTACCCACATCACCATGAATGGTCACCCCTTCTCTCTCTCTTCACTTGTCATTGACCTAACTACTGCAAATCTCTGCTCGCAGGCCTGACAGTCTAAAACCATCCAGAGGTTACAATATGTCCAAAACAGTGCTACCCTGGTTCTCACCAGAACACGGAGATCAGAACACATCACCCAAGTCCGCCACTCCCTCCACAGGCTCCCAATAAACCAACGGATCATCTTCAAGTTACTCCTCCTCGTGTTCAAGGCCACAAACACCGCCGGTCCAACCTACCTCCGGGACCTCCTCACCCTTCAATCCACACAGCGGACACTCAGGTCAGACAGCTTAGACCTCCTTGCTGTCACACGGACAAAGCTGGCAACCATGGGAGATTGTGCTTTCTCATCCTTGGGACCACACGTGTGAAACCAACTCCCTGATGTGATTACGGCCTCAGACTCTTTCGCTGTTTTTGAATCCAATCTTAAGACTCTCCTCTGCCTCTCTGCTTTCCCTCTAGGGTCCTTGTTCTTATGTTTTTTTTTTCCCACGTTGCAGTGCGAGATGCAGAGGCAAGACGCGGAGCAGAGCCATTGTCTGTAGACTACTGATTCAGATCAGTCAGTCATGGAGGAGCCATTGTCTGTAGACTACTGATTCAGATCAGTCAGTCATGGAGGAGCCATAGTCTGTAGACTACTGATTCAGATCAGTCAGTCATGGAGGAGCCATGGTCTGTAGACTACTGATTCAGATCAGTCAGTCATGGAGGAGCCATGGTCTGTAGACTACTGATTCAGATCAGTCAGTCATGGAGGAGCCATGATCTGTAGACTACTGATTCAGATCAGTCAGTCATGGAGGAGCTGTGGTCTGTAGACTACTGATTCAGATCAGTCAGTCATGGAGGAGCCATGGTCTGTAGACTACTGATTCAGATCAGTCAGTCATGGAGGAGCCGTGGTCTGTAGACTACTGATTCAGATCAGTCAGTCATGGAGGAGCCATGGTCTGTAGACTACTGATTCAGATCAGTCAGTCGTGGAGGAGCCATGATCTGTAGACTACTGATTCAGATCAATCAGTCATGGAGGAGCCGTGGTCTGTAGACTACTGATTCAGATCAGTCAGTCATGGAGGAGCCATGGTCTGTAGACTACTGATTCAGATCAGTCAGTCATGGAGGAGCCATGGTCTGTAGACTACTGATTCAGATCAGTCAGTCATGGACGATGCGTGAGGGGACATTACGTGACGCGCAGGCACAGCAAGATTTCTCAAGATTTCGTCACGTCACATGTAATGTACGTGTACAGTTACAGTGAAATGTTGCTGCCGGCTCGAAGATTATGCTCTATACAGATAAACTTCAATACTCAATTTACAAATTACAAATTTACCCCCCAGATATAACAGACAGAATAGTGTGGTATAGAAAAAATATGATTCTCACACAATTTAGAAAATACCTTTAAAGCCATCAAAATTATTCACCAGGAATTTAGCAAAAAATATGCCTAAAGATAAATTTAAGGTGAAACTACCTCCAGACACTGTTGTGGAGCAAAGTGCTGAATAAAAAAAAGCTTTATCACACTCAAGGTCGTGCTGTTATACTGAATAATCAGCACGGCTGTGATTATCTTTGGTACTCGGCCTGTGGCCTGATATTCACTATAACGCCACTCCATCTCTACTAAATGACTGTTGTGTAATGTGTGACATTGCTCAATTAATTTGCCTCATGTCAAATCATTATGTCTAGACAGGTAAATGCCACAGGTGACATCACTCTTCAGCAAGCTATTCATTGCATCTCAATGCCGTGCCCCCGAAGGGACAAAGCTGGAAGCTCCTTAGGGTGTGTGTCCACCATGGATGTATTAATAGAACTGGATAGGGTCACTCCATTCACTGAGTGCTCGAAAAAGTGAAGCCCTATTGGACCGGGCCATCTTTGAAAAAAACGTGTCATTGATACCTTTGACATGCGCAGTCAAAGCTATCAATGACGTGTTCTTGTAGTCCACGAACAGATTCTGTTCACAACAACGCGATGGGCTGCCAGGCGAAATAGCTCCAGGGGACCTGATCCCAGGCGAGTTGAACAGCTGTCCACCCAGAGACAAGATCTCTCGTTGTGGCATGAAGTTTGCGGCTAACCCGCCTGGAGCTATTCCGCCTGGCTGCCCATCGCGTTGTTGTGAACAGAATGAATACCACCTACTAGCAAACAAAACATGTTCAGACACAATTATACTGTTAAAACTAAGATGCATGGATTAAAAAAAAGTTTTCCAACGGATATATTTGACGAAAGCAGATTAATAAGCAAGCCGCTTTTCATTGCTAACTCAGCGGGGAGAGCCATGAAGGTACGTTTGCACTTCACACGAACGCAATCTGTTCGGGGACTACAAGAACGCGTCATTGACACGTTTTTTTCAAAGATGGCGCGGTCCTATAGGGCTTCACTTTAGATTTAGAATCCTGGGGGCCTGGGGCCTCATTTATCATTGAGGTACGCCTTCTTTTACACGGTCTTTTCCGCGATTTCAGGCGTACGCCATTTTCCCCCCCCACATTGCGATTTATCAAGCCGAAAGGGCGAAAATTTAGTCGCCTTTCTCCGCGCTTTTGTAGGACACCTCTCAACTTGTCCTACCGATTTACACGGTGTTCTACGCCCTTTTTGAACACAGGGGGAACTGGCGACGCAGGTGGTGCGTCGGTGAATTACTATGTTTGACGGAAAGAATAAGAGCGACAGTTCATGAACGCACAATCATGTAGGCTAATAGCCCAATTCAGCACCAACATATATCGCAATGCTAGAGTAGACGTGTCCTCTAACCGGCTCATTAATGGTCCGATATGGATTTGTTCCCCAAACTGAACCTATGCGCTGTCCCAAACCTTTCCGCGCTATATGTCACACACCTAATGCAGGCACTCCATCAAACGGCAATAATTGACCAATTAGATTGTCATTAATATGTGATCATGTGGACCTGTTTGCTGTTTGGTAATCATATAAATGACAGTCCTCCTGTGCGTAATGCGAGCCTAAATGAATCCGGCGCTACTCGGCCTACTGGCCGAGATAGAACTCCAAAGAGGTGACGGCGATGGCGACTGCACCCACATAAGGGCACCATCAGTGAATGAATACGTCTATGTGAATCGCAAAAATGTGCACACTATAAATACCCAAATCATATGTGACGCCGACATGCTCATCACAAGTGTAGTGGCACGGTGGCCTGGCTCCACGCATGACTCATTCACCCTGGCGCACAGCAGGGTAGGGGCTAGACTGGAGGCAGGCGCTGCGCGTGACGGCTGGCTTGTTGGTGTGTGCATAGCCAAGATACATATTCTTTGTCTTTTTTACTTTAATCTTTATTAGCATTTTCCATCCATACAACGACAATACAATAAAACATAAAAACTTACAATAACAGCTTATGGGTACTTCCATCCATGCAGCTTTTTTTTCTTACTCAAATATGACACTTTTAATACTAGTGGTATCATCACACTTCCTTCTATAATCCATCCATTTTTCCCATCTCCCTTCAAACTTTCCTTCCTGCATCCTCAATGCATAAATAAATCTCATAAATCTCCTCCACAACACCCACCACTGCTCCTTGGTTGGGGGTTCCACCTTATACCAAGCCCTCATTATTGTCATTTTACTAGCAACCAATAGTACTTTCACTAGGTATCTGTCCCCTCCTTGTACATCATTCTGTTATGTTTGCCAAGATGTATATTCAAAGCTGATAAGAATGAGAACCAGTCAAGACCCCACCACAAAATGAGGACCCAAGCCCTCAGCCCCCTCCCCGTCATGAGGTTTACCAGCGGGGCCAAAGGGCCCACACTGAGGTCATGCGCCAGCTATGAAGACACAAACTAGTAAGGTTCACATTTCTACCATTTTATTGTCTGTTGGTGGGTGACTGTGTGAGGTGTGTGAGTGCGTTTGTGAGTGAATGTGTGAGGTCCGTGAGTGTGGAAGTGACTGACTGTGTGTGGGCCGTGAGTGTGGTAGTGAGTGACTGTGTGAGGTCCGTGAGTGTGGTAGTGACTGACTGTGTGTGGGCCGTGACAGCATGTGTGAGTGTATGCTGCTGCACAACCGCCCCAATCCCTTCTGCCATGTCCCTCTGGGCCCCTAGGGCGTCCGTCTGGGCCTCCAGCACCGCGTCAGAGAGGGAGCCCAGACGGTCTTCCCCAGGGACAGGGACGCTGGCAGCAGGGACCGGGGCGCTGGAGCCAGTGGTGGAGGTGTGGACCGGGAAGTGGAGGCGTGGACGTGGGCGGTGGAGGCGTGGACCGGGCGGTGGAGGCGTGGACCGGGCGGTGGAGACGTGGACCGGGCGGGGGAGGCGTGGGCGGTGGAGGCGTGGACCGGGCGGTGGAGGCATGGACCAGGCGGTGGAGCCAGAGGTGGAGGCGTGGGCGGTGAAGGACGCCATGCTGGAGACGGAGGCGCTGGAGGCACTGGTGGTGGAGATGGCACTGGAGGTGGAGGCCGGCGCGCTGGAGGTGGAGGCACTGGAGGTCGTGGCGCTGGAGGTGGAGGCTGCAACCGGCGGGGGCACGACCGTCAGGTCCAGGATCACTGCAGACTCCCCCTCCTCTGAGTCCCACCCCACGTCAGAGTCTGGGAAAACAAGATTTCATTTAGTTGGGGTTTTTCGGTGAACCTTATTTTCCAAGACACCTTCTATGGTGAAGCCATATGTATTTGGTATGTTTGTCTGTTGCCAGCTGAATAAATGGTTAAGTGTGATTTACCGGGTTCGTCTGCAGTGACTGTCCTGTCCGACTCCTCCCCCTCCCCCTCGTCCGCCGGGACGACACCATCCGTGCATTCACGGCCTATGATCAACTCGATGGTGTCGTCCAACGGCATGGGAGGGGGTGGTGCCGGGCCCCCACTGGTGCGCACTACTGCCTGCCTGTGGGCAGTAATGCGCTTCTTGGCCTCCCTCTGTAACAATGCTAGTGTTAACATTGCACTACACACGTTGTGGTAGGAGGGTACACATGGGTATGAGATTAGATGTAGGCTATTACAGGAATGACACCCACCTTCAGGTCAGTCCACTTTTTCCTGACCTCCGTGGCACTCCTCCCTGTGGCGCCGGCCTCATTGACCGCCCTCGCCACCTCCAACCACTCAGTGCCTTTGCGCTTGTTGGTGAGGCCCGGGCCATAGCTGATTAGATGGGAGAGTATTAATCTCCCATGGGGGACAATGTCTAATGTGGCCCAACATTATGAAGTGATCATCTGGGGTTATTGTTCCATGTTTGTGGTCCTAAATCAATCATAGCCGGCCACATGATGTTGGGAATGTTTGCTTCCCTCACAGCCACATGTTACAGTATGTCCGTGTATGCCAAATCCTAGATGCACAACACGTAGCTAAACTAGGCTACTAAGCTGTAGGAGCAATCAGACAAAGGTAGGCTATTAATACCTTCCGAAGAGGATTGCCTTCCTCGCGTGGACCTCACCAACTAGCACATGCACCTCCGTCTCCGAAAAGTTCCTCTTTTTCCCCCTTCGTTCCATGTTTCAATGTCCCGCCTGGGTGCTCCACGCTAGCTTTTTAAGCCGTTTCCTTCCGGGAAACCACGTTTGGCCACTCATGGTTTTGACCATATATGGTTGGATTTGGGCGTGGAGAGGGCGGAACACGGGGCGCGTGCGCGTACGCTCTCTTCCCCGCCAGTCTCGGATTTCTCGTGCAGAAAATGGCGTACGACTTTTTTGATAGATCCGAAAAGCGTGTAAATATTCTCGTCGTACGCAACATTTCTCATTTTCCGCATTTTCGTCGTACGCCCTCTTTTACACCAGAATTTACACGCTCTTTGATAAATGAGGCCCCTGGTGTCCAGAGAAGCTGTATTTTAGAGCTGGCGCTGTTTTCTCGTTGATTACAATGGGTAATGAGCTCTATGGCGCTATAGAGACGAGAGCTGTGTTACAAGCACTTTTTAGCACTATAGCGCCATGAGCTCTAGGCTCTTTTTCAGTTGAAAAAAGTTTAACTTTTTGGGCTAGAGTGCAGGCTGTAAAAGCTGTTCTGATGACGAGGTTAGTCAATTTTTGGCTAAACTGCAGAGACAGCTAACATTAGCTCTAGCTAACATTTGCCAGCTATCGTTGGCTAATTAATCTGCAGTCTGCAAAAAAATAACACTCATTGCTAACGTAGGTTTATACAACGGTTAGTTCTGGTTCTTGATTCTGATTGGCTGGAAGCCGTGTTAAAATAAGTTAATTGCATGGCCATTGGCCAATCTAAGTGATCTAAGTGGTTTTGCACTTGATTTGTGTGCTGTATGTTGTTTTGCACTTTATCCATACTTTATCTTGATAGATAATGTGGAAAAATAAATATAAACATCAAACTACAATCTTTTGTAGAATGCTTTATCTTTCTGTTACATCAAAAGTAGATATTTTAATACTGCAGGTTTGGAGCCTCCTAGTGGACAAACAGTTAATGTCAATTTAAAAGTGCTCAGTGTGGCCGTGTCCGAAATGCATACTACTTGCTATATAGTAGGCGAGATGCAGCATGCTACATCAAAACTGTGCATACTGTATTTCGCCTACTATATAGTAGGTACTATATATCAGGCGAAATCGTCGAAAAAATGGCCGAAAATGTAGCATAGTCCAGAGCATACTGTTCCGGAAGTCGAGACGTGATACGTCACTGGGCAGTGAGAAAAATAAAAAAAGATGGCGAACGTAGAGGTCACCGGGACCGCAGCGGGAGTTTTCAAATGTAAGTATTGACTTAATTTGTCGATGAAAAAATTATTTTTTCTGACAGATATCTTAGTTATAACGACACAGAGCTACAAATGCAGTTTTGTGTATATAGGTGGGGTAGAAATGACATTTCAAAAAAGAACGTCATGATACAGTAGCTAGCTGCTTGCATTGATCTCTGTGGTGGACGTTACGTTAGCTAGCTAGCCCAGCTAACGTTAATAGGCTACTAACGTTACAGGTGTTCAGACGGCTCTTGCTCAAAACGTATTAATGTCATAGCTTAAATGTTATTATAGCTAGAATCAAGACAAACAGAGTAACATTTCCATGTAATATGACCATGATTGCTTAAGAAATGTATAAGAAATGTCGAAATTGTGATGAGTTGTTAAATGGCTAACCTAAGCCACCGAGCCTAACGTTACTTGAAGTTGTCTGTTCATTCCATGATTTAAACGAGTTCAACTGTTCATATATCATATATTAATATATTAGTATTCATTGTCCCATAATACTTCTGGATGTATTACAGGGACCAACGACCACACCAGGGACGATGATCCTCTGGAGGACGGCCAACTCCTCCCTGTTTAGGGTGTAACCGCATGGGTGGCCCCCATCGCCTCTTCCAAGACCCCGTACCACTTCCACGAAGCGGCTGTGGCCTCCCCTCCCTCTGTGCTGACCCCAGTTCTGGGGCTCTTTAGGTCCTATGAGGTTAGATAACAGTTTTCTAGTGTTATACAAACTCTGAGTCCCTATCAATATATTTGCTATCATGTAGCCTGTAGATCAAAATCACCTTGTACATGGCCACAAGGTTCTCTGTGTGCTTTATCCAGGCTGTCTCCGTCGTCCCCTGCAGCCCAGCTTCTAAGATGTAGGTCCTACATAAATCAATATCCAAAGTAAACAGACCGCTGGATTGCTTCTGAACAACAATGCATACGTTAGTTAACTTACTCCAAGCCTTTCAGCGTGGTGTTTCTCTTCCCCGTAAACAGGGAAGAGTTGGCCGTCCTCCAGAGGGAGGACCGGCTGATGTTGAATGGGGGAGAGAGAAGGCAGAGATGAAGGCTGAGTGGAGGGAGGAAAGGGGGTTGTTTAAGGAGAGGGAGGACCGGCTGATGTTGCTTCTAGAAGCCTCAGTCAAAAAAAACTGTTTTATCTTGTTCCATTATTGATTTGTTATTTTTTATTAAATGTATTTTCTTGAATTAAATTGGTGTTTGTGTGTCATTCCTTGTAATGTATTCCCAGTCAAAGAACAAATGTCACTACCTAAAACCAGTCATTAGAGTAAAAGAACATTCCTAATGGACATTGTAGTTTGCAATTAGGCATAAAAGACGGAACACACATGTTGGTTCACAATGCTTCATTGGAATTATTCAGAGACGGTTATGAAAGCATCACTGTTTAATGTGTCTGACTAACGACTACTTGATAAGGGAGTTACATGTCCAAAGCGCTCTGCGTGTTGTGTTAAGACCTTCCAAGTTACTGTACATGACCTGTAGACATATCAAGACAATGTGTCTGATGTGTAGATATTACACTTTGTTGAAATGTTAATACATCAAGAAGTAACCTTTACATGTATAATGGAAGAAACACAACCATAAACATTTCTTGGATATTTTTATTACACAATGGTCTTCAAATATACTTTTGACTTGTTTATATTTGGTCAGATCATTAGCTTTCCTTGCAAAAGGTACTGACAGGAGAACGCTGATCTGTTGTCTCCCCCCCAAAATACTTAAACTGATTACTATGTACAGTGTTACACATACATTTAAATACAAATACATTTAAACAAATGCCTCAAGGCTGCCTATAACCAACTGATCAGTGTTTAAAGCCTCAAGGCTGTCTATAAGGAACAAGGCAAAGCACACTCATGAACTGATAGACTGACTACTTATGGCAGGATGGGGGTAGTCGTGCTCACCAAGAGCTGCGATCCAGGCAGCTTGTGCTGGTGCTGATGCTGCCGCTGCGAGACACTTTCTGAGGCCATCTCCAGGGTTGGGATGATCTGCAGCAGCAGGACCATGGCCACCATCAAGGTCTTCAACCTTTAAATGGTTAAATGCAATTAGGCCTACTGTAAGTCGCTTAGCAGACACACAAAAGTGTCTGCTAAATAAATGACTAAGGTAATGCTGGACAAAAGTGTATGCTAAATGACTGATGTAATGTTACCTCCAAAGACTAGCACCTGTCTGTGAATGACAAGACCATTGTAAAGGGTGAGTACTGAGAAAAGCTCTAAATGCAATTAATTATTATTATTGTTATTGCTATTATTAGCACCTCCATGGTCTTGCCCCATCCTCCTGACCATCACCAAGGTTCCTCTGTGTCGATTTTGACAATCTGAAGTCCCTCCTTGTGTCCGCGCCATCAAAATAGGTCCTCAGCAGGGACGTGGAGGTTGACTTGGTGAGGACCTCTGTCTTCCATGTGAGCCTACAGGGGGAATATTATTAGGGCAAACTTTAACTCATTTGTGCATATGGCATATACTTGTCTTTACAATATGATAATAGATACATGTAGATGTCATTATCTGTAAAGCTAAAATGTAACATTACAAAGCAGGCGTGTAGTGATGAGTAAACCCAGGTAAACTCAGTTTACCCACCTCTTTAAAATGAGTTGAGTTTTATTGTTTTGTTTACCTGCCCCTCAGAATCTATTTAATATAACATCCCTGGTACAAATGTAACAGTATAGCTAGCCCCAAGCCAGCACATGCGGGACTATCAACTAACCTAGCTAACTAGCGTAGCTAGCAAGCTAACGTTCAATATTTACCTCAACTACAAGCATGTCGAGAAGATCTCATGACGGCTCTTCTCCTTGCAGCGTTAACACGACTTCTCCTGGCGGCAGCAGCAGCCGCACATCCCATGCCAGGAAAAGGCTACATTTTTGTGGATAATACACAAAATGATCACAGAAAACACCGGATAATTGTACCACAGCTTCGCGGGAGTAAACAGTATCGTATCCCGTCACTTCCGCTGGATGACTCGAGTAGCATGCTGTATTTTCTCGCATACTACACGCGTTTTGTGGAACAGTAGGTACTATATAGTATGTAGTATGCCTACTATATAGTGCCTACTATATAGCAAGTAGCAGGTAGTATGCATTTCGGACACGGCCTGTGTCTGCCTGTTACTGTCTGTTGGAAGTGAAAAACGACTTAAAGGGAGGTGGTGACAGTGAGTGAGAAAAGGAGAAATACTGAATTACATCACAATAGTGTAATGTTAATTTAAAATAAGATATTCTTCTAAATCTGGTTAAAAAACATCCAAATATATATATTTTTTCCCGGCGGCATCCAAGGGGCCCCAAACCAATATCCTGCTTAGGGCCCCCAGATGGACAGGGCCGGCCGTGGGTGCGTTAAGTAGCTGAGCGCTCAGTGAGCGAATGCGTAACGTCTTGACACATTTTCAAACAGGCTTTATTTTGATAAACAGATCACATATTCGGAATCTACATGGTAACTTTGTGTAGGAACGAAATTATTACAAAGTTGATACACACAGTCAGAGAGATTGAATTAAAAGTCTGTTATATTTGGAATGCTGACAGTGTAACAGGCGCATTAATTTCTAACTGAGAAATTAGTAAGGAATTAGAAAAAGGGAACGTTGCCAGGCAACGACAATGCTACAGCACATCTTTGTAAACATTGATCTGGACACTGCCACGGCTACTAATAAGAGGTGGATTGATATTAAAAGATGTGCGAACATTCCATTTTAGCGTGGGGATATCGTGGTTATCGCCACGGCTGGAATGCAAACTGACCAATAGAGACCGGATCTATACCGTTGTATAAAATCACTATAACACACGGCCTCTTGTGGTTTATTGCTTAAGTAAAACATCGGTACCCTAGCCAGCTCTAAACTCCAGCTCTTGTGCACTGTAAGCAGTTGTAAGCTTGCTGCTGTTCAGCTACATACAGCTCGCCGGTGGACACACAGCCTTTATCTCTTAACTGATTTGGAAAGTAGAAGGGCCCCTGAGTAGAACTGACTTGACGACTATAGTAGGCCTATATAGTTTTCTGTACAAAGTAAAATGCCAGTGGGAAACATTTACTGAGGCTTGCACCCGTAGGCTCTGGTACATCTTGTGTAACGGTGGGACTGTTAATGATCGTGCTGTCTGTAGACAGTTGTCTGTTGAGACAACTGTCTCCCTGGGGGATAGATAGAAATAGGCTACTTCTATTTGACAGCTGTCTCTCTCTCTCTCTCTCTCTCTCTCTCTCTCTCTCTCTCTCTCTCTCTCTCTCTCTCTCTCAGTGGTAGAGAAGTATGACTGAGCCAGCCAAACTGTTACTCAGTTTGGGCCCTCAGTCTGAATGATGTTATTAACACTACTCACAACAGGCCTGCTCTCATCCATGCTGTCAGAGTAGTGAGCATTGATTACATCAGTGAAAGGTGGCTGGATGGTGGTACAGTATCAACCTTTGGTCTGACAGACCCGAAACAGGTGCCCACGTTGCCCACACCACCCACTGCGACCAGCTCTACCTCTGGAAAGCAGCAGGGGGTGCTGTAGGCTGCCTGGGTCACGCCCTCACCCCCGACACCCACCACTGTGCTAGTAACCAGGGTGCCATTGCCCTGGTGCAAGGTGTTGGATTTCCATCTCGTCGCCTTTGGTGAGGTTGGGAGAGAGATCCCATTCAGACAGGCTGCAGTCAGTGGAGCAGCTGGCTGTCACACTGATGACCTGGCACACAGGACGACTCACATCTGCCACATGAGAGGAGAAGAGAGAAGACGAGGAAGAGGGGGAGGAGGATGGTGAAACATGTGGGTCCTATAATTTGCAGTTTTCTATTCAAACGTACAGACCATTACCCAAAGTTTGAATAGGGCTAATAACATGACAATTGAGAGCACCAGAGCAACACTCTTTGTACCCAATGAATTAGACAACGGATAGAAAGTTCACGAGAGTTCACTTTGTTAGCTTTCGACTTTGTATTTCTCTGCCGTGTTACCTTGGCGACAGTGGAGTGGCGCAGGACAGCATAGTTGGTGTCTGCGGACCCCGGGGGCCTCTGCCTCAGTGGTCAGCGTGACATCACTGCCCGAGGGCGTGTCCTAGGGCGCTGTGAGGGTGCCTGTCCCCCTGGCACTCCCCCCAGTCACCAACACCAGGCTGGCAGGAGAGGAGGACCCTGACCAACGGTCATTAGTGGATCGGATGGTGACGGTTCCCCGTGTCACATTGGTTGAGACGGAGAATGGGACGGAGGAGCATGTTTCTGGTTCCAGGACGCTGTTTGACCTGGCCGGGTGGAGAGGAGAACAGCAAAGAACCTTCCTAAATGTGGTCACCCCAATATAACAAATCACATGCTCTTTTGGATGAAGTAATTCTGCATTCGTGCCATGTCGGAATAATCGGAAAGTTCCCAACTGGGAAAAATCCACATGAGCCCCCCCTCAAGTCGGAATGACAATTTTGACGAAAATTTTGGTACATGACTTGCTGACTTGTGACATCATAGGCAGGAAGTAGCTGACATGTAATATTTAAGGTTAGACATATTTTCAAATCTGGGTTGAGCCATATGGTACTAGGATGTAACCATTAGTTTCTGTCCACATAGAGTGATCTAGATTAGTTAAAGGAGTAGTAAAGGGAAAATGCATGTTTAGCCCTGTTTTAAGGTTACTTATGATCATATACAATGGTTCAGATCAAAACGTTGACAAAACTAGCACTTTTGAGAAAGTCTGATAATTGCTCTACCACCCTTTAGGTAATACAATGGATGTGGATGGGCACCTTGATAAATCATTCAAAAACATGTTAAACTCTCGATTTCAAAGACAAGAAGCTCACCGAGATAAGCCTTGTCATTAGTTTATTACAGTACTGCCCAATCAGTGGTGGCGATATCTGTTCCCAACCCAATCAGATTCAATCCAGACTTGTGATTTGTCATTTGAATTTGTCACTGTATGTTATAGAGGTTATGTAAAAGTGTGGTTACCTGGTGGTGCTATGCCAGTTATTGAATTTATGTGCAGTAATTGAACATTTGAAATACAGTAGGACCCCACTTATCCGAACCCAACGGGACCGAAGGTCGTTCGTATCTCTGAAATGTCCGGATGACTGAAACTTATGTTAAAATGCACCAAATTCAATAAGTGGTATACTTGTTTTATATAGACTCATAATAGACCAATAAATACCCTTAATTACTTGTGAAAATGCATCAAAATTGCAATCAAATAGCCAACTAAACTCATATATTCTAGCCTATAATAGACCTACAGTAGCCTAATAAAATAACCGAATTTCCACTTGAGTGCCAGCTTTGATCAAATACAGTACTTTATTCTCAAATGAGGCGTACGCTGCATCGATAGGCTACTGTATTCGCAGAACAACATGGTAGCCTATAGCCTAAAAACAACCCAACATTAGAACAATTAGAGCAAATGATAATCAATAAATAAATAAATGAAATGACAGACAAGTTGTCGTGTCTTAGGCTATTGTAGCCTAAAAGAAAGTCTCTAAAACAACCGATGTAGGCTAACGTGGCCTAGGCTGTAGGCTATTCTTTAAATACAGTAGGTCTAGTAGGCTAATCTACATGCCCACAACACGTCTGTGTTCCTGAAGTCCATTAACTGGGAACGAAAAATGACTCGATGCTCCTCTGCTTCAGGTTGCTGACGCGCTTTCTGGCTACCAAGGAATGCAGCTCTAGCGCAGCAGACTCGTTTGCGTTTTGCGCTCAACATTAGAGTAACAAAGAAATTAAACGTGACAGTAGGCTACAGCCTACAGGCAACATGTAGGTCTACATACAGTTCTGTTTTTATTCACAGTAGGATACAGTACTGTAATGAAAATCCCACCAGTAACCAGATAGCAGGCTAAAAAAAAAGGAAAAAAACGTTTTTTAAGCCTGTCCGGTAAACCGGGAGGTTCGGATCTCTGAAGTTCGGATGAGTGGGGTCCTACTGTACTCCTGTTTTGAAATTATACCTACAGTATAGGTGTCTCAGTAATTACCCATTATATATTAGGCTATACATTGTATGTATTTACCAGGTAAATGTTTACTAATTGGAGGACTATGAAAGGAAGGGTTACCCCCCAAAAATCAGAGTGAGCTAATTTAGCAATAGAAATCAATATGCCTAGGGCCAATGGGCCTCGGATATGATATAGACAAGAAACTACCTGTGGAATGGTGATGGAGCAATAGCGGGAGCATTTCAGATTACTAGCGGACCCTAGCGCTGTCCCTGACGCTAATAATCCACCAGAGGTCCGCTTGCCATTCGATGTGCAAATGGCCAGGAACCTGCCAGCGGATTCTGCCGGAGGTCCACCAGCTTGTCCATCGGGGACCCGCTGTAGGTCCGCTAGCCTTGTGTTATATTCCGCCGGAGGTCCGCCAACTCGTCCATCGGGGACCCGCTGTAGGTCCGCTAGCCTTGTGTTATCTGGGTTTATCCCTTAGTCCAGAAACAGAAATTGAACCAATGCAGCAAAACAGCTAACGTTACAGGAATCATCAGTGTAACTGATTTAGTCACTGACCGCTACCATTAATGTTATGGAAGCTGCTAGTTGTTGTGAGCTCATGAGCTAACTGGCTATCCCGCTCTTATTGTGCTGGATTAGCATTGGAATTGATGTGTCCAGGCGACAAGACCTATCTTAATTTATCAGACATTATTTCATGTCATTTCAATTCACAGCTATTTCAGTGGCATGACTAGCTTCCGTCCTACCAGTCCTGAATAGAAACAAGCCAGCCACGCACATAAGCCAGGCTGGACCTGGCCTGGTTTCCCTACATCCTTTTCACATGGTATGGAAAGAAAATCTTTTTTTCATGTAGGCTATTATATACAATATACAATGTACATTATATACAATATTATAATGTGTAAGTCCCCCTGGATAAAAGCGTCTACAAATGACTTTATTGTGATATAATATATAATGACATGACTTTGTCATGACAGACAGTGTCACCCTAGACCCCTACTAGCACAGTACGTAAAGCCGACGGGACACATTGGTCGTAGTTTGGTGACCAGCCCTCAGTAACCAGCCCTCAGTGACCAGCCCTCAGTAACCAGCCCTCAGTGACCAGCCCTCAGTAACCAGCCCTGCGCTGAGCCAGTAACCAGCCCTCAGTGACCAGCCCTGCACTGAGCCAGTAACCAGCCCTCAGTGACCAGCCCTCAGTGACCAGCCCTCAGTAACCAGCCCTGCGCTGAGCCAGTAACCAGCCCTCAGTGACCAGCCCTGCGCTGAGCCAGTAACCAGCCCTCAGTGACCAGCCCTCAGTGACCAGCCCTGCGCTGAGCCAGTAACCAGCCCTCAGTGACCAGCCCTGCGCTGAGCCAGTAACCAGCCCTCAGTGACCAGCCCTCAGTGACCAGCCCTCAGTAACCAGCCCAAACTACTTAAATGGTGTTGAGAGACTCGCGTTGAGGTATCTGATTAGCGGGAGAACATTTATGCTGAATTATTAACTATGGCAAATGTTAAAATTTTAAAACATGTAAATAAAACATGTAAATAATGTAATGTAATGTAATGCATCATCCCCAACATAGGCGGCAGCAGTGAGTAAGCTAATCAAAGCAGAGAGCGCCGAATCGCCGGTAGAAGAAGACAGTCGATGCGCTGTGGATATTAGCCATTTAAGTGTACAAATTTTCCTTTTATTTGAAAGGTGGGGGACTACAAACTGTAGCGACCTCGGAGAAAAGGCTTTCATCTTTCCAACGATGTGTTTACTTTGGTGATTAACGAAACGGTTTTGTTTGTAGACTCGGACGAGCGGGCCGAGGAAGCGCATTCATAGGTAAATTGCATTGAGAGTAACGGCGTTATCTGTAGGATATCGCCCTGGACCAGGTCTATGGGGAGCCTACGCCCTAGCAGCACATCTCAATAAAGACTTTTTAACTTTTGGCAGTTGCTTTATTTTGAACGAGAGAATATTATTATAATATTAACGCCAAATCCAGGATACTCGTGAAGGCGCCTGCGTTGTTATGAACGGAACGCTGCTAGGCTGCTAGAATCGGCTGCTAGAATAAGCCAGCTAATTTATGGCAACAAAGCCTTTATAATAAAGGCTTTATTGAGATATGCCGCTATAGCGTGGGTGGGCTCCCCAGCTCAGTCTTGTTGTTCCGACCATGGTTTAATTTGCAATAGCACCTTCATCACACCTGTCTGAAAGTGCCAATCAAGTGATTTACAGTGATTTTAGACACAAAAGCACACAAAAGTTGGTGGTTTTGTCAAAAGAGCATTTGCGAACCGTGACGTCACAGAGCGCCCTTGTGACGTGGGCCAGGAGGAGTATAAAAGCCAGAGAGCGACAGAGGAAGAGCAGCCAGAGAGAGAGAGAGGGGGGCATCTCCCTCTCCCTCTCTCTCCCTGGCTCTCTCTCGTGGGCCAGAGAGAGAGAGAGAGGAGGAGGAGATGTCAGATTGATATCTCCTCCTCTCTCTCTCTCTCCGTCTCTCTGGCCAGAGAGGGGGGGAGGAGGAGATGTCAAGATGGTATCTCCTTCTCCTCTCTCTCTCTCTCTCTGGACCACTGAGAGCGAGTCAGGGAGAGAGAGAGAGATGTCCTCTTCTCTCTCTCTCCTCTTCCATGGCTCGGAGGAGGAGGCGGTGGTGGTGGCAAATTATAAAAACTAAATAAAGATTTTTTTTTAATAATAAAAACTGATTCTGATTCTAATTGTAAGCTATAGTGATAAGATAAGATATCCATGTTAGCATATAGGAGTACTGTTATAGTTACTGTTAGCACTTCAAACTTCCACTGTGTCATCAGCTGCTGGCCCCTCTTCGCAGAGCAACCGACGTATTTTCAACCGGAGGTTTCGCGTCGCCCTGATTCAACCAGGTGTTATGCGGAATTCTGTGACCATCAGTGACCAGATCCGGTGGTCACTGATTTCCGCATGTTAATACACCGACATCTGTGATCACATTCACTCATCTGTGGTCTCACATTCCGGTGCGTTAATACACAGAATACAAAGTGTTACACTTTGAAGCTTCAAAGCACCGCCACCACCACAGAAGAACCTGGGAAAAATAATTTCACTCGGACAGAACGCGTCTATATCTGACTTCGTAGTTTTGACCCAGATACAATTCCCTTGGAGACCCTTTAGATAAGTAATTAAACTGTCATTTGAAACACTGGATGAAGAACTGAAATTTGCTCTTCTATTCCACTTGAGACAAGTTCATAAGACATAAGCACACACAATGCTCCTCAAGAATGAGCGTTTAGTGGGAATGAGCTGGAATACTAGTTTAGTTGGAATGAGAGGCTACAATAGTTTGGTGGGAATGATATAGAATAGAATATTACTTAATTTGCCATGTGTTACAGGTACATTGGAATTCTTGTCATCGCTTGATCTTACAATATCAGTAGGCTACTAGTCAGTATTATCAGTTGGTGCGCAGCTCCAAATTCTAGATTTACTATCTAGAATTTACTTTTACTAGAAGTCTATCATCCTCTGTTAGAATGCCATGCAAAACGTCCGCAGTGGTAGGACTGAAGCTAGGATGTGAAACCAGCAACCAAACCAGTAACCAAAATAATTCTCGCCGATTTAACAGGTGGGGGCGACTGCACTATAACATTTCCGTTCGAAAGCAATGTCCTATGGTACAGATACACTGTTAACTATGCCCTCGCCAGTAGATGGCTGTATGTAGCTGTAAGACTGCTGAAAGAATGTACCGTGGTGGAGAAGAAGACATAGTTTCCCCGAATAATTACGTGCAACTTCTGGTATAAAAAGTATTATGTTTCTATCGCATTATTTGTCCTTTCCCGAATAACGTAGCCGATTCGGATTCGGGTACATGTGGCTTGTAAGTTGAATGATCGGTCCCTATTGCGGGGTGGGCTATGGATTTTGTCTAACTGCTGCATGACTAATAATTTATCTTTTCTAAGTTACTTGGCGTGTCACGTGACGTTTTCGAGCAGCTAGCCTAAATATGTAATCCATTAGTCACACTGCTAGTGCTTCTCAAAAGAACTGGCAGCAAGGTAAGTGAGGCATGCACAAGGAAAGCAGTACAGCCAGGTGTGTATTTTAACTTTCCTGTCGTTCCTTCCTCTATTTCTATCCGTTTTTCTTCCCCTTTCTTCCATAACATTCTCCATCTGTGTTCAGGTCCAAGGTTCTGTATAGTATCTAACTGCCCTCAATCCATTAAAAGGACAGGCTGTTTCAGTACTGGGACAGAGATCTGTTCACTTTGGCCTCACAGCACTATTGTTCTGCACTATTGTCGTCCCATGCAATGTCCATAGTTTCCACCCTAAGACCTTGACCAATCAGATCGAGGAAGCCAAAGAACAGGAACATGCTTAGAGAGAATTGGACCTTGTCATCCCTGTGTCTCTCTGTCTGTCTGTCTGTCATGTCGTCCTGTAGAATGTGGCGTCTGCGCGTGGCGGTGGTGGGGGCGGGGGCCGCTGGTCTCTGTGCCGCCCGCCACATCCTGTCCCGGCCTGACGTTTTCGCTCCGCCTGTCGTGTACGAGCTCACGAAGCAGGTCGGCGGAACCTGGTTCTACGATGAACGCGTTGGCAACTATGACAACGGGATGGCCATACACAGCAGCATGTATAGAGACCTCAGGTACTTCCTCTCTCTCTCTCAGGCCTGTGTCTTTCTCTCAGATACCTCTATCTCTCAGATATGTCTCTCTCTCTTTCTCTCTCTCTCTCTCTCTCTCTCTCTTTATCTCTCTATCTGTGGCTGAAACATTGGACACGCATCTTAACAAAATGTGATGTCTTGTGAAGATAGGGATGTGGCAAGGAGTGAAGCTTTTCGGGGTCAATAAATGAAGTGGAAGTCATGTGACATTCTGAATCCATTACTAGGCCTCGCTAGCCAGATCTGATTCAGTCTGCTGTGCTGCGCCTGCATCTGTCAAACACCCATATCCCACTTCAGGACCAACTTGCCTAAAGAGGTAATGATGTTCCCCGACTTCCCCTTTGACCCCAAGCTGCCTTCCTTCCTGCCACACCAGGAAGTGCAGCGGTACCTGGATAGCTATTGTGTGAGCCATCGCATCACGCCACACATCAAGGTAGGTACACGCCCACTCTGGGGCTCTGTCCTATCTGAGCCTGTCATGGCCCTGAGCTAGGATGCTCAACACCAGGCTATATCCCCTCCTTCCTGTCCTTCACCCCTCCTTCCCCTCTAGTTTGATACAGTGGTGGAGGATGTGACTCCTGTCACCATGGAGACGAAGGAGAAGAAGACCAGTACGACATGGGAAGTGACATCACTCGATCAGTCGGGGTCACGGAATACTGAGACGTTTGATTCTGTCTTCATCTGCAACGGGTGAGAAGGCATTCTGCATATGTGTGAATATTGAAAGCATACTGTATATCCATGAACACTGTGTCAATATTGTTACAATACACCGCCATTACTTGTTACATGAACTTCCTGAGGTATCAATTCAAACTTTGACCACCCTTATATGCTGACCCATGTCCCTCTTTTCCCCTTTAGGCACTACTCTGACCCCCACATTCCTTCAATCCCTGGCCTAGAGTATTTTAAAGGTATAGACCACACAAACTTCTTTTTCTCCACTAAAGTTCCTCTTGAGTCGTCTCTCCTGACCGTGTGGGGGGGCCTGTATCTGTACCTGTCGTCCTCAACTCTACTATTTCCCTCTACCTCCCTAATCTTTTTCTCTCTATCCCTCTCTCGTTTCGGAGGAGTTGAACTTTAGCAGAATGGACGGAGATGTAATCATCGGTTTAGCCAGTGAGAGCAACAAAATCTGTTTAGTCTTGCGCCTGAATTCTGCATATTAATGATGTCCAAATAGACTTTGAATGTATTCCACTCACTCTCTCTCTCTTTCTCTCTCTCTCTCTCTCTCGTCTGTCTATCAAACAGAGGCTGTGTGTAACTGACTCTCTCTCTCTCTCTCTCTCTCTCTCTCTCTTGTCTGTCTATCAAACAGAGGCTGTGTGTAACTGACTCACTCTCTCTCTCTCTCTCTCTCTCTCTCGTCTGTCTATCAAACAGAGGCTGTGTGTAACTGACTCACTCTCTCTCTCTCTCTCTCTCTCTCTCTCGTCTGTCTATCAAACAGAGGCTGTGTGTAACTGACTCTCTCTCTCTCTGTCTAGGCACAGTGATACACAGTCACTCGTACCGGTATCCAGAGCCTTTCTCAGGTCAGACCGTGGTGGTCCTGGGGGCAGGGAACTCTGGAGTGGACATCTCCCAAGAGCTGGCTAGAGCCAATTGCCAGGTCGGAACACACACACACACACACACACACACACACACACACACACACACACACACACACACAAACACCTACAGTACAGAACACACACACTTACAGTACACATACACACACACCTATCCTTCTGCGCAATGTTTGCAGTCACTGATACTGTGTACCATTGTGCCTTCAATCAATCAATCAATCAAAGCTTTATTTGTATAGCACATTTCATACCCAGAGGCAACACAATGCGCTTTACAGAGAACAAGGGAGGTGGGCATACGTCCCACTCTCTACATATTCCAGAGGGAAACAAAAAAACAGTAATCACCCGGGGGCCAGATAAGTGAGCTGTAAAAATTATTCCCTGACCCCTCTCAACAAGGCGATCGAGCAAGCTCCAGGAGTATGTTTGTCTACCGGCTAAGAACATTTATAAAGCAATACATTACATTAAATTACATTTCAGAGTAAGACAGGCTAAAAGCATCATAGGAGAGAGAACATTCTACGGACATGCTACGACATCCACAGTAGACACGGGGGTATCTATCGGACTCCGGGAGGTCTGCTGGTGACAGTGGGGCATCCACTGGACCTGGTTAGAAGATAGGAGGGAGAGAGAGAGGCACTAGTGAGAGGGAAAGCAGAACAGGGTTAGTAGCACATAGAGCCATACAGACCACACAGATATTGAAACAGGCCTTGCGTTTTGTTACTGGTTGTAAACATCTTATTACCCAGCACTGTACCTTGTATACAAAAGCTGATTGGCCATCTCTGTATGTACGCAGGCATGCCCATTGGTGGAGCTTTTTCTATAAAACTCTCCTTGGAATGGTCCCTAATTACTTGTGCACATATCTTATCAGAATCCAACGCCATTATAGCCTGCGGGCACACGATGTTCTGCAGTTCACTGTTCCATGTGTTCGCACAGAGCTGGGCGAAAAATATGAATATTGAAATATGCTGCCCTTTAGCTGGAACACCCTCCAGAAAGACTTACCACTGATCGTACTGTACTAACCACTAACCCTCGTACTGTATGGTGCCTTCGATCCAATCCTAAAGTACTTAGAACATGAAAGTATTGGAAACTGTCACTGTATCTCATAACTGTTTGATATGTGCGTGTTTATCTGTATGTAACCTAAATGTATGCTTTTATGCTTCCCTGGCCTGGTCTCTCTCGGAAAAGAGATTTTAAATCTCAACGAGCTATCTGGTTAAATAAAAGTAAAAAAAAAAAAAAAGAAGTTAAAAAACAACACACAAACACAAAAACAGATAGTAGTCTAAACCTCCGTCCTCCTCCTCCTCTGTCCAGGTGATTCTCAGCCACGGTAAGCCCACCTTCTCTTCCCTGGGGGTCAAGCAGGCCCCTCCCCTGGAGAGGGTCCTGGAGGACGGCTCCTTGCAGTTCCGGGACGGGTCCGTGTCCCCGGCCCAGGTGCTAGTGTTCTGCACCGGCTACAACTACAGCTACCCCTTCCTCCGGCCCGCCACGCTGGGTCTGGACGTCCAGCAGCAGCTGGTGACCCCGCTCTACAAGTTCCTGGTGGTCCCGGCCTTCCCCTCGCTCTTCATCATGGGCATCTGCAAAGTCATCTGCCCCTTCCCCCATTTCCACTGCCAGGTCAGTAGAGGTGGTCGTCGGCAGTTGAATATACTCAACAACGGTGGAGAATGAGCATGAGAGGAGAGAGGCAGCGTGGTGCCAATATATATTCTGCATATTGACAGTGTTGTACTACCATGTTCTATACAGCCTGTTTCTGTGTCAAACACACTGTATCACCTTGAATTCCATCAATCCCCTTTTCTCTTATCTCTCCATCTCTCTATCACTCTTCCTCACAGGCCCAGTTCGCTCTGTCAGTTCTGGATGGTTCCGTGTCCCTACCCTCGCGTGCGGAGATGGAGGAGGAGGCCGAGAGAGAGATGGAGAGGAAGGCAGAGTTGGAGGTGCAGCGTAAACACATGCTGAAGATGGACAAAGACCAGTGGGGCTACTACCGGTCTCTGGCCCGCGCTGGGAGCTTCTCCCCTCTGCCTGCTGTCACTCAGAGCCTGTATGAGGAGGTGACGAGGCACAGACAGATTGACCCACAGAACTACAAGAAAAACAACTACCGGCTAGTCAGCGACACCCAGTGGGAACAGCAGGAATTGCAGGCTAGTGAATGAGGAGGAGGAGGGCGGGCTGTTAATATTATTATCTTTTTACGCGATCATGGGGAGAATTAAATGTATGAACGGGTTGGAAAGAACGTTTTAGTTTACTCCTTAAATGAGAAAGTATACTAATATGTGCCTGAATTGTTGTATACAGTTTATTAAATAATGTAATGTGTACAAAAGTAGCTGATCCTCACAACTTAAAAAAACAACTTGTAAAAGTTAAAATAAAAATTGCTGGAACGCATCTTTGTAATACACACTCCATAATAAAAGTACCAACACCTGTGAATCCCTGTGTATGTGTAAAGTCAGTAGTAACTGTGCCATATGACTTTTAAAAGAAGCCTAGTATCACTTACTCGGCATCGTGTTCAGGCCATGTTAATGCAAAAATAACTGAAAATGAAATAATAAATTAATCGGTCATAATAAATCACAGCACATACATGATAGGAAGGCAAAACGTTTGTAAACATTTAATAATAATGCTTCTATCACTGCAGAGTCACGGAACTTCTGACTCAATCTCCCATCTGGCTGAGCCCCAAACGCATGAGTCGTCATCTCCCAAAATTGTGAAATTGGACACCTAAAAGTACATTCTTAACCCTTTCCTGTAGCCATCCTGTACATTGTTTCTCGTTGGATATGTAAGACCGCACCCTCTTGTTTTCTTAATCTTAAATAAGTAATCGCATGTAATTTCAGCCATGCAAAGAATCTGAGACAGCGCCAAAACGGGATCAGGGGAACCAGCGACTGGACGCTCGTATAACTTGGAAAAGCGGTCGCATTGCTTTTCATTGCCCCGAAGGTAGAGGTTAAGGTTTAAGACTGTGGGAACGCGCTCAGAGGAAGAGAGGGGCTGGAAAGGGAAGGGGTAGCCTTCAAGAGACGGCAGAGTGTTTGCTCAACTTAAACGGAAGAGTTTAATCAAAACTTTATGTACTCTGCTAATAGTGAATTAGGCTATTAGAAGTAGGCTAGGCTTGTAGGCTGTGTGAACCAAGGACTGTATCCACAGAGCAGACAGAAAGCGAAAACGCAATGTCGGGAGCTGTGCATGGTGTGGAATAGGTAAGTAGCCTAAACTTACCCGCCCCCTTATAGATCTAACTTGTAAACAACAAATTGTCATCTGTGTGTATGGTCGATATATGAATATAGGCTACTGTGTAGCCTCCCACTCCTATCTTCTTCGCACTCCACAGCGAGGGCGGCTGCTTCGCAAGAAATCCGAGCGCTGTTGTCTTGCAGCTTGTCTTGAAATAACATCCAATCTCAGTTTCAAACTGCGTAATGCGTGGCATTAGGAATTCACCTCATGAACAAATAGATACAACCTAGGCTATTAGGGTAATTATGTTGTCTCCCGGCTTCACGTGTTGCTTTCCCAAACACACTTGTTAATTTCAACATGTATAGACCTAATTGTATTCCCATCTGTTATGAACGTATTTTTTTCCGATCAAATAGGCTACAACCACATTTTCAATGTTCCCCAGAGTGAAGGATGGAGGGGGGGGAGAAGACGGGGGAGGAGAAGGAGAGCGATGACACAGGCCAGTCAGGGGAGGAAGAAGAGAGAGTGACGCACCTTCACCAGACTACCAAGTCTTCTGAAGATGACCAGGACCTTCCCATCATGCACTGGGAGGACCTTAGCCTGCGGATTGCTGAGCTGGAGAAACAAGAGCAGGAGAGGAGGGAAAGGGCACAGGTCAGGGGGCACAACTGTGAAGGGGCGCCTGATGGGTTCATCTCAATAGTTTAAAGTGGCGTCCTCGCCTTGTTTACCCTCCTCCACTCGCACTGAGAGAGGGGCTTTAGGAGCCTCCTCAGACAGACTGTTGACATGCAGCCACGCTCACGTATGACATTACACCCCTGCTATGTGTATATAGAGAGTCATACTTTTCTCAAGCACAAACACCTCAGTCACGTTCCCTAGCATGGATTAGATTTCTGTATAGCCAAATGATCAAACTCAGATAGATAGATAGATAGATAGATAGATAGATAGATAGATAGATAGATAGATAGATAGATAGATAGATAGATAGATAGATAGATAGATGGATGGATCGACAGACAGATGGACAGATGGATAGATAGATAGATAGATGGATGGATGGATGGATGGATGGATGGATGGATCGACAGACAGATGGACAGATGGATAGATAGATAGATAGATAGATGGATGGATGGATGGATGGATGGATGGATCGACAGACAGACAGACAGACAGACAGACAGACAGACAGATAGATAGATAGATAGATAGATAGATAGATAGATAGATAGATAGATAGATAGATAGATAGATAGATAGATAGATGGATGGATGGATCGACAGACAGATGGACAGATAGATAGATAGATAGATAGATAGATAGATAGATAGATAGATAGATAGATAGATAGATAACCTTACACGGTGCACTGCTCCTGTTGAGCCAGCTCAGTATCTGTCTTGTACAAGACAGACGATGTGATTTAGATTTGATCTGCTGTGTTTCTGCGGCGATGAGCAGCTCGCCCGGCACCCCAGCCGAACTCGTCCCCCGTCTCTGGAAGACCACTGCAGACCTATGGGTCATTACAGCTGTAACGACACCCTTTACTGTCACTCTACACCCACCACCACCACACGTCTCCTCCACCCTCCCCCTCACCCCTCACCCCTCCCTCCACTCCTCCACTCCTGTGTTGCAGAGCGGGAGGGGGGTGGAGCTGGTGAGCGTGTCGGGGGACTGGCAGGCCGGCCTACGCAGAGACATCTGGGAGGACGAGCAGGACCAGTGGAGATGCCGGGCGGCGGTCATCACCTCTCGGTAAGCGGTCGACGTCGCGCTCCAGAGTGTTCATTCCGTTCTCTCATGCTCTGTTTTCCTTCGGCCTGCGCCGTTTTACAGGTTCCACAACCACAAGAACCTGCAGTTGTGCTTCATCAACAACAGCGAAAGTGAGGAAGAGGAAGAGGAAGCAGGGGCTGGTAAAGAAGTGAGTCGTACTTTGTGTTTTATTCGTGGGTCGTTGACCTTTGACATCTAAAGAACCATTTTTGGCCCAGCAGCAAACGAAATCTGACTGGAGCCATAAAACATATTTGTGAGCCTTATAATGAAGGCAGTGTTTCCCCTAGATTTCTTCACAGACTTGGTGGTATGCAGGGTGCGATTTGTGAAAAAAACAGAGGGGGGGGAGGACATTTGAAAATATATTTTTAGGACAAAATAAACAGCACACACATTTCATGAAAAGTATGTGTTGGCTGTGTGCATACACATTTTGGGGCTTTTATTATTATTTTTCGTTACTCTTCCTCCAGAGTACACAATATGGCCTTTTCTAGTGCCTCCCTCTCCCTCATCTGAGTTGGATTTCCACTGATTGACCCTTCCTACTGATCATTCATGTATCAGATTCTGACTCCCTTCAGATTGCGAGGTTGGAACTACCCGTCACTATAGGCCTAATATAACAGAAAATATTCTGAAATTGACCATTTTTACATCAGTGGTGGATAAGAAGTGGGTAGGCTACTGTATACTGTGTGTCTGTGAATAAAGGACTCAGAGTGGAGCAAAGTGGAGCTAGTTAAAGAGCTCCTAACTCTCTATACGCTACCCTCAACTACCCTAGGCTTATGCTTTTTAGGGTATAGTCTGCCATCCAGACCTAAAGATGCAGGCTAACCACAATACATGTGAGAGGATAATAGGCTATCATACTGTACATAGGCTATATGTAAACTAATATGTAGCCTATTCTAAGTGCTCTTGTAGTCGTGGATAGCATAGGCAGGCTACATTACTCGCTATCACTACTATGCCATTCTGAGGTATTGCTGTTCTTAATCTAAAATACTCTCTATATGGTCGCTTTTTTGTAACAAGTTGCTCCTCTTGTGGTATTCTGGTCTTTGCTGAGTGGTAGAAACTGCAGGCCTATAGCCTACACTTGTTTGGTCAAGAGCGCAGATCCACCTAGGCTAACTGAAAATAAGCTGCACTGAGTGAGAACACGCATTCACGCAAAGTGCAGTCGGATTCGGCCGCGAGTCGGGGATTTTCTCAGAAGTAGGTGAATACGTGACGGCGCTTTCAGCATATTCTATTTGAAAGGAATTGTGCCATGTGTGGGCGATTTTGAGGAAATGAATGATCAGAGAAGGGAAAATCAAGACCAGAGACATGGAAATCCCCTCCATCCCCTCCGGGAAATCGCACGCTGGTGGTATGCACCCGGGGGGGGGGGGGTCACAATAAGGGGATGGCCTGGTGGTCCTTTTGAGTGTAAAACACTTCATTTCCTGCATTCTGGTGAATTCTTCTGCACCAATTTGTTCTGGATTATCTTCCCTGCTGCCAAATGCCAACATGCCCATTAATTTTTGTGATAACTAAATGTATTTAATAGTAATGCCTTTATTTAGTTATACATAATTAATAATTCCATATAATTTTTTGTCAAAGCCAGGGAGCCACTGGAGTGAGGCTAAAGAGCGGCAGGTTACAGACCCTATACATACAAACACACTCACACATCGCTCCGAATCCCATAATGCACTGCGCCCCAGTGGAGCTTGCAACAATTCCTGTCTTCGTATGGGAGTTCTGATTCTCATACATGCCTGTGTGCCGCTAAACTTCCGTCATGCTTCCTGTTTGTTTCCTGTTAACTTGTTTGTTTCCTGTTTACCAGGTCTCCACGGGAGCTGGTAGCCACGGCTACCGTCCCTCGGGCCTGAAGCAGGAGGTGAGAGCAGCGCTGGGCGCGCTCAGAGACAAGCTGTGGGCCGAGCAGAAGGAGAAGGAGGTAGGTGGAAGGACGGGGGGGAGAGGGAAAGAAGGATTTAAAGAGGAATGCGGAGAATAATATACTGACAGAGAGCAGGAGGGGGACAGAGCGAGAGTAAGAATAGAGCGTGCAGTTTACAGAGGGAGGCGGAGAGCGTGGAGCTAGAGATTGCTGCCAGACGAAGGGAGTATTTCTGCACTGTTAATCTATGGATTGTGTGTGTGTGTGTGTGTGTGTGTGTGTGTGCCAGCATCTCACCAGCAGTAGCGCTGTCATCCAGAGGAAGCGCCTGGAGCGCGGTGACCTGCTGACCTGTCCCCTCCAGCAGCTGCTGTCCCTCAGGGCGTCCCTCCACCAGAACGTTCAGGGTCAGCAGACGGCCAACAGGAAATAGATCACAGTTATGACATCACTATCACAGGACGAGGACGGCTGAAATACACACAAGCGCGCACACACACACACGCACACACACACATACTCTTTATTTCGCTTTCTCTCTCCCTCTGTCCCACACACACACACACACACATATTATCGTCTCGCTATGCAACTCATGGTAACTGCTCTCATCCTCGCTAATACCAGTGACTCCACTTCAGGTTGACCTTGCTGTTAATGTCAAATCAAACTTTATTTGTGTAGCGCATTTCATACACAGAGGCAACACAATGTCATCCTATTGATATTAAGATGTCGCTGTATGCCTCTCATCTCTGCACCCTCGCAGACCTGAGCTCGGAGCTGGTGGGTCACCTGGTAGTCCGGGACCAGCTGAGGACCAAACAGGACGCCATGCTCCTGGATGTACAGGATCTGACATAACCCTCACAGACAGGACGTGACCTCACACCAGGACGTGACATCACTGACTGACGGGATAGGGAGACCAGGAGAGGAGGCGACCGCGACCAACCGGCGGAGGAGGGGGAAGCCACGCCCTCGCTCCGCAGGACATGTGACTTGGGAGACCGTTAGAGACCGTCGGGAGACCGGATAGAGACCCTGCCGGTGGGATTTGAACTCTGAGGAGAACAGGGAGATGAAATCTGATGAAAGCGAACAGGACTGATATCCGATGTGACATTGAGAGATCCGATGTGACATCCAGGAATCCACAGTAGGAAGGATACGGATAGTTTCTCACTCTTACCTGCGCTGATATGCATCATCTTCATCGAGAATTGTTATGGGACCTGTGTTCATTTTTACCCATGCACTTAACAAAGTCGATTCATATTAGAGTGGAGCGTTATTATAAGCCATCAGTGATGTTATTATAATAGCTGTGTATGATATCTCTGACACCTTAACACCCAGTGTGAAGAAAGCTCCACTCACCTTGGGAGATGTCAATAACGAAGTGTAAGCACTTTCATCGCCATGATCATGCCCGAACATGCATTTGGGTTGTATTATTTACATAGCTATAAGGAGATGCTACCTTTTCACAAGTTTTATTGTGTCTACCTGGCAATGACCTTACTTACAGCTATTAGGGAACAATCCACTAACAGTGTAGCATGTGAAAGACAGATAGACTAAGGGATTGCATATTCAGGTTAAAGGGATCTGTCAGTCTGCCAGATAATCTTTAATGTCAATGTCAATTAAAGGGAAGTGGGTCTGAGGGCTGAGAATGACTCAGAGTTGTCAGTGTAAGGGAATTGTCCACTTGCAGTACACCGTTTGTACAGTTTGTGAGGCAGAAACACATTGATGTTGTTGGCATGTTGTTTACTCACCTATAATGCTTAGGTGGATCACGGCCGTAGCTGCCACCACTATAGGAAATCAAGAAGCTGCTACTCCTTCCATTCCCAGATAGCAAGCGGATCTGGGCCATATACAGGCCAGATCTGGCCCTTGTGGCTTAGTTCCGGCCCATATATGACCCAGAATCATTACACATCCGCTTGCTATCTGGGTTACGACCTCTTGTGCCTTACCCAGCAGTCGGTGGGCGTCGTTGTACTCACGCTTAATCACGTGTATGAGGGAAGTAGGATTTGTGACGATAGGAAGTTGATAGCCATAACCATGGTAATGCTCTGACTGCCCTGGCGGTAAGGGCTTTTGACTTTTTAATCTCTGAAGTATTTTTTTCAGTATTGACTTTTTCTTACTCGTTTTGCATTCAATAAACTTTATTTGGATATAGCATTGTATATTGTACGTGTATATCTCTCCTGACTCTAATTTGATTTTGAAGTGGACAGCTGTGTGTGTGTGTGAGAGAGAGAGAGAGAGAGAGAGAGTGTACCTTCAGCTGACTTGCTCAGCACTAATAAATGAGGAGACAAACAGGGAGAGATGAGGATAAAGAGAAGAGAGGGGTGGGATCGTATTAACAGCAGTGCCAGGGATGACTGTCCACTAGCAGAGAGAGAGAGAGGAAGAGGGGAGAGATGTAACGGGTTGGATTTTGCGTGAACGAGTAAGAGATTAAAGATAAAGATTGAGACGGAACTTTGTTCTTGCACATCTGGTAAACATTATAGCCCTCCAGAGTTCTGTTTACTGGCTAAGCAGAGAAAAGGGAAGAGCAGCAGGAGAGATGTAGAGGTTCCCTGCTGCGCTACAGAGAGAGAGAACCTGAACACCCACCGAGAGACCTGAGTCTAATGTTGTTATGGTCTGACAAAGGGAAACACCCTTCTATCATCAGGTAAGGGACTTTATAACTTGAATATACTTTTGAATATGCATTTGTTCATATATGTTCTTTGAAATGGTTGTCTGCAGATATTGATTTCCACACTTCAGACATCGATACACAATCATCTATAATGTAATATTTCTTAGCCGTCATAACATAAAAAGCAACATCTATAATTCCAAGATATACAACGCAGACAGGGGAGACGAGTAATATGCTTGACCCTCAAATGAAAATTGTATTCCAACACTATATCAAACATTGAAAATGTGGGTGACTTTAATGAATGAAGTATTTAATATAGTATTTAATATAGTGTGAGCATAGTCTGTGTGTCTGCCGCAGGTTATATTGGGTTTCCCGTCTGCAGTTATGTCTGAATGAATGGGCATCAATTATTTACAGAGCCAGTGAAGGTCAGAGGAGGGGCTGGGGACCCTGTCTCAGGACATAGACACTTATAGCTGCAACACCCACTCCAGAAATACACCCCTTCATGGAGAGGTAAGAGATCCTCTGTGATTATCCCACACTTTGTCTTATCATAGCAGAGGAGTATCAGGAGCGTCCTTGAATCAACGAGTCCCTGAGTGAAAGATAGGAAGAGACGCACCAAATGAACATGTGGACTAAACATCGCATCACATAAACAGTGTTTTCCAGCTAATTTAGCAAAGATTTACATGGCATTTCCTGGGAAACGCACACACTACGCAATAATACAGTAGCCAAAGGGAAAGAAAAAACACGATCAATCAAACAATCACTGATTCTTGCGTAGCATCAACTCAACAACTGTGTGGCATTCTCAGATTGTGACTGGATGGAACATGGTAAATGGACTGCTTATATATATAGCGCTTTTATCCAAAGCGCTTTGCGAAGGCCTCTCATTCACCCATTCACACACACATACACACACCATAGGCGGCAGCTGCCATGCAAGATGCTAGCCTGCTCATTGGGAGTAAACATGAATGAATGGGAAGGTTCCGGAAGGCTCAGTTACTGATTGAAGGGCTAATAGACCGAGCATTATTCATAGTCAGCAGAATTCAACACATTCCTGGGGGAGTGTTTCCAAACTGAGCCACTTGTTTTCCTGAACAGGACGTTCACCTCCGCCCCAGACCCTCCGACCGCAGGCCTGGAGAGAACAGCCGCCAGACAACAACAGCACCTGAACAAAGAGATAACATGAGAGCGACGACATTAGCCAGCGAGAAGAATTTGCCCCAAGGAGGGTGTCTGGATGACAATGGAACATGAGCACGCTACACGAAAAGGAGAAAAACAGCCAACAAGCATGAGGATAAGCCACGCCTCCAACGCCACCTCCCCTGCCTCCTGCAGCATAGACGAGTCCTACAAGTACGTCTTCCTCCCCGTCTGCTACTCACTCACCTTCCTCTTCAGCCTGACGCTCAACTCCGTGATCCTGCTGCGCTCCTGCCGGCGGCGTTGTCGTCGCGGCAACGGCGGCGGCGGTGGCGCCCGCCGCTGGAACACGTCCCTGATCTACATGGTGAACCTGGCAACCACGGACCTGATGTACGGCCTGTCCCTCCCCTTCCTGGTGGCCAGCTACGTGCTGAGGGACGAGTGGGTGTTCGGCGACTTCATGTGCCGCCTGGTGCGCTTCCTGTTCTACTTCAACCTCTACTGCTCCATCTTCTTCCTCACCTGCATCTCCGTCCACCGCTACCTGGGCATCTGCCACCCCATGCGCACCATCACCCTGGAGAGCAAGAGGGCCGTGAAGGGGACCTGCGCGCTGGTCTGGGTGGTGGTGTTCGTCCTCACCTGCCCCATCTTCAGGTTTGCCCAGACAGGGTACGTGGTGAGGGGGGGCGGAGGAGGAGGTGGGGAGGAGGTGGGTGGGAGGGGAGGGGAGAACCGGAGCGGATCCGATGACGACGTGGTGGTGGGGGGTTACATGAACTGTTGGGACGACGCCATCGACAAGGAGTTCGCCGACTACGTCCCGTACGGGATCGTGCTGCACCTGCTGGGTTTCTTCGTGCCGTTCGCCATCATCGCCTGGTGCTACTCCCAGGTAGTCAGGACCATCTTCCGGACCCTGCGTTCCCCGCCGAGTTCACGGGAGGGCGGAGAGGATGGGGGAGGAGGAGGCGAGGGGGCCGAGGGGATCAGGGAGAGGACCTCCGTCTCCATCTCCGGCTCCCAACACTCCCACTACATCCGCAGGCGTCGCAAATCCATCAAGACCATAGTCACCATCACCCTTCTGTTTGCTCTGTGTTTCCTGCCCTTCCACGTGACCCGGACACTGTTCCTGCTTCTCAGGAGAGGTCAGGTGGGTGGCTGCAACGCCATGAAGGCCGTCTCCATCTGCTACAAGGTGACCAGGCCACTGGCCTCCTGCAACGCCTGGCTCAACGCGCTGCTCTACTTCCTGACCGGAGACAAGAGCGCCCCCTGTTGCTGGCCCGTGGACGCTGCACGTCGTCACGACCGCAACGCCACCCTCTGGCCCCTGCGGATCCTGAGGAGAGAGGGAGTGGGGGAGGAGGAGGAGGTGGAGGAGAAGAAGGAGGAGACGCAAATACACTTGGAGAATGAGTCCAAGTCGTCAAGGATTGTATTTTGAGATATTACTTATGAAGCAGCAAGCATGGATGTCGTTTACTCATAAGTGTTTGTGTAGCCTGTTTTCTCTGACATCTCTGATTTGTATGGGGGACTTTGCACTTTAATGGAGTTTATTGAGATAATTTGATTAAATACAATTGTTGTTGTTAGTGTTCCCAATAAAGAGTTCTAGCTTATTTTGCTACATTTATTTTCCATTGGGGCATACAAGTAGGCTAGGTAGCCTATAGCCATTCTAGCCTACAACCGCTCAACTCACCAGTATGAGTACGATCATGTTGCAATGCTGTTGTCTCTGCAATATTTTATGTGCCCAGTACGAGGCACTATAATCACAGTTGACGAACTACCTCTCTATTTGTTGAAGGACTATGTTGTAAAAATCTTTCAATTAGTTATATTTAGATGAACGGTCTACATATACGAAGATTCTGCCAGTGTTGTGGGTGACGACGCGGACAACTTTGCTGAAGTATGCACCTTTTGAACAACTAAAGGCTACTTTGTACAAGAATATGCGATTTTATTCTAAGGCTAGATTGTTAGCCATCTTGCTAATCCTAAAAAGTCACGTCACTTGCTGTTCTCGTAACCAATGTAGCTACTTGAAAAGTATCGCTTAGCTAGATTGATTGAGTTTGAAATTCGTGAGTGAGCATTTTGGTTTGCCTTTTTGCCGCAACGGGAATTGCGTTTCTAGTAAAGTACTTTAGTCCAGCTTGTGAAGGTTGGTATTGCCTACGTAGCTACACATTTGTTAGAAAGGTTTAGAGTAGCTCTCCGAAGTCTGGCTCTATCTATCAAAAATGCGATAGAGCGACGGCACCCGACATATTTCCCGCTGTGTCAGCGGCTCTGGGATTGGAACTGTAGGTTGCAAGTGAGGCCTGCTGGTCGGGCTTTCACCGGGCTCGAGTAAAGCCCGACGCCACCTCTGGCAGCTCGGAGGCCAGCCGCTCACGCTGCTAGGCTGGGGGCCGAGGAGCTCAGAAATGGAACGAATGGAAGTGGACCAGTGCGCAGGCGCAGCTGCTGGGAGCGGGGGCGGGGCTCTTCGTAGATCGAACAGCGCCCCCATGATCACAAGTGTCAGGTGAGAGAGTCCAGCTGAAGTCGGTGTATGTAGATTATGTGAGTTGCATTTATAGTCTTTATGTTGTTGGTTCTTATTTGCTGTGTTCTTATTTGCTGTGTCATTGTAATCTTTTTACATACAACAGTGATGGCATGACGGTGTTCAGTCCAACAAGTTCAGCCCGTTATCGACGGAGCAGTGTCTCAGTCAACCCCAGCTGTCCTTCTCGGGTCAGTGTGTTTGTGTGTGTGTGAAAGAGAATGCGAAGGGGAAAGAGAGAGTGAGTAAGTGAATGAGCGAGCGAGTGAGTGTGTGCGTGTGTGCGTGTGTATGTGAAAGAGAATGCGAAGGGGAAAGAGAGTGAGTGAGTGAGTGAGTGAGTGAGCGAGCGAGCGAGTGTGTGTGTGTGTGTGCGTGTTTGTCTACTGTGCCTGTCCGTCTGTCCGCAAACTTGTGTCAGAAGTCCTGACAGACAGACGGACAGTAACACAGTCTCTTCCTGTTTCTGCAGGCCATCCCCCTTTCTCCGTTCTCGTTTGGCAGTGAGAGACCAGACCACAAAAGGCAGGTGAGGTGAAGGGCAGAGATATTCTGGGCATCTTCTCTCCTGTTAGTGTCTCTGTTCTTGTTTGAATAACGACGCTGCTCAGGGCGTGTGTGTGTTTTAATTAATCAGAATCCGTCATTGTGGAAGCGCACAGAGCAGTAATCCGCCTGTGCTAGATTCACGATAATGTGAGTGAACGGCTGCCCTGTTGTCGTTGGCGTGTGTGCGTGTGTGTGACACGACTGATGCAGAGTTTTTGTATCGTCGCAGGAAGAGAACATGGAGATGACGCTCAGGGGAAGTCTGCAGAGACTGAGGTAAGACATACATACACACATACACACGTACACACACACACACACACACACACACACACTGAGCTGTCCCCGTTCCTCTCTGCAGTGCTTCCAGCCTGGTACCCCTGCCCCCTGTCAGTCACTGGCATGACCACTCAGGGGTGAGTACGCCCCCTCCTGGCCACGCAACACTACTTGAAAGCTTGAAAACAGGAGAAGAGGAAAGGATCTTTGATTTTTTTTTCTTCAAGAATCAAGATCTGTTTATTCACTATATATATGGTTTACACACTAGGAATTTGACTATGGTAATGGCATACGCTGATGAATAGGACATAGGACAGGGTACAAAGACATGACAGCGCAAATGCAATACAAAAAACTTCACATACAAAATACAAATGGAGGAGAGGCTGGACATATATGCTGGATATTCACTTTTTTCATCCATCTTTACCAGGGGTTCCATTCACAAGACAGTGGTGTCACGCCTAATTCTTCCCCCAGTCCAACAAGGAGGTTCAGGTATTCAAGAGATTCTTAGTTCCTACAACCAGTACCAACAACGCTGTGCACTCGGCGTCATGTTTTCTTAGCATTAAACAAACTCATTACTAGGTCTTCTTACCCACTAGGCCAGCTGTTAGTTCCACTGTGAGATGGCCTGCACTGACACCACTGAAGAGGAAAGGTAAATTGTGTGTGTGTGTGTGTGTGTGTGCATGTGTGTGTGTGTGTGTGTTTCTCATCCTCCCGTCCCTCTCTTTTCCACAGGTGGGGTGGAGTCTGACGGCCCGCCCAAAAAACTGTTTGTTGCTGGCGTGACCGACCCCGCCCACCTCACCAGTTACACAGTCAGGTGAGCTCCACCCGAAAACGTGAGAGGACACTCACACCCAGATACGTGTTATACTTCGACCATACAACACTATTGAACGCATGTCTGAGTGGGACTATAGGAAACCTCAGTTAACTTCTCTTCCTTTCTCTCTGCCTCCCCACCCCCCCACCCCCAACCCCTTTCCCCACGCCCACCAGCGTGTCCCAGGCGGCGTCAGACTCTCCGTCCGGGGGGGTGTCTGTGTGCGCCAGCCCCCAGGGAAGCCCCCTCTCCCTGTCTCCACCCGCCTCCTTCACCACCCACCACCCCAGCATCTAGAAACCCCACCCCCGGGAGCCAGCCTATCACAGCCCAGGACTCGACACAACCAGTCTGTAAGGCTCATGGGTTTTCCTCCTATCAGCCAATCTTCCAGATTCAAAATCCACATTGGACCAACCCCAGTAAGCTTATCACAACCCGGGGTTCTGTGAAAATCTGCCTACAGATACCCCGAGTCAGCCTATCAGAACTCTTGAGTTCTGCCCAATCAGCCTATTGGAGCCAATCATGCTCCTTTTCACTTAACCTATCAGAGTCCTTGGAAAACTCATCAGATTCCCCGGCTTCTGAACTGAACAGATCTTGAGTTGTAATCAAGATGTGTCGTAGACGTTGTACAGAGAGACAGCACCGTCTCCGATCAGAAGGTGCGGTGAACGCACCGTTAAAGGAAGCAGGCGATCAGCTGACCGGCGCGTAGAGCGTTGTCACGGGCGACAACGGGAGAGCACTTTTAAAAGTTTGAGTAACTTCTGGACGAACACACCTCTTTTATCATGGGCATGTGGGTTATTATGACATCCAATGCCAACAAATGTTACACAAAACCACACAGGCATCGGGGACCTGTGTCTTGGGCCTTTGGTGTCCAGAGATTACAGTAAGCGAGTTCTAGCTCTGTATTGTTGTTTAATCTTTATATCCAGAGGTGTGTTGCTGATTGAGTAAATCAGCATTGAGTAAAATCAAGAGTTCTTCCAAGAGTCCAGAAGTTACCCTGCAAACTCCAGACAGGAAGTTCCCAGACAGGAAGTCCCCAGACAGTGTGTCGCGGTGAGAAGGCTGCGCAGACCCGGAGTGTGTCTATATGTGTATATGTATGTATGAACATGAGCAGGGCTGCGTTTAGAGGCCCCTCAGTTTCTCTTGCCTAGGGGGTTTGGACTGTAGATATTTGCCTTGTCCCAAATCAGCCCCTATCTAGTACCTACCCCTTATGCTTTTGTGGAAATCGAATCATATCTGACAGGTATAAGCAGCATGGCAGCAATCCCAACAAGCCAATCGGAGTGCAAGTTGATGCCATCACCCTGCTGCATACACCTGTCAGATCGTCTCAGATCCAGAAGGGTGTAGGGCGGGTGGGGGGCCGGGCTTGATTGAGGACGAGGCCTTGGAATCCCCAGGCCAAGCTTTACTCCGGGGGACTCCGCCCCCCCTCTCCTGGTCTTCCAACCTCGTACTGAGCGTCCTCAGTCCCCTTCACTGACATCCAGCTGATGTCGGAATCAGTCACGACACAGTAGCTGTTTAAATGACTAAGCATGTCGCCTCATTCTCAATAGGTGTGTTTGTATGTGTGTGTTGTCGTGCTGTATCTATGGAGCGTTAATGTTCGGCTGGAAGACCAGAAGTGAGGTTGTGAGGCCGTCAGGTAGAGTGTCATCTACCCTATCTCTTCATGGGTACTTTTAACGGAGGAAGGCGGGAAGAATTGTCAGGAACCTTAGAACCCCCCCACAGATTACATCCGAACATCTCCATCTGTCTTCTGCTACGTACCGTATGTGTTGTGGTTGTTCACTCTCAGGACCCGGTAGATTTCGAGACATGATTATGCATCAGGGTGTGTGAAATGGGAACTGTTTGGGGTGTAACCTTTGGGGAGATTCTAGGTCAGCAATTCTCCTTTTTTTTTTTTTTACCTCCAGACCTTTCACTTGTGAAATATGTACAAAGCTGCTTAGAGAAGTGTCTTATTCAAAAAAAAAAATGAAATAATGTCAATCATAGTAGTGAGTGACAGTGTGTAATAGTCTTTATTCAAATGCCCTTTCCAGAGCTGGGTTTTTCTAGCAATGGACAAAAATGTTTCCAAAATCTTGTCTCCTTTTGTGGATGTAACATTCTACTTCCAATTTCATGATTTTGCACAGTATTCATTTCACAATATTAATCGTTGTTGCTGTTACATGAATGGGATCATATCCTGATTTAAGACATTGCTATCGCTTGTTTATTTGTTGTTTATGTTTCAACTTATTATCTCTAGCTATCCTGTACCAGAGAAGACGTGCTTAGATCTGTGCTCGGGTCAGAGTAATTCCTGGAGTGGTTTGGGCATATCCCATTCCCCTTCCCTAGTGACAATCAGTCAATCTTGGATGGGAATACAACGTTGTGTTGTTATTTGAGTTCTATCCTTGTTGTTGTTCTAAACAAACAAATATGGGGGACAGTGGCTAATTGAGTACTGTGAGCGTAAATAGATGGGTGTGATGATTATATTGATCAGCGCCATCACTAGCGTCACAGCTCCTTTTCTCTCCAGGAAGTATTCAAACCAGAGTTTAGATTGTACTGAGATCTATCCACACGCATTGCCAAACCCCAAATAATTATTTTCAAAGGTGTACAGACATGGATGGACTGTAGCTTTAATTCAGACACATATGTGTCGTATACTCGTATGTAAGTATGGGGAGCATCTGTTTCTGCATACAGAGTCAAAGGCAATGAACAGTACTAGACAATGATCTCAACCTCATATTTGACTCCCATGTGAAGTTGGCCTTAAATTAACCTGGGAGTAAAACTTTCGCCATCGAAAATGCGTTTATATTTATTGGTTATTTCACTAATCCCCTCCTTACAGCTGTGGAAGTCCAGAGGACAGAATGCACACTTTAGAGCTAGAGATGACCTGAAGCCAAAAAGAGATGAGATCAGATTCTGCTGCTGTTTGTTGCTGTTGACTCACAGGGTTTTCATGCCTTATGAGCAGTGTTCAAGCATACCGTTGTAGAGGGAGAACACAGCCTAGGAGATAGAACTAGGAGACAACCTAGGGGATGAAACTAGGAGACAACCTAGAGGATGAAACTAGGAGGCAACCTAGGGGATGGGACTAGGAGATAGATTGTAGTTACAGTAGTGTATGCAGGCCGTCTCAATTCAGACAAGCTATCAGGAAGCCATCTACAGAATGCTGTGTTCACTTAGGCACACTTGACCTGCATTGTAATTTGCAGTTTTCTTTATTTTGTTTTACTTTTTTGTTGATATTGTTTTTCCTGTAATTTTTCAAAATATCGCATTTGAAAAATGTGACTGGCCACAATATTGAATGTGACTTGTTTTTTTTTTCAAAAACAACATGTCAGTGTTATTGAGGGCTGCCTTCCACCTGACCAGCAGGGGGCGTGGGGAGGCACAGCGAAGAGGAAGGAAAGAGGATATAAAGTGAGATTTCGTGCGAAAGGAGAGAGGTGAGAAAGGGAACTAAAAAGCACATCTGCAAGAACATTCAGACAAGTATTTTCAAACTGTAAATAGCTTCTTGACAAAAGTCTCTATTCATAAGAGATAAGATGATGTATTTTTATGGAACTGTAAAAGAGAAATAAAGTACTATATTCATTCATTCCCTCTGAGTATCTCATGCCTGTAAATTTGATGCAAAATGTCTTGTTTTTAATGGAAACGATGTACACCTTTTAAATATATAAATATATATTGTATATGAAAAAATGGAAATAAATAGTGGTGTATCATATCATGTGAAATGAAATGTGTTCTTTCCTGTGACTCAAATGTTTATTTTTTATCAGCATTTCAGAAAGTGCTATATTTCTTAGAACATGTTGGTCTAGTAGTTTGCGTTTTCAGCCACTGGAGGATGGTCTCAGACCAAAGTTAACAAGCATACAGTAATGAAACAAAACTTTTATAATGTTTATTTACCAAACCATCATGATGCAGGAATCATCTTACTCTCGGTCACCATATAAACAAGTCAGGTCATTATTTGTGTTTGAAACACAGTCACATACGTACATCTCATCCTCAATGTCCTCTCCACAATTACTGAAAATAAAACTGTTGCAGGGCTAGTAAATGAGAAAACAGTCAACACGAAATGATCTAAATCTAAATATTCATAATTGGCTTTTTCAAATAATTTAAAAAAGATATAATTGAGCTTAATTACAGAGTCCTCAGATAAGCTTGTGAGTGGGAGGAGCTGCACAAAAGGCGTCTGCTAAAATTTGCCCCCAAAAGGAAAATTCTCCAGAAGTCTGTAAAGAAGTGGCTGCAGGCTGCTGTCTGCAGGGTGTGACGTGGTCCTGCTTCCACCAAGAATAAATGCTTTAGGGTCAAGAGGTCAGGGGCAGAGGTCAGCGTGAGAGGAGCGGCAGGTCGCTGGAGTTCATGATGAGGCTGGAGTCCAGATTGAGGCTCTCTGGGGAAAACAGGACTGTGTTAAACAAGTTTTTCAATCATTTGGGTACTTAATTTTAACCAGCAATCACACATTTTAGTGCATTCATCTTCACCTGTGAGTAGTAGTAGTAGCAGGTGCCGTATTGTTTACTGAAATTGGAAATTGCACTAATGACAGCACGGAACTAAATAATCTGTAGTGCATCGATGGCTCTCTCTCTAACAGCCACATCAAACCTCCAGTCTGGCGTGGGCAACATGCGAAAATGGCTCTTTTTAACCACTGGTCTCTGGTATTCACCCTGATCAAAGTTGAGCTTCTTGGTAGTGGAGCCATCGCCCAGACCCTCAATGTCTACCAGGTCGCTGTTCACGTCGGAGTCATTCAATGCACTGAGTGTCACATCTACACACACACACACACACACAGAAACACACACACACACATGCGCGCAAACAAACAGCAAGAGAGAGAAACTCGTAAGGGAGCATTAATAACATACAATTTTCAAAAATAAAATCTATGACAACAAGGAGATGCACCGTTTCAGTAAGGTGTTTTGATGTTGAGACAGTCTTCCCATACCTGCTGTCTTCTGCTTCTTAATGGCAGGCTGTAGTGAGGAGGGACTCTGCAGACCAGTTGTCACGACAACGTGCGAGGTCGGCACGGTGATCACCGTGGGGGCCACGGGGGCAGGTGCCGCCGCCATGGTGACCGTGGTCTTCTTGGTGGTCTTCTTGGGGGAGTCGGAGGAGAGAGGCACTCTGCTGTCTTCGTACAGTTTCCTCTTCACGGTGGTCTTTATCTGAGCACTGTGGCGGAGAGAGACGGAGAGACAGAGAGATGGAGGGACGGAGAGATGGAGGGATGGAGAGACAGGGAGGGATGGAGAGATGGAGGGACGGAGAGACAGGGAGGGATGGAGAGATGGAGGGATGGAGAGACAGGGAGGGACAGAGAGATGGAGGGATGGAGAGACAGAGAGACAGGGAGGGATGGAGAGATGGAGGGATGGAGAGAGAAGAAGATAAGTCACGACCGGTATTGTGACTTCCATTAAGATGTGCATGTAAAGCTCTTCCTATTGGATGCTGTTTCTCATTTGTCAAAGAGGGTAGTAGTGGGGTATATTAGAAAGACGATATCCTGTTAACAAATGATCTGGCTGTATGCACTGTGGGCAGGAGACATCTAAGGAGAGTGAAGGAGAATGCTGGGCGTGTACTCACACAGTGCGCTCCTTGATGACAGAGCTGATGTTGTTGAGGTCATCGCCGAAGCGTCGCACGGCCGAGCGCAGCATCTCGATCTCAGTCTCTGTCCACTTGGCTCTGGATGTGGAGAGACAGCGGGAGAGAGACAGAGATGGAGCAGCATACAGAGAGAGAGAGAGAGAGAAAGAGAGAGGAATGGAGAGACAGAGATGAAGAGAGAGAATGATAGACAGAGCATTGGGAGAGAAGAAGATAAGCCATCAAAATCTCTGCAACTGTTACTGACACTTTGTGATGGACCTGCTGTTGCCAACATTATGGTGTGTGTGTGTGTTCTAACCCTGCAGGGCTGGAGTCAGAGACTGGATGCAGCTGCATGGTGAGTTCGCCCAGCTTGGTGAAGGCAGCTCCTGCTGCTGAGAAGATCTCTCCCACCTGCCATGTATATCGGTAGATAATCATTAGATTAACACAGAAAGTTTGAGTATATTGCAATTCAATGCGTTCCCTCTGTAAACGGTGGCTAGATAACTTGCAAAATAGTCACACGATTCTTATAATGTCGGGAGTTTTACCTTGGTAGAAGCAGAAGTCATCTTGGGCGTCTGTCTGACAGATAGCTTGTGTAAAGTTTATAGTGTCTGTCTGGTCTAAACGAATCTATCAACCACAGCAACAACAATAGCTGCCCTAGCCAGCTAGCTAACGTTAGCTAAGCTACAACAGCCACCATGGTCACTTGTAGGATTATGCGTTGAAAGCAATAAAACGATGCATTAAGTGTAACTAACTAATGCCTTTTTAAAGTTTGAATTAAGAGGTGTATGCAAAACTATCCTTTTAGTAACATATCACCGAGTTACCCTTATAAATCCATGAAATTAGCGTAGGAAAAACCATACGAAATAAAGGAAAATGACGCGCGACGTTGGGGATTGGAACGCCATTGGCCAAGCGTGAGAGGAAAAGGCAGGGCTTATTTTTTTGACGTTTCATTGGTTGTCCCGTCGCAGAAGACGAAGACTGCCGATGTTTAACGGAAAACACCGACTGCCGGATCGAGTGTCATCTGATGGAGGTGTAGGATAGGACGACACTCGTCCTTCGAAAATACAGCTCTCTTAGAGCAGTGCATTGAAAATCATTTCGATTTGATAAAAAAGAACAACAATAGCAATGCCGTCGCTTTTATTTTGCGGTCCGAAAATGGCCGCATGTGGAATTGTGATCAGTATATGGGGAGTCATCATGCTGGTAAGGGTTAGCTAACTAGCTAGCTGTCCTGAAGCATCAGCTAGGCCTGTTATGTAGGCCTTATATAGCTCTTTAGCTAACGCACACTAAAATTGATGTGATGTGTTGGTGGTGAGTCTGTCAATTATATATTTGAATACACCGTGGCTGTAATCTTGAATCTACTAAGGTTCTCTGTCACTTACCTAATGTAATGGATTAGCCACACATAATGGAGTGATGCACTGCAAATGTGGAACATTCATTCTGTATCTTCTTGTTCCTTGTTGCCGTAGTTGATGCTGGGGATCTTCTTCAGTGCTAAATCAGCTGTGTTGATTGAGGATGTGCCCTTCACCGAGGAGGACATACGCAATGAGTAAGTGTGGGAAGATTATGATGATGATGATGATGATGATGAGAAAAGGGATTATCTGTAAGTACCCTAATCAGGATTTTGGCCTTAGAGTGGCTGGTACCAAACCAACAAAGCTAAACCCCCAATGCACTTTTAAACTTAATAAATTTAATCATTAGCCTGTATTTAAAATTCAGTTATCTCAACATCAGATCTCTCACTGTATTCTGTCCATCTGAACCACAGCAAAAACCCTCCACAGACCATCTATGGACTCTACAACCAGGTTGGCATCAACTGTTTCATCGCAGCCGCCATCTACGTGGCCGTGGGGGCTGTGTCTCTGTGCCAAGTCCGCCTCAACAAACGCCAGGAGTACATGGTGACATAAGTCCTCTGCCCCAATGGACAAGCAGTCGGCACTGCTGCAGTTGCTACGCCCCAGGTTTCCATACCTTCCAGTGAAAAGATTATATTAGTCACACACTTGATACCACACCATTCCAGGTTCCGAAGGGAAGCAATCTTCTGGAGATGTTAAATTTAGCGTAAAAACATTTAATATATTATAAGTTATTTGCTGTTATGTTATCGACTTGAAATGTTCATCATTCCTTGTGTTGCATAAAAAGTTATTTATTCAGTTGACCAAAACCTCTGCCCTTTCATGATGGTTTACTCCACAATTCATGACTTTGAGACACACTGTAAATTGTGTTGTCCTGTGTGAACAAATGTTACATCCATGCATGTGTATTAGTCTCACTAAATAGGGTGCATCAAAGCACTATAACACTAACTTTAACAGGATGTCCTGACAGTCAGGCAAATAGAAAGATGTTGTCCTAAATAACCAAGATGAAGACAATGTATTAAATATGCACCATGTTTTGTTGTTTACGTGTGTGTGTGTGTGTGTATGTGTGTGTGTGTGCGTGTGTGTGTGTGTGGTTTTGTGAATGTTGCATTTTAGAGCAAAACATAGCTCTTAATTTGTTATTTACCTCTATGGACAAGTTCCTCTGAAAGTGTGAACAAAATGTTCAGTTTAGGAATGTTTGCTATTTATTTTCATGTCTTGCCCCCTTGGCTTGAGTGTAGGCTACTGGTGATTCAAATGGTTCTTGGTGTGATGTATTTCATTGACTAATATGTGAATTTGATGTTCCGTGTAATAAAAATGGACCATAACTGAATGTGTGTTTGTGATCTACTACTAGGGCTTGACAGGGCTCTTGGTAAAGCCTCACAGACGGTGTGGAAAAGAGAATAAAATATCGATTGGCAATTTACATAGATTAGCCAAAGTAGACACATTGAAGCAATATATTCATGAGAATCATGATGCTCAGTTTTGATATTTGTCTGCCATTATGATCAAGTTCACACATATTTATTGTCCTACATTGTAAAGATATCGTCTGCAGTACGCCTATATCATGGATGTATTAATAGAACAAGGGCCTATATATATGAGCTAGCTTGGTTATTTACCAGGCTAATTGTGTGCACTGTTTTGACCTATCAGGGGTGCGGAAGAACACCCTAAAGTAACCCTGAGTTAATCGCAGAGACTCCGGCGACTCACTTCTCCATCACAGAAGCGAGCCTTTATTTGTTTTTTTTATCTAACAGACATTCGCTGTGATAAATGGATATTATGTTTGGGAAAGCAGCGAGTTTTAACTTACGTTTTATAGCGACTTGAAGTGGTCGGACAACAGTCGAAACAAAGTAGCTTAATCCCGAACTCAAATCATGGACAAATGGAAGAGTCACGTGCGCGCTAGACTATTTGACAGAGACTGTATCCAAAAAGATCCCTTTGCTGGTCTATTCAACAAAAGTAAGCTGTTACAATTTTAGCTTGCTAAAGATATTTCTTGCTCAATCAGCTCTTTAATATATTTTAAAAAGCATTCGAACTGTGTGCCTATAGTGTCCCACCTGGCGGAGCGGCTTGAATTACAAGAGACATTCTGGGAGGCACGGACAAACGGGTAGGACGACTGGCTGACCACACTTAGTGAAAGTCAATGGATGAAATATAGATGATGTCCCTGTATAGGTTTGGTGGAGAACTTACCTTTGAGTGTTGGATTTTAGTCCAGAGAACTGGAGGGTCAAGATACATTTGGGGACAACTCTCCTTTACTGTATAGCCTACTAGCGGTAAGGGTGTTGGGAAAATGCATTGCTCTATCTTGCTGCGTGCACCCCTTCAATGTCACCCCTCTCTTCACATATTTCTGGGCGTATTCCTACTGCCAACTTGGTCTTTCATTCAACGTATCTCTGGTTTCTCTCCCATCTCAAACCTCCTGTGTAACATCTTCGTGACCATAACCATTCTATTTCTGACTGCCACATCTTCCCTAACCCTATTCTATTTCTTGGCAGACTACTATCTGTTTCGATACTTTCTGTGACCTTTCACTGCTTGCACCTGCACACCCATCACATTCACATGAGCAGCTCTTCCTATCATTTTAACAGTTTCTGGCACACAAATCGCTCTTATCAATCCTATGTAGCAAAAGACATAATTGTTACAGATACACGTGTAGCCCCAATCTTCTTCAATATTTGGAAGTGTGTCATCATGTGGTTTTGATGTGTTTCCACAGCTGTGCAGATGATGGCGGAGAAGGAGTGGCCCACGCAGGAAGGCTGCAACTTGAACTCAGAGAGAGTGAACATCTGAGAGAGAAGGTATGTGGATATTGCAGCCCACTGGGTGACCACCGGGATACGTTTGTGTCCGATCAGATCAGATGTCTGGGCTCTCTTCCTGGTTGGTGTCTCCATCCACAGACATGCAGTCTTTCTCCTCTGTTGTCCTCCTATTTTTATAGTCTTTGGCCGAGTCGTACCAAAGACTATAAAAATGTGACCCATTACCTCCCTGTTTGGCACTCAGCATCAAGGGCTGGAATTGGGGGGGTTAGATCACCAAATTATTCCCGAGCACGGCACCGCTGCTGCTCACCTCTCCCCCAGGGGATGGGTCAAATGCGGAGAACAAATTTCACCACCCCTCAGGTCGGGTGTGTGACAATCATTGGGACTTTAACTTTACAGTCATGTGTGATAGGATTGTACTCATCACACACAGCATACTCCTTCATTCTACCCCCCTCTACAGTTGTCAGAGTCCATCGCTGATCTCACCAGTGTCCTGTACCTAAAAGAGGCAGAGCTGCTGTACTGGCAATCACAGTGAGTGAACAGCTACTAATCCTGGAGTCATGGTAACAGTAGCAGGGGTACTGTACTCTTCACAAGCTATCCCACTTCTGACAGAATACAACTGATATTATACAATAACAATCTGATTATATTATACACATGGGTTACTCCAGCATTGACTAATCACACCAAGTAGTGCCTGCCCCTTACAGTCTAAACTCACGAAAGTTGTCAGATGGGAATCTTGGTTGACTGTGATGGACAATGACCTCTGACCCTTCCCCAGAGTCTCTCGCTATCGCAAAGAGGCCGTCGCCATGGCAAAGGGCGCCGGCGCCCTGCAGGACAGCCTATCAGCTTGCGAGTTTACCCTGGAGTGTCAGGCGAAAGAGCTGGCGGACCTGCGCCTGGAGCAACGGGAGCTGAGGGAGGGTATCTCGGCGGCGTGGAGAGAGAAGGAGGAGCTACTGCAGCGATGGGTGGAGGAGAAGAGGGGGGAGGCAGAGAGGGTGAACACGCACAACGACCTGCAGGAGAGGTGACGCCCCCACACGCCCGTATGTCCTTTCAACAGCTGCTGCGCTGTTCCCCCCGAGACCGCGATCATGGACGGATTGTTTCTCGTCCTCTCCAGGTGGCATCGCTTGACCCGCCGACTGGACCGGCGACACCGCAGAGAGATGGTGAAGCGGACCGGGTCGCCTCCTAACTGCACCGGTGCTGGTGAAACAGAACCAGCCAGCCAACCAGAGCAAGACACACATGGGGATCATTCTCCTTAATGACCACTCGTTGAGTCCGTCACATCCGTTTTGATGGGGTCAAAGTCTTTGCCACCCAAATCAGTATTTGACAGTATTTGCAAATAGTAATTGACCCAGATCTACAGTGCAGTATGTAGCAGACAGATGGCTACCACTGATCACTGTGGATCATAGGTTACCCTGATATTCGCTCTGTATTATCAATATAGAGGCAGTAATCATGGTGACTGTCATACCTAGAACGTACATCCTGCATGATCCATAAATACAGGTACCACAACTAAGGTACATCCTTCTACACTCCTATAACACCTATAACACCTCCACCTTGTGGTCTTGTCTTCCAGGGGATGGACCGTCTATGAAGACAGAACCCACAGTGGTGGCAACAGGCTCACAGTGTTCGGCTCCCAATAGAAGTTAAGGTCCACGGTTGCCGGAGTTACAGAGGGCTACATTTCAACAGGGTCTACTTCATCTTAAACCCTCCTCTGCTGAAACACTCAGTTCCTATGGGAGCAACAACCACTTAATTCTGCAGTTTTAACATTTAGATTTTGATGTATATACACATATCTGATTGAGATAATTATTTTAACATGATGAATTATTGAGTTGAATAAAATAAAAATCTGACGTTCATTGTTTTTGACTTGAGGACCCTGCTTGCCCCTCAAGAGGCCATCATTATAAAGAACTTAATTGGTCTTTTGTACGGCTATAAATGCAACGGTGTGCTACAACAGCAACCCTTCATGGAACAGTCACCATATACTTTCTTTTCATACAAAAGAAACAGAAAAAACTCCAGAGAGTTTAGGTTAGTTCATTTTGCCTTTATTAAAAAAAGAAAATACAAATCTTGAAATAAAAAAATTAAATGGCAAACAATATTTTCTTTAATGATTACGAGAATAATCATGGTCGTAATGATGATACAGTAGTAGTAATAATATTCATAATAGTTTGTTTTTTTTCTGTCCCGTTACGTCCCATCAAGATCGTCATGGTAACAATGCCAGTCGACATGATGGCGCCGTACAGCTCAGTGGTGGCACTTTCAAATATTCACACTTAGCAGAGTTGCTTAATACAGGTACCCCATAAATGCACAAAGAAAAAATTATAGAACAGGATCACAGGTCATGATAATTCATAGTTCACAGCACCGCCCAAAAGCATGCTCCATTGGTTCTTCCGTCTCCCTGATGGATGGTCTGAGTGGCTGCAATCTGCCTCAATAGTGAAATGAACCAATTAGAATACCCATGCTCTTAAGAGTGACTTCAGAGAGGAAATGCTGACAGTATTTAAGCGACAGGGAGGATTCAGGAGGGTGCAGGTTTATATGTGGTGTATAATCTGGCAAATTCTTATATAAATGTGATGTTGAATATGGGAGGGCGGGTCAGTGATTCATGTCTCAAATCAACTCAACTCTCTATCCATACCCACCCCCCCCCCCCCCCCAAGGCCCTTAACTGTGGACACAGTGGATTTGACAGGCGTATGCAATATGAGAGCAATCCTAGTCATCCCAGAGAGCAAGTTGGAGATTTAACCGTGTACAGTAGCTAAACCACTCAAATCCATTCAGATTCGTGTCCTGTGCATTAGGGGAAAGGCTTATGATTTGTCTTAGGCTCCAGAGTAGCAGAAGTTCCAGGATAGCTGAGGTGTTTTAACACCCATGTAGCTGGGCTTTACTTCATGATAACCAGTGCGTTTTATTTTGTTACTAATTTCTCTCAACGTTGAGGTGACATGATCAATATTTGTAGAAACCGTCAAATATAAAGTCCATGTGAACAAAAAAATCCCTTCCCTGGCACAATTTCTTTTCAGCTTTTGAAAAACATTTAAAATCTCTCAGAAAAATTCAGTCTACTCCCCTCCCACACCACATTCTCCCTCTCCAAACAGCAGCCCCAATGTGACATGGCCAGATCTCTGAGCGACACTAAAGCACATTACATCAACACTGACATGCCGTTGGTTGGTGGGCGAGGTTGTGTTACGGTTGTGGTCGCTCCCGTCTGTCCTCGGACCCGGACATACCGGCATGTGAGACAGGCAGGCGGCGAGTAGACAGAGGACATCTCGGAGCAGGAGACATGGTTGAAGCAAGACAACAGAATACAGCACTGAGAGCTCTTCAGTAGACCCCTACTCCAGGTTTCTCAACATGCCTTCATCCCCGAGTGTGTGTGTGTGTGTGTGTGTGTGTGTGCGCGTGCCTGTGTGTGAGCGCATGTGTATGTAAGAGTTGTGAGTGAGCTCTAGCAGTCCTCATCTTTGTCATCCACCGCTCCTTTGAGCCGCAAGCGGGCGAAGTCCTCGAACACAAAGTCATCATCCTGGGACACGTTACTGCAGGAGAGGAATCAAGGAGACAATGAGGGAGAGGAATCAAGGAGACAGTGAGGGAGAGGAATCAAGGAGATCGAGGTGGAAGTGCTGCAGCAGAAAGATAAACGTGTCGATTCTAACTGGACAGAGACGGCTTGAAGCATCTCAAACAACACGCTGAATACTCACTTTGTTTCAAATTCTATCAGGTTGGTGTCAATGGGAGGGTCCAAGTCAGGCACAGCTGTAGGAGACACACGCACACAAGACACACGTCAGCGCCGTGTTTCCACGGTAACGCGATGGCCCGGCGTCTCCATGGCAACCCCGCGCATGATAACGAAGGAGGCAGAGAGAGCGATGCCAGAGTCTTGAGAATGTGAGGAACCGATGGTCACGGTTACAGAAACTGTTCTCTAATGTGTGCGAAGACTGCACACTGTCCCGGATAGGATTCAACAGCATGGCCGTGAGGATAAACCATTATGCTTACACCAATCCTATGCTTTGAAATCCATGTTGTGGAAGTACGCGCTTCAGGAACAACAGTAGAAAATGATCATATGTTACTGCATCTGTTGCCTGTATCGCTGGGACAGGGGTGTTGCCCGTCTATGATATCGCGGGGTCATGCGAAGGGTCAGCCTGTTACCTGACTCTGGTCGGGATGTGGGCGGATCCGTGGGCTTGGGGTGCATGAGGACGAAGGGCAGCTCCACAGAGACGTCCCTGCGTAGACAGACACAACGGAGAGACATCATCATGGTCCCGATACGAAACAGCACGACGGCTCATCAATTACACGATAACAGACTTGATATGAGACTCAATTGAAAATGGGCAGGGTTCCCGACTACTGATTAGGGCTGGACCTAGACATCTGTAAATCAGGACATCGGATGGAAAGTCCAGGGCTGTGTTCAGAAGGGCAGACTGAACCCAGTTTCTTTTTCTTCTTTTAGGTCAGCGGTGAGCGGTCAGCAATGTGACAGTGAAGCTCGGTCCATTAGGCTTGAAGGCTAGAAGTTCATTTAAAACATATAATTGACCGTCACAGACCTGGGTCAATAACACTGATCAATTCCCTTGAAAGCAATTGAGGTGCATTTGATTTTCGCTGAAATCACTGGAACGATAAATTTATCCCATATTTGAGATTATTCGCAAATAGTATTTGACCCAGGTATGCACAGTGACACATCGCATGGCTGTGCCCTGCTGAACACAACACGATAATCGGTGTCGAGAGTGAATGTTGAACAGTGAAAGGTGATAAGATCTCTTTTTAAAAACAGCCTGTCAGTGTCGTTGGTCACCGATTTCAGCCAATGGGAGCTCATCGGTACTGCCACCAGGATGTACCTTACTATAGCTTTAATATCAGTATCTGAGTTTTAATAGAGATCGTAGTCAATATTCAATTCCCTCATTATCAATCAGGCATCCCTTTTGACAGCTCTGTAACACTGCATGCAACTGCTCAATCAGTCTCCCTGGAAGGCTACAGCCAATCCCCTTCCTTCCTCCGCCCCCACCAATCAGAGCACCCACCTACCCAGCATAGGACAGACTGACAGGCAGGCTGCAGTTGGCTCTATGAAGCAGCTGGGTTGTCACGCACACACACACGCGCACACACACACGCACACACACACAAAAGGCACACGCCTGGAGTGTGCGATCTCCACACAAGGTAGTTGACAAGACTGCAGATCCCCCCCCATCCCACACACACACACACACACGCAGATGGCGGCTGGATGTCATATTACCTCTCCAACACGCCACTCAGCAGCCTGAGGAGACCCACGGGGGAGCAGACGCACGGATGGGGGGACAGACGGACGGACGGACGGACAAACAGAGAGACAGACGCAGGGACAAACACAGGAGGACAGAGAGAGAGAGAGAGACAGAGAGAGACAGAGAGAGAGGGAGAGGGAGAAACACAAAGCCACAGGAGAGGGAGAATGAAACGAGGAGAGGACTTAAAACCCAAGACAACCGTAACCAAGAGGGAGGAGGGGCCAAGCGTGGGGGTGGGAGGGGCAGAGAGAGAGAGAGAGGGGGGGGGGGGGGGGGGGGCGGTGAGAGTCTGAGCCAATGGGAGAGGTGCCATGACAGTTTACATACCAGCTGGTATGTGTGGCTCAATGTTTCGTGACCCGAACATAGGCGTGTTAACAGGTTGGGACAGTCGAGTGTGTTTATTATAGAAACGTGACGTGCATAGTATGTGTGTGGGTGTCTGTGACACGGCTCTAGCCGCGCGTGTGTGTGTGTGTGAGAGTGTGTGTGTGAGAGAGAGAGCCATGCCCACTCAGATCACCCCCAGTGTTTTATGGGACTCACCCGCCACGAGACACCACCAGTTTGACCTTGACCCGGTAAGACACCAGGATTCCTAAGACTTCCTTGTTGGTTATATCCTTGACACTGCAACACACACACACACACACACACACACACACACACACACACACACACACACACACACACAGACACACACAGACACACACAGACACACACACACACACACACACACACACACGTCGCTGTCACAATCAATTGAAATATATCACATTGACTTTCAAGCATGCTCTACACACATACACACACACACACACACACACACACACACACACGCAGAATCTCTCTTTCTCTCATCCCCCCTTGTGTGTGTGTGTGCGTGCATGTGCGTTTGTGTGTGTGTGTGCGTTTGTGTTTTTGTGTGTGTGTGTGTGATATCTCACATGGTGGAGGAGGCCAGGTTGGTGTCCTCGTGCTTTAGCTTGCCGTCCAATGCCAGGCCTCTCTTCTCGCGGTTCTTGTCTAGCGTAGGGGTGAGCGTGTACACCTTACAGAACGTTGAGCTGGAGGACACCTGGTCACTGAGGACACCACGAAGGAACATACACACTCGTTAGCACATTTAAGAACACCCAAGTATTAAGGAGCGCACCTGGACAACAGGCTGGAATGGGCCGGAGTCACCGAGACCACATACAAGAGTGGACGACTACTCTGACTAATAGTCTATGCTCGGTTGAGTCTAATAACGTGCAAGTTGCCCTCGACTCCTTTGTAAAAACATTCAATTACTTTGTAGATAAACATGCCCCTTTTAAACGGACTAGGATTAAAGATAGAGTTGCACCATGGTTCACAAGTGAGCCATCTAACTTGTTTAATGATAGGAATTGTGGTTCCTTGCCAGACGCACAGGGGATACCCAAGACTGGCTTTCTTTTATACAACTCAGAAATAAATGTACAACAGCTGTGAGGAAAGCTAAATCTGACTACTTCTTGGATTTAGTCTCCAACTCCTGTTCAAACCTAGCCCCGATGTGACCCCAGAGATACGCTGTCGCTCCTCTAATCCGGGGTCACGTATATAAGGATATAGAAAAGGTCGGACTATTCCAAACGGCACATTTCAAATCTGACGCTCACCATGCATTCCTGTAGATGTCTTTTGTCATATCGGGGCCTTGTTGGGTCGTTTATAGGTGAAATAACCACTGTTATAGCCTATTTTTCACTCGTTTAGGTTCTTTTTCTTCTTCTTCTGCGTTCTACCCGAAATAGCGCGCGCTCTGTGCGATACGTCACAGTGCTGCCCCACCAATCTGTGAATGCAGCAGCAGCACATGTTTAAAGCTCGTCACGCAAAGCAGGTACAGGTGGAAGATGGCGCAGCCAACATGTTCAGCTGATTCCTGCTGTGTTAATTGCGAGACGCCGTTCGTTAAATCAAAACATGGGTACAACCGGAGATCCCTGTCCAAGGACTAGTAAAATATTATATCCGAAATTTTCGCCTGCAGAAAGGGGTTTTATTTGTTTGCAGTGTTTAGGCCTAACAACTTACTTTCTAAAAACTGTTCTACACCCTAGACATGTTTGTACAATCTAGGCTCGCCAAGAACCTACCTAGTGTTATGCAAATGTGTTTATTTGAAACCGTTTGTACTGCTGCCATTCTTGGCCAGGTCGCTCATGAAAAAGACATTTTAATGTCAGTGGGTCTAAACCTGGTTAAATAAAGGTTAATGAATCAATGAAGCCTGCAGGAAAGAAGACCTGGAGTCCCTATGCGTCAATTACTGGAGATCCCTATGAATAAATAATACACGAGTTGCCGTGCCAACTGTGAGCAAGGGGGAGGGACAGGAATACATGTCCATACTCCTGATCATGGTTGCAGGCAGGGGGCAGATATTGATGGTAGGGCAGATCTTATGTCAGTAAGATAAGAGGGATCTGTGTGAGGTAGAGCAGAGTGGGTGATGGGGAAAGAGAGGAGGAAGGAGAGTGGAAGGGAGGAAGAGAGAGAGAGATAGAAAAGGTAGTAGTAGAGATGAAGACTCACTCTGCCTCCACGTGGGCCACAGGACACTTGTATTGAGCTGTACTGAAGAGACAGATATCTGCATACTGACGCACTGGAGGGGGAGAGGGGGGGGAGTAGAAGTTACTAAACTTGTGTACACATACACACAAACAACCCCCCACCAACACACACACCCACACATTGGATAGACAACTCGGAGGGGACTTCTACCTGATATTTTGACTCTTTTGACAGTCTTGGTGGAGTTGTTGGTGACGTGGACGTTCACACTGATGGGTTCCCCGTGGTAATACAGCTGGGGAGCAAACATGGACCTCAGTCAACAAAGTCGCACGAGCGACACACACACTTTTATAGTGATGAAAATATATCATTATATATACAGAGGCGGCTGGGTCAGACTCCAGGGCTGTTTTTTGGTCCCAGCAGGCCCCTGGTAGGGCTGTGTATCGATTCGAATTTCAAGAATCGATTCGATTCCGATTCACAAGGTTCAGAATCGATTATCACGATTCTATTCGATTTGATTCGATTCAATATCGATTCGGTTAGTTACTAAAACCTGTATTTTTTTTTGCTGTAACCTTAATTACATGACTGCCAAGTTATGCAACACATCAATACTAGGGCTGGGTATCGATACTGATTTCCAAAAATGAATGAATGAATCTATTCATTCCTTCATTTATTCATTAAATTAAAGATCGATTTTGGGATTCATGAATCGATTCAGAATCGATTCATCGATTTTTTAAACCCAGCCCTAGCCCCTGGTTACACATAAGCATGGGAGATGGGTGCTGTGCGCATGGGCACCTCCTTGTCCAGTGAGGCCTCGAGGTGTAGCGAGCGGTCGGACATGAGGAAGCTGCGCGTGGTCTCCACCATGGGCTGAGGGCCGGGCTTCTCCGGAGCATACTGGACCTTACGGATCACCAGGCGCACGGAATTCCTGGAGCACAAAGCACACAGCCCACACACACACACACACACACACACACACACACACACACATATACACAAACACAAACACACACATACACAAACACACATTCATAGTCATGTGCATGTCAGATGAGTGAATTATGATATCAACACGCTCTTCACACACACACACACACACACACACACACACACACACACAGTCATGTGCAGGTCAAATGAGTGGATGATGATTTAATTATATATCAACACGCTCTTCGCACACACGCACAGTGTGGTGTCACAAAGGTGCCATTACCGTTTATGAATCTTCTCCTCTATAGTTTTGGCACAGAAGGCTCTGATCTCGAAGTCCACCCCACATGCCTGGGCAGAGTTGGAGAGGGCCAACACACACGAGAGAACAAGAGACAAGTGTTAAATTAAAAGAAAAGAAAACAGAACGGTTACATTTTAGTCATTTAGCAGACGCTTTTATCTAAAGCAACTCAGTAACAAGTACATTTGTCTACAGTACGTGAACCAACCGATAGAGCCGGTGACAGCAGTCACAGTGCTAAATCATACACACATACTGTGCATGATGTCAGAGTTAGGAGATGGGGAGGGGGGGGGGTGGGTAATGATTAAGGGATATGGTGGGGCATTTTTCTTTTCATACATGTACATATGTGTCCCATACCTACAATGTAAAACCCCAGCACCTCCCAAAGATTGGTGTCCCATCTCATTAACGCCACGATTTGGAAAATTACAGGAAAGATACACCTAGGATGGGACAATACCATTTTTTTCCAGACCAAGTACGAGTACTGTGACACGTACTTTGTGTACTTGCCGATACAGAGTATCGATATGAGTACTTGTAATAATACTGCAATTTTCAACTACCACAATCAGGCCCGGAATATCAATAGCCAAGTAGCTACAAACCAGCCATGTGTAATATTGGATTCTAACTATGCTAGCTAAACAGCAAGCTAGTCGCTAGGTTAGGCCTGTCAACCTACACAGATTTGGTTCAGTGAAGCACTCAAAGCTAACTTACGATGCAGGCTTCCAGGAGGCTAATGTTGTAATGTAAGCTAACATTAGCTAACTCTAAACCTAACCCCTAACCCTTAATTTAGGCTACACTATACAAACGTTATCTTGCACCTTTTATCACTCCAACCCTGTTTCTAACTTGCAATAAGGTTAAGATATTAGTCTAAGAAGCCTTTTCGCTATTCCTAAATCAGAAGAGACATCTCTCTGTCTGTCCCTCGCTTTCGGAGCAGGTATTGCGCAACACAGCCACCCACACACCGATCTGGTCAAAATAGAGCTGTGCCCTAGACAGCTACATGACTGGAAGAAGGCCGAGGGCAAATGGCACTTAACAGTCCTTGGACAGATGTCACATCTGGGGTCCCACCAGGAGGCGTGATCTCAACATACCGCCTCCTCCCACACAAGTCCTCACTTAAATGATCTTGACCATTGCAAAAAATCTTGACTATTGCACCTGAAATTAAACTAGAAAGCACATTTCCTGGAGAAAATGTGAGGTGGGCTAGCTGCTGCACCTGTATGTAGCAGCTACTGCTAATACTACTACGGACCGGGCAATCTCCATGCACCCACCGGCGAAAACTGTGTGTCTCTAGCCCACTCAGGGGCTGAGTTGTGAGGTCCGTGGCGTGGACAGTGGCGTGGTGGTGAGACTCCGCCCCCTCAGGTCAGAGCCAGTCAGGGACAGTGTACCCCTCTCTGGGCCACCTACCTGTCCCCACTGGTGAAAAACGTGTGTCTCTAGCCCACTCAGGGGCCAAGTTGTGGGGCACGTGGCGTAGATAGTGGCATGGTGGCGAGACTCCGCCCCCTCAGATCACAGTGGGTCGGAGGCAGTGCAGTGACCTCTGGGCAATCTCCATGCACCCACAGGTGAAGACCGTGTGTCTCTAGCCCACTCAGGGCCTAAGTTGTGGGGCCCGTGGTGTGGATAGTGGCGTGGTGGTGTGACTCCGCCTCCTCAGGTCAGAGCCGGTCGGGGACAGTGTACCTCTCTCCGGGCCACCTACCCGCCCCCACCGGTGAAGACCATGTGGAGTGAAAGGATGAACATGTGGAGGTTTGGGGTATAGTCCCATAAAGTCATCCCCACCGGGTCTTGAACCCCGGTCTCCTGGGTGGGAGTCCAATGCTCTCACCACTATTCTACTTGTGCAGTGGAGATCGGCGGGTTGATTTTGGTGTCCTTCTTGATTTTGGTGTGCTGGGACTACTCCCATAAAGTGCTTAAAGAACTGAACATTTTGATATTTGAAAGGTTTCTGTAGCTCAAAGTATGTTGAAGGTTAAAGAAGGTGTCAAAATCCCCCCATTGATATTTTCATATTTTGAAAAGCATAACATATATACAAATGCTGATAGAAAGTAGCAGTGATGTCCTTAAAAAGCTGAACATTTTGATATTTGAATGGTTTCTGTAGCTCAAAGTATGAAGGAGTTACAGAGAGCTAAATAACGTAAGGAAGAAGAAAAATAATAAAAGTACTGGATAACAATGGTGTGAATGCTCTAAAGCAATCACACGTATTAGCTTTACACGTAACGCTACAGTGGAGCGCCATTAGTTACATAATAATAATAAAGAAAGAAATAGTGGGAATATCACAAGTTGGGCTAGCTTCTACAAGCTAGCCCACCTAATAAACTCAAACTCAACTAATAGTGGAGGGGTCAGAGTGGGAGGAGCCTGGAACATGAGTAATGTTGTGTTCACGCTGGGCGCAGCGAGAAAATTTGCACCGCCCAGTTCGCCCCAATCTCGCCGCAGGATCCAATGGGTTGCAGCGCGAATCCACCGCAGAAAGTTCAAAAAATTGAACTTTTGCAAATGTTGCCGGGTGGCGAATCCTGGCCACCGTGCCGCCGGGTTCGCCTGATTTGCACCGCCCGCCGCCCAGTTTGCGCAAATTGTATTGATTTTCTATGTAAACTCGCCGTGCCGGGTTTACACAGCATAAGATAGACATTTTCATGTCTGCAGGTATGGCAGGCTTCCCGGTTGTGTTTTCAACAGGGCTCAACCTCTGCAGGTTCTGTTGCTGGTTTCAGAATTACTAAGCAAGAATAAGAGCCGTGTGTGTGTGTGGGGGGGGGGGGGTTAAAGGTTAGAATTCAGGGCTTGGCTTACAATTACAGTTAGGGGTCAAAGGTTGTGTTTATGGTTAGGCTTAGGTATTTTCTGGGGTTATAGGGTTAGGGTTAAGATTAAGGTTAGGTTTAAGGGTAAGGTTTGCATTTTATGGCTATGGTTAGGTTTAGGGGGTCCCACAAGGATATGAAAATGCTAAATTGTGTATATGCGTGTGTGTGTGTGTGTCCTGCTCACCTTCCCCGTGTCCTCTGGTCCTGGCTGTAGAGTGACTGAGCAGGGCAGGTTCTGGGGAATCTAGACGACAGATATACAGCACCATATGTCCAGCATCCATCACAATAGCATGGAAGGCTTTATGGCCTACTCATAGTGCTACATTTATGGTGTATGTGTGTGTATCCAACACTGGTGTGTGTGCTTGCGTGTGCGTCCGTGTTATGTCATTACCATGCAGTTGCAAAGTCAAGTAGGTGCTTGCGTGCGCGCGTGTGTGTTTTCCACTCACAGTGAAGTAGAAGGGGTGTGCGTGCTGGCCCAGTTTCTTCAGCAGCCTATCCTGCAGGCGGCTGTTGGGTTTGCGTTCCTCGGCGATGGGGGGGAAGGCCTGGAAGGTGGAGATGTAGAGATCCTTCCGGAAGGACAGGCCCAGGACGTCCAGGTCCTCGCGGCCGTACCGGAACGCGCACGTCAGGGTGACGAAGACTGGAGAGAGAGGAGGAGGAAAGAGGAGGGAACAGAAGAGGGGGGATCGGTAGGAGGACGTTGGAGAGGAGGAGGAGGAGGAGGAGGAGGGGGAGGAGAGGGAAGAGGAAGGGGGAGGAGGAGGAAGGAGGAACAGGATGATATGTGAGAGTCAGTATGAGGTGAACACCCACACGGGCATTCCAAACACAGCAATGGTCCTGAAAATGAGCTATGCGAAAGATAAACAAACGCTGTCCCATCTGAAAGCCTTATCATTGTACCTTTCCTGTCTTTCAGATATTCAGGATCAACCAGGATCACGCCATCTGACGGGAAAGAAAGGCTGAAGATTAATTATTGATGACATAGTGGGCATTACAGTAGAGAGCTTAACATTTGACATTTATTTATTATTTTTTGTGATGTTTGCTTTGGCAATGTAAACATATGTTTCCCATGCCAATAAAGATCTATGAATTGAATTGAATAGTGTGTGTGTGTGAGAGAGAGAGAGAGAGAGAGAGAGAGAGAGAGAGAGAGAGAGAGAGAGAGAGAGAGAGAGAGAACCCTACTGTTCCAGCTTCCAATACCCCAGCCAGAAAACATAATATTTCCATCTAGTACAGTACCTACCTACTGAATCGACCTGGTCAAGGTGGTCAACAAAGTCTCTCTTTCCCAGGTAGACGGTGACCTGTAAGGAGGGAGAGATGAGGAAGGGGGGATAAAGGGATAGATCTAGTGATACGATATGTGTGAGATCATCATATAGGTCTGGCTTTAACCAAAACCAGGCCTGCTAACCAGAAATGAAGCATGGCGTTACCTTGCAGTTGGGGCTTGACTTCTTGAAAACTCTGTGAAAGGATCGAGAGAGAGAGAGAGAGAGAGAGAGAGAGAGAGAGAGAGAGAAAGAGAGAGAGAGAGAGAGAAAGAGAGAGAGAAAAAGAGATTAGTGTCTCAGATTGCAGAGTATGCAGTTTTAAGTGTGATCGTCACACCTCTCTTTGTCCACTTTGACCAACTTTCCCAGAGGTGTGGGCAGAGCCCACCCAGCATCCTGCATCTGGACAGGAAACCCTCACGCACAGCCACTTCCTAAATATCAATCACTTCCTGTTACTGTCTATGTAAAAAAAAAAGAAGAAAAAAGTGACTGACGTGACAAAGACAACTTGTTTCCCCAAAGATTCGGTATCAAAGCAAGCACAAGGAAGTTGAGGGTTAGTCATGTTCTCGACACATTGAGAAATGCATAGAATGTGGTTTAATCATAAATAGAACATCTCAGTGCCTGTGTGAGTGTGCATGTTTTTGTCCCCACGGTTACTCGTTGAGGCTGTTGAGCCAGTTACAGTAACATCCAGGTCTGATGGGAGTGTGTCAGTATGTCTGTATGAGAGAGGAAGAGTCACACCGGCAAAGTAATCTATTCTTTGGAGGAACATCGAGGTGTCTTGTTCTGCACGTTGGATCTCTTTGGCCTAGACCTGGGCTGTCTCTTCATTTACAAGGTGGTGCTACATTTCATACCTCAACTCCATCATCCCGAAGACCCACACACACACACACACACCACACACACACGTTCTCACTTCTCAGCCCGGGCCTCAATGACGCCACAACCGTGTAGCAAGACACAGAACCTTGACCACCAACATACCAGAGAGAGGCCAGCCGGCCTTAATCTCTTATCAGTCCTAAATAACCATAACACTTCGAAGATACCATTCCATGGGAAGCAGTCTTCACCAGCCCCCACCTTCTATGGCCAACAATATTAGTGTTTCCGCTGACAGGGGCCCCATACATAATATTTTAGACGGTAGCGAGAATGATCTCTCTTTAGCAACAACATACTATGCATGGTATGGGTATTTATAGCACATGGTAGTGCACACAACATTGTTCAGTGCAAACTACAGACACTTGGAAATGCATTAATAGCATGGCCACAACGAGCCGAGGGTCAGCCCGTGCAGGCGGGTATGAGGGCTGCATGCCTTGTAAACAGACGTGGACTACAGGGACTACTGTATGCCTTGTAAACCGACCTGGACCACAGTGAGCTACATAGCGAATATGCGGCACAAGATTTCAATTGCTTAGCAGACAGTGCGCCGACAGGAGGCTTGCTTGTTTGTTTACATATGCATGAATGCGCCGTGGCGCGTGAAGAAGCCCCACTGGGCGACGAAGCGCAAATACGTCAAATGTGCGTCATTAATGGGAACCAATTGAGTCAGACGCGAATAGTCGCGCTAATTACAGCCCCGTGAAAATGGTCACGTTAGCATTCGCAGGGAAGTCAAATCGAAAGCTTTGGTCAAGGGTTTTGCCCTCAAAGCAGTGCGGTCCCCATTCTGGGCTTAAGCGCTAGTTTACCCAACCTAACAGCTAGTTAGCATATTAGCTAACAACAACAGTTAGGTGCTAACGTTATCTAGCTGTAACGTTATATTAAACAATCGCAAAGTAGGAAGACAACGTTTTGCACATTTGAAGTAAGATGCCTTGCGGTCTAGCTTAGTAATTAGCTGGCACATCACCCCACCCAGTTAGCTCGTTGCATCGCTGATGTGATCTCTACTAACATTATCTGATATCGATAGCTAACTAGCAATCTCTCACGCTATTATCAAGCAAGCAAGCATCGCATCTTCTTCTAGCTAGCTAGAATGTATCATTTTCTCTCTGCGGTGCAAAGAAAAAGGGCTAAACTGTACTACAGTAACCTCCCATGCATGCAGCCTTAGTACTAGCCGATAGGCTAGCTACCTGGCTGCCTAGCTCCGAGCGACCACCCTGAGACGTTACCTGGTGCCCGCCTTGTCCCCCATCTCCTCGGCAGGCTGTCGATAGAATGGTCGCAACAGAGAGAGCGGTAGCTATCTAACTTACTTCCGCTTTTTATCTATGTTCGCGGTTATGTCTTTAATCCAGATCTAACTAGCTCTCCTTGCAATTTAGCAAGCTAATCTGCTCTCTGGCGCTGCCGTTTCGTCTTCCGTGCTTTTTGCTTCCGCGGAGGCAGGACCCAATGCAGGACGAGCCATGAGACGTCCCTGTGATGCGCTCTCTCTTGACACTAGTGCTGCAGCGTTGCGCAATAGCTTCGCCAAGCGCATCGCACAACAATTAGCTGGAATAACAGGATGGCATATGACTTATCAGTTTGCTTATTATTATTTTTTACACAAGTAGAGTGGACATCACATCATCGCATCTGCAGTCACAATTCGGGGGATTCAAACCTAGTCGAAATGAGATAGTAGAATTAAAATGACCCACAAAAATGTTCCCAATGGAGTACGACTACTGCAACAGTAAGGAGACATGCAAACGCCTCCAACTTAAAACTGTACTCTTTGGTACAGTATTTTACTCTGCAACATACCCCTTGAATTTACAATGTGTGGACATACAAAGGGAACGTTTGGTTATATATATTTTCCATTCAGTCACTCCATCACTATTACACAGAATTCATTAAAAATAAATGTTCAAATACAAGTAGGTCTACTTGAAGAAAACCTCTTCTTTCCATTCAATCAGGCGTTGCACATTGAGGTGAGTCACTGAGAGCCAAGGGCATCAGCTGGAATAGGAGGACTGCATAAGTGGACCAGCCAGTCCATGATTCAGTCACTAAGGACATGACAGTCAGTGCGTGTGTGTGTGTGTGTGTGTGTGTGTGTGTGTGAGACCCAAGTCAGGTGTCTGTGACTCAGACACGGATGGTGTATGAGTCCGAATGGGTCACGTAACGGACCCAGCGCTGAGACGGCCCCGGCTGTATCGGTGTCAGGCGGAGGAATCTGATTTGCAGTCCTGTGCAGGTGTACTTCGGCACCTCAAAGCTCAGACTGACCGGCCCTACTTCCAGCATGGAGGCGGAGCTGAGGCCGGGGACCTCCAACTGAAAGCACAGGAAGAGACACTGAGTGATCATCAGAATCCTAATCACCCTTTCATGCAACGCTCTTCTGTCTATCAGCTGTTAGGATGTCTACGCAGTTTAAACACAGTGCACTCTTCAGGTTAGCCTTTGAGCACTATGAGCTGATGTTTAACTATGTTCGATTGAATCAATTAATCATTTAAAGCTTTATTTGTATAGCGCATTTCATACCCAGAGGCAACACAATGCGCTTTAGAGAGAACAAGGGAGGTGAGCATAAGACCCACCCCTACATATTCCAGAGGGAAGCAAAAAAACAGTATCACCCAGGGGCCAGATAAGTGGGCTGAATGTACTAAAAATCCTGAAGCAATGAAATAGATGAAACCTTGTTGATCAAGAGGTGCTGGTCATGTTACTCCAGTGGCTTCACGTCTCACCCTAACCTACACTCGTTAGCAGCAGGGGTGTTTGTGAATGAGAGAGAGAGACAGAGAGGGAGAGGAAGAAGGCGCAGGGGTGTTTGTGAATGAGAGAGAGAGACAGAGATGGAGAGGAAGAAGGCGCAGGGGTGTTTGTGAATGAGAGAGAGAGAGGGAGAGGAAGAAGGCGCAGGGGTGTTTGTGAATGAGAGAGAGACGGAGAGGAAGAAGGCGCGTGTGTCCCTGTGAGTCACCTTGAACAGAGCGGAAAGCTGGGCCCCCCCGGTGAATCGGGGGATCTCCCAGAGGACGGCCTTGTTTTTGGGCTGCAGCTCCGCCTTCTGGTCCGGACTACTCAGCTCCCGGGAGAGACTGCAGAGCAGGGTGCGAGGGGGGACAGGAGAGAGAGGGGGAGGGAGAAAGGAAGGATGGGAGAGCAAGTGTTGTGTCTGATTTTTTTTTTTGCGATAGTTGGTGTGGGAATTTAAACTTGAAGAGAGAGGCATGGTCGGTTTCATGGAAAGAGTAGTGAGAGAGATCAAAGGTTTTTCTGAGAAAGCTTCGCTGACCTTATTGAGCCTTTGGGAATGGGTATAGTCACAGACACATTGATAGCAGCACTGTAAACAGAAGATTACACCGTTACTCATGAACATTTCACTTCAGCCCAAGCAGAAAAACGTATTCGCATTTTCTGTCAATGAAGAACCGACCTTTTAGGCGGCAGGTCACAGCGTAGTTTCAGGTACATCAACAACCTGCAGGGAGGGGGTTAGAGGGTTACTGATCCTGGGACTACAACTCCCAAGCAACTTCCCACTTGAAAAGACTGCAGGACTGTCAGTGGCATGAGATGGAGGAAGTGGCACCCATAATGTTCTATAAAGGGGTTCTGAGTGGTCAAGGTGAAGGTCAACTTTATTTACATAGCACATTTAACAACTAAAGTTGCACCAGTTCTGTTCAGTTCTGTTTAGGATTACAGTAGGTGATACAATCCCTAAATGTTAGCATGTACCTTGAGACCTGTTGTGAGGGGACATTGCAGGGTTTTCAAGTGGGCTTCAAAGTGCTTTACAATATAAAAACAGACAGAGTGTATAGACCTCTAGAATGTTCTGTAGAGACAGAGGATTGTGGACGGTGAGGGTTGTGTACCTGCCTCCGGTGTCCCTCTCTATGGTAGGGAACAGTCGGAAGGGAGGGGGCGTGGGCAGCTCGTCACACAGCTGGTATTGCATCACAGTTTGCTGAACAGTAATGCAACGACAAGGGAAGTGAGAAAATGTTCCCGATAGCGAGGGAGAGAATTTAGGTGCGCGTGTAGCGTACGTGCACACGCGCACTTTTACTGTAAGTGAATTCCATTAACACCTCTCCTTGGCTGGGACAGACTTTCAGAATTCTGTAGGTGTCAAACTCGTCTAACTTGACAGCCTGGTGGAAGCTGCATTCGTCAACTCGAACAGCTGCACCGTAGCCTGGAGGAGGGCGAGAACAGACGTCCTTATAGTGCCTCAATTAAACGTTATTTAATTGCTCTGCTAATATCACGGACACAGACACAGTCATCCATGATCGGATGGGATGAGTAGATGAGGATGATACTGATAGACTACTAGACTACAGAGAATAAACTGACAGTTTGGGAACCTTTAAATGTCTAGTTGCGTACCTACAGTAGGACTGGAATGAGGAACTGATTAGTTGGAATGAGGAACAAGATATTGTAAAGACAAGTGATAACAAGAATTCAAATGTACCTGTACATATAGTACTTGTTACATATGGAAAATCAACTTTCCATACTATTCTATTCTATCTATTCTACAAAGTCAGTGTGCGACTGTGTGGTGTATCAGCACTACCTCATATTTCACTATGTATTCAGGGTATGATTTATACTGTAGTCAATGCGCCAAATAATGAGATCTTAGTCAGCCAAGTAAGGAATAAGCCAACAGCATCTAATGGATTGACTTGGCTGGGGAGGAATGTGAAAACACTCCATACCCACCTCTGAGCTGAGACTTCCCGATGCTGAACTCCTCATTCAGTCCAATACGCATTTCTGTGAAGATAGGTGGGGGGTGTAGGTGTGTGTGTGTGTGTGGGGGGGGGGGGGTATTGAAATGTTACATGTTAAAATTGACTTTAGGCAGATAACATCTGGTCTTAGAAAAGGAACTGCTAATTAGGCTAAGGCTTGTGCATTTCCAAGCTTGAAATTCATTGAATTTGTTTGAGGAAAATTCACCAGAGCAGCTGGGCATGTAGCACTTCACTCTAATCTCCCCTTCAATCTCTGCCCTCATCAGCACTCCCTAAAAGAGAGAGAGAGGGAGAGAGAGAGAGAGAGAGAGAAGAAGAAGAAGAAGAAGGAAGAGAACAAAGGCCCGAGGCAGAACTGCTGATCAATTCTCTTCAAAACTCTGGTATGTGGATACGCCTGTTCATAGCTCTGTTACCATGGTACTCACGTTGGAACCAATGACCACGGACAGCCTTTCAATCACATCCACAAAAATCTCGTTTTTCCCTCCCTGGAAACAGAACAGAAAAAGAGAGGGTTTACATTACTGTCATTTAGCTGATACTTTTATCTAAAGCGAGTGTGACTTACAATAATTGCATTTAACGTAGGAAAAGCCAATGTACTACTACTTGCCAGAACTCACAAGTGCATCTCCTTTCTAAAACAAGTGACTGAGAGCATTATCTCATGCCAAAGGCAAAGTGCAAGACTAGCAATTTAAAAATAGAACAGGAGGATTGTGGTAGTACTTCTTGAAGAGATGAGTTTTGAGCCTGTGGCGAATGACGGGCAGCGAATCTGCTGTCTTGACGTCAGTGGGCAGTACATGGGACGCAGGATAAGGGACACGGAGACACAAGGGAACACTGACCTCCTGAAATTAATTACTGCTTACACACTGTTGCGGTACAACGGTCAGACACACACACACACACACACACACACACACACACCTGCTCTCCCCGGCCGGACATGATGGGTCGCGTGGCCGCCGCGCTGGGGGCCACCTTACTCTGCTGGGTCTCTGCCCCAAACTGGACAGGAGGTGGAGAGGGAATGGGAGAGAGTGAGATGGTCAGAATCAGATAAAGGAGGTTTAAGCCTGGAAAGTCATAAAAAGTTACATGTTCAAATCTTTTGGGTGCTAGTATGTTCCTGCAACATGGACATCAGTAGGGGCATTACACTTGGCTGGACTGGAGAGTCACCATCAGGTTTATTTGTCACATACTACATCACACACAAGTAGTGAAATGTTCGTCCGTTAGCTCCTAGACTGTGCACACACCAAGTAATATAGAGAGGTAAGAAAAAATAAAGTCGGTATGTTATTTGAAGCCAGTATGGGTGACCTTTGACCTACCAGGCCGACATTACTGAGGTCAAACAGGCTGAAGGGTTTGGAGCTGACCGCCTCAGTTTGGATGAAGTTCTTCAGGATGTCAGTGGAGGTTGTCTGGATGTAACCATAGTCCTGGTGGGTGGGTGATGGGGGGGCGGAGAGAGAGAAGAAGGGAGGGAGTGGGCAGGGAGGAAGACTATGGCCTCAGAAGAACCCCCATCCCCCCTCACTAATCTAACTAATCCAGGCTGACTATCTGAACTGGGATATCTTGCCAGACAGAAGAATGATACGAAGTCTTCAGAAGAATGATAGGAGGTCTTCAGAAGAACGATACGAGGTCTTCAGAATGCCCTCAGGATAGAGGAGAGAGCAGCGAACAGGGCTACTCACCACCACTTCGTCTAACAGCTCATAGATGAGGGCAAAGTTCATCCTCACTGACTTCTCTGTCAGACTGCCACAATAGTCTTTTATCAGGGCTGTCAACCTGGAACACGGACACACAACACATTTCCAATCAACATTAAGGTCACAGGCCTTGAGATTATAATGAGACTGATAAAGACAGAGTGGAGGGATAGGCACAGGAACACCACACAGGTGGACTTCACTCTTCATCACAGCCGCACCCAAGCTGACCTGTTAAGGAATTCAACGATGGTGAACGGGGAAGCATCAGCTGTCGTCGTGGCGACCCAGTAGAGTCCTCCCTGCCTGATGTGAACAAAGTGTAGCTCCTTTTGACTCTGGAACGCAAACAGAGAAGAGATGCATCAACTTGTTGTAGCCTACACAGCAACAGTAAGCCACAGTAACAAAACAGTGGCTTCGGTTCAGTCTGACCCAGTAAGCACACATTCACTTCAGAAACATAACACACTCACACACACACAGTAATTTTACCATGACCACCGGAGGCTGGTCGCCTGTCAGTGCAGTGACCATCTCGTAGAAAATGTTGACCGCATCACTTCCTGCCTCACCGCGGACTGACGGGGCAGGTTAAGGACATCCACATGATCACACAATCAGCATTGTCAATGACAGTTGACTTTAGCTCTGTGGTTACTCTATGGCTGAATATTACAGACTCACTGCATCCACACAGCATGGCTACAATACCCAAGTCACAACTGCCTGGTGGTCTCAGGAAGAGGCCCTGACTCCGGGTTATGTATAATCATCAGTTCATAGGTTAAAGGCTCAGGGAGGTTGAGAGGATACAGTCTTTGTAGATGAGGTGATCTCCCTTGGAGGACAATATGAAGACCTGAGAAATCATATTCCTATGGTGGGGCAAAAAGGACCATGGGTACATCATAAAAAGTCTCTAACAAATGCAATGTTACATATGCAAATGCAATGCAATGTTACATATGGCTCCGCAAATAGGTTGTATTCTGGGGTTTAACATACCTGCTGTTATCTAGTTGTCAAATGAAACCTTAGCTTGAAACGTTATCTGGTACCTTTCCCCCACGTTAGCCAATGCAGTACCATACAGCTAGCTACTGCTAAGCTAGCTACTTTGCTTTCTTACTGTGGTTTGCTCTCGTGGTTAGTCTACCGCAGAGGAGCACGTCTCTTTAGTATGGGAGCCATTCCTCAATATCGCTAGCCAATTAAACAAAAAACCACTGTTTTCAACAGAAAGCTAGCTAGCTGACATGCTAACCATCTAGCTGAATGTTTATAAACGACGTCTACTTCAGGTTTGGACGGCCGACGTGTATCTAAAATGGATACACTGTACCACAGCGCCACCTTGTGTTGCGTAACGTTAACAGTTGCAGAAAGAGCTGTGTTTTAGTTATATTTTCGCAACACAAATCAGGTATACTGTGATTTTTATGTTCAAAATCAATGGCACGGATTCCTCTCTGCTATATATATTTGCTTGCTATAGCCACGGATCACTGTCATATAACAAACTCTAGAAAGAGCAAACTGTAATTAGTACTGCGAACCACCAGCAGGTGGCAGTGCACATCCAGTTTGCTGGTGACTCTAAACGGAAATGGGTGCGCGGACAGACGAACAAACGTGAAAATGGCGTCTCCGAAAACAGTGCCGAAAGATGCTCAGGTATGAATCGATGTTTTTTGTTGGAAGTATGCGGAATATAGCTGTGTTCTCACTTACCAATGCAAACAATGTGCATTCTAGACACTCACTGCAATAGTTATATTCTACAATTTTTCAGTAACGTTCCCCCAACCAAGCTAACTGGTTAACAGTTAGCATGCTTTGCTAGGCTAGCAAGCTAACTGGCTAGCATAGACTTGAAATGTTTACGTTATGTCTCAGATTTTATGCTTTTTCACGTGCACGGCCCACTGCGGTGGTTGCCAATTTTGCTAGGTGGCTTGTAATTGTTCATGCATACTCATACTCACACTCACGTATCTCTGCTTATCTGTAAGGATACTGTAAGGGACAAGCGATTACACGCTTTTCAAGCAACAAGCTACAAGCAATTCCAGTACCTGAACCCATACTTGATACACATGACAAATAAACGTCCTATTATATTATATTAAATAATATTCTAATTTTGCAGGTTATGATCCAAATCCTGAAAGACATGGGGATCACTGAGTATGAGCCCCGGGTGATCAATCAAATGCTGGAGTTCACCTATAGTAAGGCACTAATTCTGACCAGTTCCTGTGTGGGAAAATTATGTTGATACACATGTAGTTTAGGGCATCTGTCATGTAACGTTCATGTTCATGCCATGTTGACTTGCAGGATATGTGACAAACATCATTGAGGATGCCAAAATCTACGCCACTCATGCCAAGAAATCCAGTGTGGATGCCGACGACATAAGATTGGCCATTCAATGTCGAATGGACCAGTCCTTCACATCTCCTCCCCCACGAGATGTAAGATGTGAAAACAAGATTGTACCACTACAATACACTTGTAATTACTTACCTTGTTTCAAACGGCTGACCCTCCTGATCTTGCAGTTTCTGCTGGAGGTAGCACGGCAGAAGAACCAGACCCCTCTTCCCCTCATCAAACCCTACACCGGACCACGCCTACCTCCAGACCGTTACTGTCTCACTGCTCCCAACTACAGGCTCAAGTCCATACAGAAAAAGGTACGACCATGACAGATCTAACAGGAAGTGTTGGTTAATGATTAGTCTGGAGTAAAACACAACCAAACATGGGCATATGGGCGGAGCCAGCACCTCCAGCTGCATTTGAACATATTTCATCGGGAGCGTGTAGTTGGGACTAAATGAAAAACGTATCTAGCCTAGTAAAGAGAAAACAGTAGCTAGCCAACTCTGTGAGGTGAGCTAACATAAAAGAACGGCCAAATAACCTAAATTGCACTTTATGTGCCAGATATACTACCGACAGCTCAACTCGTTAGCAATACTTGAAAAGTGGAAGGCTGTGGTCAATGACCAGTCAGACCAAATCAGCCTCTGATTGACTGTATTTGGCTGTGTTGTTCATGTAGAGCAGCTGTTCTGCTGTTGATTCTACTTTCTGCCCTGCGTGAATTGCAATTATCATGTAAATAAGTGATGTGTGTCAAAGACAAATTCCCTTCCCCCGGATGGAGAATGAAAGTCAATCTATAGTACTGCGTTTGATTTTATCAAAGTTGTTGTGATGAACTGAGCGGGAGAGCGTCTTAGTTGGTGAATGTGACTGACCGTTGTGTTGCCGTGCAGGTGACGTCCTCAGCAGGTAGAATAACGGTGCCTCGCCTCAGTGTCGGAGCGGTGTCCAGCAGACCCGGCACACCCACCCTCGGTGAGCGACTCCTCCCACCACACACACTTGCGCGCACACACACATGCGCGCGCACACACATGCACGCGCGCGCCTTGCTCTGCTCTACCCTGTTTAATGTCAGTTTACTTAAATGTTTAGGATAAAGTTTAATCTGCATCATCGAGGGAACCAATCTCTGAGTGTTCTTACACCTGTGGTCGTAAAGAGTCGCTTCTCTCATTTCATCTCTGTTCGGTGCCAGCAGCAAGCGTGGTCGGCTTTGAATGTTGGCTTTGTTTTTTTCATTAAGAGAGACCCTCTGACGTCCGTACTGTTCTCTCCCCGTTTGTCTCATCCCCAGGCATTCCGTCAGTGCAGTCAGTCACCACTAAGGTGGGCACCCCGGGGTGTCTGACCGGCCAGCGCTTCACCGTCCAGATCCCCTCCTCACAGACCGCAGCCTCCAAGTCTGGTAAGGGAGCCGGAGATCCATCACAACCCTCAGGGTGACGCCCCCACCCATCGGGGTTTGGAAAGCGGTTTAGTCTACGGGGTTCAGTCTTCAGCTTCTAAATGTCTTGATTTTTCATGGATGTCCATGGATGACACACAACCTGTGAATTTGAGCTTAAAGATGTGGATGTTGAGCCATAACCAACATAGGATTACTATCCTATGTTGGTTATGGCTCAACATACACATTTTTCTATTGGAAAGTGTGTCACAGGATTGTCATGACTTAAGAATAAGACGTGAAGATTTATTTTTTTTTAAATCCCTAAACGTATGGGCATGTGTTTTCCTGTTTCTGTCAGTCACACCATCCACTCCAACGGTTCAGAACGTCCTCATCAACCCCTCGCTGATTGGCTCCAAGAACATCCTCATCACAACCAACATGGTGTCTCAGAACTCTGTGAGCGAATCACTGAAGAGGAAGCATGAAGACGATGAAGACTATGACACACTATGACCTTGTGTACCAGGAGATTAGGGGTCTGTTAGTTGAAATCAAGAGTGTGATGCTGTAAATAAAGTAGAGGATAGTTTTGAATTTAACCAAACAGTTTGAATAACCCCCACCAGCACATTGTGGAAATGGTGTTATTGTAGTGTCACCCATGACTGTCTGCCACACATTTTTGTATATAAAAATAAAAAAGAAGGATATGCGTCACTATGCTTGAGGAAATAAATATTACTTATATACACTTTTTCATTTAGGCTAGTGTAAATGCCAAAAGGACACCACTATGGCATGGTAATGACAGACTTTATTGTAACAGTACTGGTAGGTTTTGTCTAGTTTTCCATAGCAAATAATCCCATTCTGATAGGTCGCACGTGAGGTTGTGCTTGTGCTTTGTCGAAGGGAAAGTCATCTACAGCTTCAGTAGACTCGACTACTGTAACGGTGTGTTTACAGGTCAATCGACCGGACAACTGCAGCTGATTCAGAACGCTGCTGCTCGAGTCCTCACTAAAGTGGATCACATCACTCCAGTTCTGAGGTCTTTACACTGGCTTCCTGCCTGTCAAAGAATCCACTTTAAAATACTGCTGTTGGTTTATAAAGCAGTGAATGGTTTAGGGCCAAAATATATTTCTGACCTGCTGTATCGTTATGAACCACCCAGACTCCTCAGGTCGCCTGGCACAGGTCTGATTTCTGTCCCCAGAGTTAAAACAAAACATGGAGGAGCAGCGATCATTTTTTATGCTCCACATATCTGGAACAAACTTTTTTTTTTTTTTAAACCTCCAGTTCTGCTGCAACGCTTAGTTATTTTAAATCAAGACTGAAAACGTTTCTTTTTGCCGCTGCTTTTTATTACATCAAATAATTATTCATTCGTACACTGCACTGTAACATTTATTCTTGTAATTTATTATTTCTGCATTTTGTTTTAAATGTTTGTTTTTTGCATTTCCTCTTAATGCTTTTAATGTCTCAGGTAAAGCACTTTCAATCGCCTTGTTGCAGAAATGTGCTATACAAATAAACTCGCCCTGGCTTGCAGTAGGACCATTGTATCTAAACAATTAAAAGGGACTTTCATCTTACAGTGTAAAACAATTAAACAGGTGTCAGCGCTGACAGCGGTCCCTACTTATCGTGATATCACACGTAAAGCCACTTGTAACAATTTAAACGTGCACTACATTTCAAGCTCAGTGCAATCAGTGTATCGCTTGGCTATTGACTCCCATTTCTGAATATCTGAATCATATGATTCAGAATCATATTAAGGGGAGTAAACTGAACTGCTGAAGGTCAGCAGAACTCAGACTAAGATTGATTTTCTCAATCTAAAACACTAATCAAAATGTTCTCAAATTCTTACACTCTTCTAATCTACTCTAAAACAGGAAGATTATGCCTGAATCCGAAGCATGCCTTGTGCAGACTGCGGTACTATATTTTATTATATAATTGTGTTGGGAGAAAGACAGAAGGTTGTCTATCTCCGTGCCCAGGTACCTGAAAGTCCCTAACTGCTCCACTGCCCATTTGGCCTCTCTTTGAACCCCTGAGGCTAAATGGGCAGGCAGTGGAGCAGGGTTAGGGTTAGGGTTAGGGTTAGGAGCAGGTAGGGACCTTCAGGTACCCGGGCACGGAGATAGACAACCTTCTGTCCTTCTCCCAACACACTGACTCAGTGTACATGAAGGCAACAACGCCTGTTCCTGCTGAGAAAACTCAGGAGCTTTGATGTCAGGAAGGACATTTTAAGAGCTGTGTACAAATCACTCATTGAATCTGTACTTACCTTCAACATCACATCCTGGTTCAACTCCACCTCGGTTAAGAGCAAATCAAAGCTTTCCCGGATCATCAATCAAGCAAGTAAAATAACACGGCAACACCCAAACTCAACCTATCAGTACTCCATACCCAAGCAGTTGGCAGCAGTTGAAAGGAAAGATAACCTCATTATTGGGGATCCCACTCACCCCCTGCACAAGTCATTCCAGCTACTACCATCAGGCCGTCGCTATAAAGTTCCCCTGGCCAAGAAAAGCATTTATCGGAACTCCTTTATTCCCACTGCCATAAATATTTTAAACAAACAAGGAGGAATAACTCTTACACACGCAGTATGCCACTTTGCACATAGTAGGCTAATATTATGCTTTTTTATGATTCCCTGTGCTGGTTTTAGTAATGTAGGCCTATTGTATGTCCTTAGTCTGATTTGTGTTGTGCTAACTTAATTCAGTTTTCTGAATCTGAATCTATTCTCTGATATTTTTCACTGAGCTAAATAAAGTGATGTATACAAATTTCGGTTTTCTTAAACCTCGCGTCACCAGGCTCTCCTAGAACCAGCTACCTCGTGCCTAGTGCGTATCCGCTCCACAGCGCGCGTTGAATAATAGCCCAGGCTCACTGCTCTAAGTGGGTTTAGGAGCTGTCAGTTCAAGGCTTCTCGTCCAATAGGCATCGCAGTGTCTGTCGAACACATAGACGACGCCATGTTGTATCCCCGGGGGCTGGAGATCTCTTGGAACGGGAGTCTGAGTGCCACCGGGAGTGTGTAAACAAGGTTCCGGGTTTCGAATATCGTACATTGGGTTCATCCTACGGAACTGAACTAATCGCTATGAGCCGTCCGTCCTCTGCGGGCGGTGGGGGCGGAGGACTCGGGGCCGGGAAGGCAGGAGGAGGAAAGCACGGAGGTTCAGGGGGAGCCGCGGCTGCCGTAGCAGCAGCCGCCGGAGTAGGAGCCGTGGCCGGGGCTGGCTCTGCGCTACCTGCCGCCGTAGCCTTGCCTTCGGCGGCGCTGCCGGGGCAGTCCGCCGAACTTACAGCGTTGTTCGAGTGTCCAGTTTGTTTCGACTACGTTCTACCACCCATTCTCCAATGCCAGGCCGGGCACCTAGTTTGCAACCAATGTCGCCAAAAGCTGAGCTGTTGTCCGACCTGTCGCGGCCCACTCACTCCAAGCATCAGGAACTTGGCTATGGAAAAAGTTGCATCTACTCTGCCCTTCCCCTGTAAGGTGAGTTCATCCAAGGCACATCAGAACATAATATGCACCAGTATGCATTAGCTAGTTAGCTAGCTGCCCTGGGCAAAATGCTGCGTGTAGCTATCTAGCTAGCTAATAGTTCCTAGCTCACGCTCACGTTGACAGGTGGGTGTGTGTCCCTCGTGCGCTCCCCGGGAGCCCGAGAGCATCATGCAGTCCGGCTCACCCGTGCACGTCACTCACTCACCGTAGTTGTGTTATACACCGAGTATGTCGCTACATCAGTCAAACTTTTTCACATCTGTCAAACTTGTTTTGAAGAAGAGTTTAGTTACTTTAACTGTATTGGAACTCGAATGACTGACAGTATGGACGCCAGTATTGTGAGGACTGGGAAGTACCAGTAGTAGGCCTATGTATGTAAAGATTGTCATGCTTGCTACTTCCCTAAAATAAGGGTTGAGGCGATGATCCTTTAAACACTGAATGTGTCAAGAAGAGTCAGTCTTGAATCATTTCAGATTGTCCAAGAGGCCTCACTGACTTATACGTATTATCTTTGTCCTATGAGTGAAAGAAAGTGTCTCAAAGTGAGTGAAGCATCAACTTATGAACTGATCAAGGAATCATTAAGATTTCAGATCAAAAATGCATTAATCATGATGAGCTTCTTCATGATGAGCTTCTTCACATGTTTTCACGTGTGCTGCAAAGACTGCCATAATGTCCGCCACTGCTGTTCTGAGTGTTCTTGTGACAGGTCAGGGGTCATTCTGAGAGACACAGATAATGGTTCTGTCTGTGACTCCCCATGATGCTGAGCCTAACTGGCCTATCTGCGCCTCTGTCTTCCTGACTGTCTTTCTCTTTCCCTCTCACACACACACACGCACACACACACACACACACATACACAAGCTTTGGGAATCTCAACGACATAAGTTTTCAGTCTCTGTTCAGGGATACAGGAAGCAGTGTTTCCACCATGGCGACTGCCAATTATTGCAGACATCGAACAGAATGTCGCCAGTGTTTTAGCTTTTGGCTCAGGCATTCCTGCCATCAGCAAGCCACACACACACACACACACACACACACACACACACACACACACACACACACACACACACACACATACAGCCTACTTCAACACTATTGTATGCTGTGTAGGATTCACTGTATTGCACTGTTTTTATTACTATTGTAGCTTTGTTTTTTATTACCATGCTGTATTATACTTCCATATGTCACTATCTTGTAGTGTTATTATGTCGCTGCTATGAGGTTGAGACGCCAGAACCCAGGAACTGTACTCCCTTGTACATCAGGGGTGTGACAATAAAGTCCCTCTTGTCTGTCCTCTTGTGGAGACTGCTCCTGTGGTAGCTCTGCTCCGAGGCCGTCAGGAGCAGCTCTTTCCCTGTAATGGCCGTCTGATTGCATTACTGGGGCATTAAAGTTGTATTCACCTTCTGTGGTGTTACAATCCACTGAAAGCTGATCCTCCCCCTCCCCCTCCTCCTCCTCTTCCTCTTCCTCTTCCTCCTCCTCCTCCTCCTCCTCCTCCTCCTCCTCCTCCTCCTCCTTCCCCTGGCATAGCCCCTCCTCCTGGCAGAGGCTGAAGAAAGTGGATAAAAGAAGCGTAGGGATAGAGGGAGGGTGATAGGAGGGAGATCAGGTGAGAGCAGAGCAGTGCTCTCAAGTTTTTTTTAAAGGTGGCACTGTAAAGGGTCATTCCGCTCAAAAATCAAGGTTTGACACCCGATGTTACCGGACTGGGACTCATTGACGTGGGCCTATCTTGATGATGAATGTGATTTTTGTTGTTGTTGTTGTTGTTGTTGTTGTTGTGTAATGTCTCTTAAAGGCTTCAGAAGATGCACCCAGGTCTTCTACCCTCTCGGCCTACTTCACTGTGGAAATTCTGTTTTGCAGCATCATGTCTCAGGGATAGGACACCCCTTTACACCCAGAAGGTAGAGAGGAAAGTTCCTAGTGGTCCTCGCAGACAGACAGGTTAGCTCTGGAACAGCAGGACAGTACTTTTTCCTGTCTCTAATGTGCTGAGTTGACATTTCCTCTTTCTGTAAAATGAGCTCTCGGCCTTTGAGCAGAGCAGCCAAATTTCCCAGGCGGTTCAACCTTTGTCTCTAACCCAGGATCCATATCTCCCTCCTCTCTATCAGAAACCAGCCATCTGCCTTTGGCTTGTTCATCTTACCAGTGTCTGAAATTAACTTTTTGGCTCACCTTCCATAGGGACTGATAGATGGAAAAAAAATTAGGTCAAGCATATTTTTGAAAAAAATTATGAATAGGCCTAGCCTTTTTGTGTCACATATAGCCTATAGGTTTCAGTACATTTCATTGAGATAATAAGGTATTGAATACAAATTTCAAGATCAAGGCCAGAGCAGATTTGGAGCGAACTAGCCTAATATTTTGAGTTTTCTACTAGCTTTTAGGAGATGACAAGTAGCCTAGTTAAAAACTAATTGGCGGTGACCTTAGTACCTTTGTTCGCCTCACAGATCAGAGCTTGCGTTCCTGGGTTCGTGCCAGTGCACGCGTGTCAGAGCGTAGCGCGGGGAGAATTATGGGTAGAAGCATGTAAATAGCTTAACAGCGATACAGGAACTCCATTTTTTATGTAAGCGATTTCCTCCCAGCCATCAACACTCTTAGAACAGACGTGTTAACACATGTTGTGACGTGTGTCAAAATAATGTGTTGCTAATAAACATTTGTTATGAGTGAAGGAAGATATTTTATTTTATTTTTGCCGCAATAATTCGGTTACATTAATGTACCCACCACCAGTGTGGCAGGTGCGTACCAGGTGTGGGCTACTCACCAAATGGAAAATCGAACCCGCATTTGCTACCTGGCGGGTGTTAATTCGGGACCCTGGCTCTTGCAGTAATCTGGTGTCCCTCCCCCCTCTGGCCTGTTTGTTGATTTAGCCGCGGGCGCTGCAGTTCCCTGCGTGGGCCGACGGCCAGCCTGCGTGTGTAATCTGATTAGACACGGATGCTGAGGCCTGGGCAGTTTGTCTGAGGTAGGACAGGACTCGTAACTGCTCTGGATGTGCTCCAGGGTTCGCACTCAACCTCCTGCTCTGTCTGCGCGACTTGAACGGACATGTTATTCCACCGTTCATATTTTGTACAGACTGAACCACCTACACTGTTCAGATAATGTTCGGTACCACACAATACTCTGCATACTTACCAATTGTACATACTGTGCATACACAACCTTACATTTGCGCACTCTATTCTCTAACTCTCAAATATTTACACGTCAAATATTTGTACGTAACTTTCCACTGTCCATCACTGTAAGATATAGCATCACTTATGCTGTAGTATGTACTTTTCCTGCACTTCTCTGTAATTAATACTATTTTGTTGCACTTCTGGTTAGATGCTAACTGCTTCATTAGTTCTCACTCACTCACTCACTCACTCACGGAGAGACCAGTCCCTCAACCCCCCTCCCCTGCCCTCGCTGACCCCCCTTCTCCCCCAACACTCCAGACAACAACAGACTCTGCACTACTGAACACTCGAACCAACACCTGACAACACTCACTACAACTACAATTGAACACTACGCACAACTGTGTACTTGAACATTATTTAATTGCACTGCGACATCATGGACACAGACGCAGTCATCCGTGATTGGATAGGATAAGTAGATGAGGATGATACTGATAGATGGCAGATGGTAAACTGCTAGTTTGGGAACATTTAAATGTTTAGCTGAGTACCTAGGACTGGAATGAGGAACTGACCAGGGCTGATAAGATACTGTAAGGACAAGCGATTACAAGATTCCCAATGTACCTGTTACACACGGCGAATAAACTTTCTATTCTATTCTATGCTGAAGCGGTCGCCCATGACATTCGTCCTCTGTCTCTCACCCATGCGTGCTGTCCTCCTCTATGGGCAGCCCTCATCAGTGGCGCCCGGGGACCAAGTCCAGCCCCTGGTCAGGGACAGGACTGAAGAGCCTCTGTTCTTCTGCATGTTTTTACATTGGGGTTCTATGTGGAGAACATGCAAACTCCACACAGATAGGCCTGGGAGATAGAGAGTCCCCATGCGGGAATTGAACTCAGGACATTCTTGCTGTGAGGAGAGCGTAACACACCGAGCCACCGCCCAGCCACCCACTCACTCACTCACTTACTCACTCACTCACTCACTGACTCACTGGCCCAATCCCAATGTCCCCCCTAAACCCTCAAGCCCTGAGCCCTCACAGACTTATTGACGTCACCTGGTGAAGTGATCGAGTGCGCGAGGCTGCAAGGGCTCGAATTGGTATAACAAGGAATGGGACAGCACTTGTGACATCACATTACGTTGACGTGAAAACATATTTCTTACTATTGTGGGCGTGGGGCTTTTTTTTAAATCAATTTGTAAATTGTACATGTTTTTCTTGTAGGCCTTCGTGTAAATTAATTTTGGCTGAGTCAAATCCCCTTTACATTATCAGAACTCTGTGTTACCCTCAAAACATTTGTTCAACTTGAAATCATTTCATTTTGTGGTCATATGCGATCGCATCTGCGATCAAATATCAACCCAACCCAGTATTTCTTAGTAGGATCGCATCGATCCTACATTACTGCCTGTGATTCTTGTTTGTGATGAATCCAAAAGTATTAACTTAAGAATGATAATATATTATGTATACACATTCCTGCACCTCACAACTCTTTCCATATTCATGTTGGAAATCTCAATTCAAAGAACACTGCACCGAAATGGGTAATTAATGTCATACTGCTTTTAACTGGGCAATCATATGATTTAGAGCAACAGAAATCGATGTAAATTATAACCATAGCCTACATATTTTTAAACAAATCACATTATACAAACCCATGGGGTTAATAACCCATACTTAAAAATAATGAAACCAAATTAATTATAAGGCTACTTGTGCAGATAAGCAAGTCCAGCTGAAAACATGAAAACATATTTTGTTCTGTAACGTGAACGTTACGGTTGGTTGATCTGTCCGTGCTTGTTTATTGGCTGTTCTTCAGGTAACCCCGTGTTTCACGTCACGACGCTATGAACTGTGGGTAATTCCCTTGGGCTAAGTCTGCAGAAATGCAGACTTACGGGAAGGGGCCATAAAGGGCTCAAAATGGCTGCCGGAGAGCCCTCGCGCACTTGCCGAGTTGACATTGGGACACCCCTAAGCCCTCGCGGACTTCGCGGGAGCGCGCCCTTAAGTCTGCGAGTCTGCAAGGGTGGACATTGGGACTGGGCCACTGACTCACTCACTCACTCACTCACTCACTCACTTATTCACTCATCACTCACTCACTCATCACTCACTCACTCACTCACTCACTCACTCACTCACTCGCTCACTCACCCACTCACCCACTCACCCACTCACTCACTCACTCACTACTCACTCACTCACTCACTCACTCACTCACTCACTCACTCACTCACTCACTCACTCACTTATCACTCATCACTCACTCACTCATCACTCACTCACTCACTCACTCACTCACTCATCACTCACTCACTCACTCATCACTCACTCACTCACTCACTCACTCACTCACTCACCCACTCACTCACCCACTCATCGCTCACTCACTCACTCACTCACTCACTCACTCACTCACTCACTCACTCACTCACTCACTCATCACTCACTCACTCATCACTCACTCACTCACTCACTCACTCACTCACTCACCCACTCACTCACCCACTCATCGCTCACTCACTCACTCACCCACTCACTCACCCACTCACTCACCCACTCTACCACTCACTCACTCACTCACTCACTCACTCACTCACTCACTCACTCACTCACTCAAAGGCACTCACTGCACTCCTTTAGTCACATCCCCTTGCCAAGACAGATTGCAGAAATCAGGGAACTGAACCGCCTCAGTACACACACACACACACACACACACACACAATAGACTATCACACTCCAAGGCACATGCGCCCACTCTCACCTTGTGCACCCAGTCCTTCACTTTCATAATTAATAATCTGGAGATTTAATGAGAAATCTGCAACATTTCACACTTCAGTTGAGTTTAACAGCAGATCAAAAGACCACGTTCACACACACACACACACACGCGCGCACACACACACACACACACACACACACACACACACACACACACTGTTCACACTTCCCTTTGTGTATTCCTCTCATGATATCAGAGGGAGGAGGGAGAGAGAGGGAGAGGGGGAGGGAGGGAGAAAGACTCAGATGTGCAGAGGGACGGACACCTTGCAGCTTTTGTAAATCAGGTGTTGGTTCATCTGGAATCTCTCCATCTCTCTCACACACACTCTTCCCCTCTCTCTCTTTCTCCCCCCTCTCTCACACTAAACAATCGATTTGGCAGAGAGCATGCGTCATTTCCTGTTTATCGAAAGAAAAAGATCTAGGGAATTCTCCTGGGTAATGACTTTTTAAAGAAATGACTTCATGACTTCTGAAACAATGTCACTCAGTGAGTCGATGCACCAGGTCAGCTTCCCAGCACGAGTTGCACTCTGCGGTACACGTGCATGAGGTTTTATTTGAAAGCATTCTGACTCAAATGCAAAGTATACATGATATTCTGTAATTATTCTCCATGCTGGGCTGAGCTACATCAAAAAACGGGTCTGGTTCTGGTCCTGTTCTGGTTCTGGTCCGGTCTGGGGGCCGGGTGTGGCTGACCGGTGCTGGTCTGTCCTGCTCTGGTCCTGGTCCAGTCCCGGTGCTCTGGCGTGCCAACACTTCAGAGAGACTCACTGATCCAACACCGCGTCACGCCTCTTTGACCTGCGCTATTTTAAGACCCAGCGTGACATCTGCTCTGTGTGTGTGTGTGTGTGTGTGTGTGCGCGTGTGTGTGCGTGTGCGTGCGTGCGTGTGCGTGTGAGAATGATAAGGTGCTCTAGAGTTACAGAACAGGACGCGAGTCTACATGGATAGAGTGTGTGTTCACGAATGTGTTTATGATGCTACTGGTAGCGTTATTGTCAGTGTGACTCCCCACTGTAGCCCCCTAGTGGAGGAAAAGAGAACTGTTGTGATGCAGCTCTGACTGCTTAATTTTTTATAGACCTCCACTTTAAAATGACAGACCTCATTTGTAGATAGAGTATGTTGCCAGTAAAACGTTAGCCAGTAATACTCCCTCCACTGAGCAGCGCCAGCGGAAGATACAGGTTATTACATCACAGTCTCTGATGGGGATTTCATTAAATCCCGGTTAGCGTCGTGTGTAACTGTGTTCCACTGCTGCCGCCGTTGTTAAAGTGTCTGATTTCATGAAGCTAAACCGTGGGGATGACATGCCGCTCTCCTCTCCTCTTCTCTCGCGTCCCCCTTTCATCTCTCTCCTCGCTCTCTCTCTCCTCCTCTCTCTCTCCTGCTCTATCTCTCCTCTCTCTCTCCTCCTCTCTCTCGTCTCATTTTTCCTCTCATCAACTATATTTCACACGCAGTCAACCAGAAAATCTAATCTCATCCAGAAAAACATTCTGCTCATGTCTGCCGATGTTTGTCTGTGTGTGTGTGTGCGTGTGTGTGTGTGTGCATGTGTGTAAGGAACTCTGGCAGACTGCCAATCCAATCCAATCCCCTCTTGCCTTTGAAGTGCTGCGCTCCTGTGTGTGTGTGTGTGTGTGTGTGTGTGTGTGGGAGGGGGTTGATATTGTGATTGACAGATAGGCTACATGCTTCTCTAGATGAGGTCTTGAGACTGAGACCCTGCGGGCTACACCCCCATGATAACACCACCACCTCCTCATCCTGCACTGTTGAGTGCGTGTGCGTGTGTGTGTAGTATTTATTAATCAATCCTGACTCCTGTGTGATTTATTTTACTGGAACCAATTGAAATCCTGCTGGTTTAACGTGGGGGGATGTAGGATGAATGTCATGCAAACAGAAGAATGTTATCTGCTTGCTGGATCCCTCGTCTTTTCACCTGGGTACCGCTGATCCAGAACTATCTCCCTCCTCCTCCTCCTCCTCCTCCTCGCTCACCTCTTCACTTCTCCTTGTTTTCTCCCCTCCTCTCCTCTCCCTCTTTCCTCTTCTCTCCTCTCCTCTCTTCCCCTCCCCTCCTCTCCTCCCCTCTCCTCTCCTCCTCTTCACTCCCCCAGGGCTCTAAGCTAACATTTTTCAAATGAAAAAAATTAGGAGCACAGAAAGACATTTAGGAGCACAACGAAAAATGTGAAATAACACATTTTTATTAGCAACACACACATAAGGCCTACTGCCAACAACAATAAACAATAATAACCTGCACACCATAGGAGCTCTCATCCACTTCTACTATACTATTCTCACACACTTCATCATGTGCATTGGTCCTAATGAAGACTATAGCCTACTATTCCCACACACTTCATGTGCATTGGTCCTAATGAAGACTATAGCCTACTATTCCCACACTTCATCATGTGCATTGGTCCTAATGAAGACTATAGCCTACTATTCCCACACACTTCATGTGCATTGGTCCTAATGAAGACTATAGCCTACTATTCCCACACTTCATCATGTGCATTGGTCCTAATGAAGACTATAGCCTACTATTCCCACACTTCATCATGTGCATTGGTCCTAATGAAGACTATGGCCCAATCCCCTCCCTTAGCCCTAGCCCTTGGCCCTACCCCTACATTTTGCGCGTTCACACGTAGGGTAGTGTGTCCTATTCCTTTTAGCTTCTAGGGCTAGGGAGCATATCGAGGGCTAGTGGACGTTCAAACAGTCCTCTAAAACGAGGGTTTTCAGATGCCGACTTGAAACCGAGAGGTAGATGAAAACTCACACAATGCTTTGCGAACTTAGGGATATGAAACAGCTGCCGGTGCCGTGAAAAAACGTGGGAAGAAAGCCCAATATCTTAGCAAATAATCATTAAAAGATGGTAAAATCGGTGGAAAAGCTTAGTTTAATGTAGATACAAAGGAACACATCATTGGATCATTATGACACGCATTTCCGGGAAAAAAAAAGTTACTGGTAGGCTGGTAAGTTACTGGTAGGCTACGGAGCAATGTTGAATGTAATCTAATCAATAGAACTTTGTGTAAACAACGATTTTTGAGTGACAGTTGATTCGACTCCCCCCGGGCCTCACCGAATTCCTCTCTCCTTGGTTTCAATTTGCCGGGCAAAATACGATTGAATGATGGGCTTCATTTTGTGGACGTTACTGGCAGGGCATTTGGCGTCTGCACAGTCGTTTTTGAGTGAGGGCAGCTGAGCTGTCATGGCGCGTCATCACAAGAGTTCTGCCCGTTGCAGGTTGCAGTCGTGATACATGTAATAAAAATAAAAAAAGTTGTGGGACTTTGTTTTGTATACAGGTGCGCGAAACTTTGACTCTAGTTTGATCCAATTTGCATGGCTTTATTTTAGACGCAAAATGCGAGTGAAATAGTTGAAAACAGTACTCGCACAGTGCTCCTAAATGTCAACCCGTGGGTTACGGCAACCCGTAACTCGTGTTTTTCCGACCTCCTACACGTGAAAATGCTCTGGAATGGCAGTCAAACCCGTAACTTCCCACCCGTGAACTCGTACAGATCGATGTACTCCCAGTTGCCGGGTGGGAAGTTACGGGTTTGACTGCCATTCCAGAGCATTTTCACGTGTAGGAGGTCGGAAAAACACGAGTTACGGGTTGCCTGGAACGCGCCATTAGTCGCAAATGCGAGTAAAATGGTCGCACCTTAGAGCCCTGTCCCCTCCTCTCCGCCTCTTCTCTCTCCCCTCTCCTCCCCTCCCATTCTCTCCTCCTCTCCTCCCCTCTCCCCTGTGTGTGAGGAGTCATTTATCTCAGGACAGAAGGCTGGACACTTCTGACTGCAGCATAAATCCTCATCTGTCAGCTGTTAATTGTATTGCCTGGCTTTTAAAAACACTGAGCTACCATCCTTCTCTCCCCCACCCTCTCTCCTTCTCTCTCTCCTTCTCTCTCTCCCTCTCTCTCTCCCTCTCTCTCTCTCTCTCTCCCTCTCTCTCTCTCTCTCCATCTCTCTCTCTCTCTCTCCATCTCTCTCTCCATCTCTCTCTCCCTCTCTCTCTCTCTCTCTGTCCTAGTCTTGATCGGGCTGGAGGTTCCTAGTCTCTTGGGGTTCACAGAGACATGTTGTTCATCCTTGTTTTCCGTGCCAGGCTTGCACAGCTGCAGAGTGTGTGTGCGTGCGGTGCGTTGTCTGTGTGTGTGTGTGTGTGTGTGTGTGTGTGTGTGTGTGATGCGCGTGTGTGTGCGATATGCGTTGTGTGTGTGTGTGTGTATGTGTATGTGTGCAGTACATTATGTGTGTGTGGTGCATTGTGTGTGTATGTGTGCAGCGCATTGTGTGTGTGTGCGGTGTGTGTGTGTGTGTTTGTCTCACGTGGCTGAGACTATTTAATTCTAGCCGCTCTCCAGATAGTAACTGTCACTCACCAACAAATCTATAAATAAACCACCTTCTACCATGAGAGGCTGCAGAGAGGAATATCTTATCTCTGCACATGTGTGTGTTGTGTGTGTGTGTGTGTGTGTGTGTGTGTGTGTGCTGTTCTCCCTCGTATGTATAGACTCCTCAGGCGGTAGGCTACTACTGCTCCTGAGTCTGTAGACTTGTTTTCAGCACACACACACACGCGCGCTGGCCTTGGAGGAGGGGGAGAGGGGTAGATGGAGGAGAAAGGGAATCCTGGCTGAGAGAGAAAGTGGAGGTGAAAGACGATCTAGCAGCGGAGAGAGAGAGGGAGAGAGAGAGAGAGAGAGAGAGAGAGAGAGAGAGAGAGAGGAAGAAAAACAAAGAGAGAGGGGAGGAGGGGGACAGAGGCAGAGAGCCATCCACACACACACACACACAGGCTGGCTGTGTCTCCCCGCCCCCTCTGTTCTGGTGTGTGTGTGTGTGCCAGTGCTGCAGTCGCTGGCTGGCGGTGGGGGAATGTTTTTGCGCGTCAGTTGCTCTGCTGCTGTCAGCCTGACAGAGAAGCCAGCAGCGCCCCGCTGAGAGGAGAGAGACAGAGAGAGGGAGTGTGTGAGGGTGTGTGTGTGTGTGTGTGTGTGTGAACGCGTAAACAAACGTTGCGGCGCGCTACTCTTTTTTGAACACAGGGATTCCTCAGTCTGTCTGGAGACGATTCGGTAGGCTCTTTCTGTGTGTGCGTGTGTGTGTGAGAGTGCGTGTGTGTGTGCGTGTGTGTGTGTGTGTGCGTGTGTGTGTGTGTTCTCGGGAGTGTTTTAATCTGCGGAGGTGTGTTTAGCTCAGCTGGCTGCTGCAGACCTGCAGGAACGGAGGGAACGCGCCCGAGGAGAGAGAGAGAGAGAGAGAGAGAGAGAGAAAGAAAGAAGGAGAGAGAGAGAGAGAGAAAGAAAGAAAGAAAGAAAGAAAGAGAAGGGGAGAGAGAGAGAGAGGGAGAGAGATGGAGGGTGCAGGACAGACAGGCTGTTCCTCTCTGCGTATGTGCGGCTCTTGTTTACCTTCTCCAGCGGGGAGACGCTGTCACTGCCTGTGTGTGTGCGTGTGTGTGGTTGGTTGTCGGAGCGCTTGTGAGAGACGGAGGGCTGTGAGCGGAGACACAGCCGAGACCCAATCTGAAGAAAGCCGACAAGTTGATGTGCCGCTGAGGTGTGTGTGTGAGAGAGAGGGAGAGGGAGAGAGGGAGAGAGGAGCAGCGGGGAGCGATGGTGGTCAGGCAGAGCTTAGCCAGGCTGGTCGGAGTCACACATGTTTGAGATGTGACCCTGGGTGGTCACGGTTTCGTTTGTTACCTTCGAGGGTAACGGGTGGGCATCTAACCATTCGTAGATGGCCGTTAACACGGCATTCATACACACACTTACCATTGTCATACATTTGCGCTGGCACTGGCACACACACACACACACACACACACACACAGCCCAGCAGCTGTGTTAGTGTAGCTGGGTTATAGTTGGGTCTGTAGGGAGGTGTGTATCTGTAAGGAGGTGTGTAGGTCTGTAGGGAGGTGTGTATCTGTAGGGAGGTGTGTAGGTTTGTAGGGAGGTCTATAGGGAGGTCTGTAGGGAGGTGTATAGGTCTATAGGGAGGTCTATAGGGAGGTCTGTAGGGAGGTGTATAGGTCTATAGGGAGGTCTATAGGGAGGTCTGTAGGGAGGTGTATAGGTCTATAGGAAGGACTATATGGAGGTATGTAAGGAGGTGTGTAGGTCTATAGGGAGGTGTGTAGGTCTCTAGGGAGGTGTGTAGGGAGGTGTAGAGTTCTATAGGGAGGTCTGTAGGTCTCTAGGGAGGTGTGTAGGTCTCTAGGGAGGTCTATAGGGAGGTCTGTAGGGAGGTGTATAGGGAGGTCTATAGGGAGGTCTGTAGGGAGGTGTAGAGGTCTATAGGGAGGTCTGTAGGGAGGTGTATAGGTCTGTAGAGAGGTCTATAGGGAGGTGTATAGGGAGGTCTGTAGGGAGGTGTGTAGGTCTATAGGGAGGTCTATAGGGAGGTGTATAGGGAGGTCTGTAGGGAGGTGTGTAGGTCTATAGGGAGGTCTATATGGAGGTATGTAGGGAGGTGTGTAGGTCTATAGGGAGGTGTGTAGGTCTCTAGGGAGGTCTATAGGGAGGTCTGTAGGGAGGTGTGTAGGTCTGTAGGGAGGTGTATAGGGAGGTCTATAGGGAGGTCTATAGGGAGGTCTATAGGGAGGTCTATAGGGAGGTGTAGAGGTCTCTAGGGAGGTCTGTAGGGAGGTGTATAGGTATGTGCTCTGGTTGAGATTGGATCCACTTGTAAAGCAGGAGCCACTGATTGGTCCCCCTGGGTGGCATAGTAAAGACCCAGTGGTGTGTGAAATTGGCTGTGGGTCAGGAAGTGTGTGTGTGTGTGTGTGTGTGTGTGTGTGTGTGTGTGTGTCAGAGAGGAGAGGAAATCTGTGTTCAGCGTGTGTGTTTTCAGCAGGATGTGTGTGTGTGTGTGTGTGTTCATCAGTGTGTGTGTGTGTTCATCAGTGTGTGTGTGTGTTCAGGCATGTGTTTGTGTGTGTTCAGGCATGTGTTTGTGTGTGTTCCGGCATTGCGTTCGTGTGTGTTGAGCAGTGTGTGCGTGTTGAGCAGTGTGTTTGTGTGTGTTCAGCAGAGTGTGTGTGTGTGTGTGTGTTGAGCAGTGTGTTTGTGTGTTCAGCAGCGTGCGTTCAGCGGTGTGTGTCCGGTGTCAGACGCCCACGCGCGCCATGCTGTGCCCGGCCTCCTGCCTGCCCCTGCTGAGGGACCTGGCCCAGTGGCGCTGTCTGCTGGGGTGGCACCGCCACCAGGGGGTCAGCTCCGCCCCCGCGGGGGCGCCGCAGGGGTCAGAGGTCAGGGTCGGGGCGGGGGCCGGGACCCGTCCCGTCTGCCGCGCCAAGCCACACCCCGGAAGCAAGGTGAGTGACCTTACCCGCCCGCTCGGAGGGAGGGGCATCAGTCGGGCACATTCTGTATCTCAGCTGTGACCTTTGAACCCTGTTTCGCTTTTATTCTGATGTGTCGTAGCCTAGGTCGTCATTGAAGTTTTGTCTTATTTTGTTTTTGCTCGGTGTTGATCGTCTGTGACCATGTCAACCAAAGATTGCGTCTCTGAAAGTGGAATCCCTCTGTGCGTCTTAATGCCTGGATTAGAGCTCAGATGAGACTGTACTAAGAATAGCTCTCTCCTCTTATCTGAGCACCAACATTCAGATACCATCTTTCGCTTTGAAGTCTGCGGTTGCAGTCAAGAGAGAGAGAGAGAGAAGGAAAGAGGGAGAGAGACGTGGAGAGAGCGAAAGAGAGAGGGAAAGAGAGCGAGAGAAAGGGAGAGAGATGTAGAGAGGGAGAGAGAAAGGTAAAGAGAGAGAGAGAGAGAGAAGGCACAGGGGATGAGTGGAAATAGGATGTGAGTGGTTTTCTATCAGAGACATTAGATTCCTCTAACACAATTACTGTAGTCTCCTGCTGCCTGGCTTTTTCATCCCCAACTTTTAGCCAGATTGCTATTGATCCTGGAATCGTGTACGTGTGTGTACTGTACACTTGTGTGTGTGCGCGCTTCTGTCTTGTCTGCGTGTGTGCGTGTGTGTGTGTGTACTGTACACGTGTGTGTGTGTGTGCTTCTGTATTGTCTGCGTGTGTGTGTGTGTGTATATGTGTGTGTGTGTGTGTGTGTGTGTGTGTGCTTGTGCTTCTGTCTGTGTGTGTGTGTGTGTGTGTGTGTGTGCTTCTGTGTTGTGTGTATGTGTATGTGTGTGTGTGTGTGTGTGTGTGTGTGTGTGTGTGTGTGTGTGTTGATGCTGTGCTTACACGCGCGGAGGTGAAGAGTGACCCATGCTGATGGGGGTAACCTGAGTAAGCCTGCAGTCTGGCAGCTGGATGGACTGACTGGACACTGGATCCTCCTATGACCTCATGCCCCCCAGAGCCGTGAGGTCAGCGTGTTCCTGGAACACGAGGAGATGACCACACCTCTCTCTCTCTCTCTCTCTCTCTCTCCTCTCCATCCTTGGATAGAGACCAACACATATAGTATAGCATGTTGTTTGTGAGTGCGTGTCCCGGCGGTTAATGATGACATCAGCTTCTCTCTTCAGCCTTGTTCCTCAGGGCTCTGTCTCCAGGGACGCGCGCACACACACACACACACACACACACACACACACACACAC
>NC_140234.1:23620466-23660466 GCF_949987555.1 Borostomias antarcticus
GTCTGAGATAATCAAGGAGAAAGCCCTGTGCTGCAGACATGCAATTCATCTCTTCTTGATTGACCTGAGTCTCTGTACTCCCTCAAGGAGCGCGCACACACACACACATACACACCACACACACACACACACACACACACACACACACACACACACACACACACACACACACACCCCTCTCTCTCTCTCACACTCCTTCCATGTTCACACTCTCAAAAGGGGCGAGCGCTCCTCATCCCTGTAACCGAGTAGCTCTCATCCCCCCTGGTTTTTATGCGTGACATTGCTTGGAGGGCGACCGTGAAACCGGCAGCGCCACAAACCTCGCGGGTCTTATGATTAGCATTCCTTTTTATCATCTTCCCCCTCTCCCTCCCTCCCTCCCCCTCTCATCTCATCCACCACTCTTCTTCACGCCCTTCACGTGCCCTCCCCACCTCTCCCTCGGTCTCTCTTTGTTCCCTCTCTCTCTCTCATGCTCTCCCCGTCTTGTCTCCCATCCGTCAGTCCCCCCTTCGCTCCGGATCGTTCCGCCTCCTCCCTCTTCTTCCTCGGCCTCGTTCACCTCCATTATCCCCCGTATCTCTTTCCTACGCTCCCTTCTTTTCCCATCGGTCTCATCTGTCTGTCCTCTCCTCTTTTTTCTCCTTCTCTTCTTCTCTTCCACCCCCCCTCCCCCCCTCTAACCCCCGATACTCTCATGGAACGGCTCCACAGTCAACCTTTAATTAGGGAGATGTTGATAAATGATGATAAGTAATAACACCTGGTCTCTCTCCTTTTTCTCTCCTCCTCTTTCTCTTCTCCCCCTCTCTCTTTCTCTTCTCCCTTCTCCCTCTCTCCTACCCCCTCTCTCTTTCCCTCTGTCTCTTCTCCCCTCCTCTCTTTCTTCACCCCCTCTCTCTCTCTTCTCCCCTCTCTCTCTCTTCTCCCCTCTCTCTCTCTTCTCCACTCTCTCTCTCCTCTCCTACTCTATCTTCTCTCCCTCTCTCACTTCTCCACTCTCTCCCTCTCTTCTCCCCTACCTCTCTCTCCCTCTTTCCCCCCTCTCCCTCTCCCCCCTCTCTCTCCCTCTCCTTTCTCTCTCTCTCTCCCCCTCTTCCCCCCCCCCCCCTCTCTCTCTCTCTCTCTCTCCCCCAGTACGCCTCGGCCGGCTGCCTGCTCTCCCTGCACCACAGCGAGAAGCCCGACCACGAGGAGGTGTGCGAGTTCCGTCCCTACACCTGCCCGTGCCCCGGCGCCTCCTGCAAGTGGCAGGGCTCGCTGGACGCCGTCATGCCCCACCTGATGCACGCCCACAAGTCCATCACCACGCTGCAGGGCGAGGACATCGTGTTCCTGGCCACCGACATCAACCTGCCGGGCGCCGTGGACTGGGTGATGATGCAGAGCTGCTTCGGCCACCACTTCATGCTGGTGCTGGAGAAGCAGGAGAAGTACGAGGGCCACCAGCAGTTCTTCGCCGTGGTGCTGCTGATCGGCACGCGCAAGCAGGCGGAGAACTTCGCCTACCGCCTGGAGCTCAACGGCAACCGGCGGCGGCTGACGTGGGAGGCCACGCCGCGCTCCATCCACGACGGCGTGGCGGCCGCCATCATGAACAGCGACTGCCTGGTGTTCGATACGTCCGTGGCGCACCTGTTCGCCGACAACGGCAACCTGGGGATCAACGTCACCATCTCCATGTGCTGAGGGGCGCGCCGACGATGACAAAGGACGCCGCCGCGCTCGGGGGGAAACGCACGCGCTCGGGGAACGCGGGCTCATGCGGCGAAAGGGGACTTACTGGTTGGTGGGTAGGGGGAGGTGGGGGGGGCGGGACCTGCAGAGCATTGGCCCCTCCCCTCCGTTCATACCCAGGTGACTGAGACCGGTGTGAGTGTGTGAACCGTGTCCGCTGGACTCCGAGGACCGGTGGAGGTGGGGCGGGGCATATTTGTGTGTGTGTGTGTGTGTGTGTGTGTGTGTGTGTGTGTGTGTGCTGCTCTGGGCTTGCCGGCGTCCTGGGAGGGTAAAACGGAGACCGTTTGGGGAGAGAGAGACGGCGTGCACTAGGGCTACTCTGAACTCTGGACTCACCTGGTGAGAGTCCGCCTACCCAAGGCAGGTCTGCGCTACCATACCCCGTTTCCCAGCAGGTGAGGTCATCCTGCCCCGCCCCCTCCCCCCCGCCAACGACGCTCCTGCCCCTCCCCCCTACTCCACCCTCCGCCCCCTTTTGCGGCCCAGCCAACCGGCGCCAGGCGAGAAAAGGTGCTGTCCGGACTCTGGAGAGAGGGGGGGGCTGGGACTTGGTCTGTCCACTCCGGTCCGGCCGCAATGGCCTTCTGAATACCGGAGCCTCGCCGCAGCCAATCACGTTTCAGCAAATTGTTCCACGGTCCAATCAGAGGCGTCTGAGGTCGGTCGCTTGTAGTCAAGAGAGCCAATGGGGCTGCCTCGCTCCATGGTGGAGGTGTGGCCTAGAGAGGGTGGCCTAGAGAGGGTTCTGTTAAACCGCCTCTTCACCGTTCTGAATGTCACTCTCCTAACAGTGACCCGTATCATTAACATATAGCACGATTAGGACAAGCTTGTGAGTCGATGATGATGATGATGATGATGATGGTGGTGGTGGTGACGGTGGTGCTGGTGATGGTGACGATGATGATGATGATGAAGACGACACAGTGACAGCTGTACAAATGATGAAGCAGCCCGGTTTTCATGTGCGTCTGACCTCCACGTAGAATAAACGCAGGGCGAAGACGAGAGACTGGCGAGCAAAGCTCCGCCGCTACGGAGACATAATGCTACCATAAGCTTGGTATGAAACCTGTCTGAAAGCTGCCTTGTTTGCAATGTGTAACCATGAAAAGCATGGGTGTGACCGGCCGGCTGACCGACACCCTGACGGCCACCGCGGAGATCACGAGCCTTCGTGATGTGATTCATCATTAAATGACACAAATGAAAGACAGGTGTCATGTCTTGTTTAACCTAGCATTATGTTTCCTTTAGGGTCGGTCATCTAAAGTGTGAGAGTGAGAGTGTGAGAGTGAGTGAGTGAGTGAGTGAGTGAGTGAGTGAGTGAGTGAGTGAGTGAGTGAGTGGAATGGAATGGAATGGAATGGAATGGAATGTTTGAATATGGAGATGAGTCTATAGATTGTTAAGCTCTGGGGTTGCAAGGTTCCAGGCACTCTCACGTTATCTCGCTCAATATAGTCAATATTACCAAAGTAGGACTGGGTTTGTCTGACCCTGTCTCCAACAGAGTAGAACAGTATTGGAAGACGTGTTCTGTACACACACACACACACACACATTGTATTATATTTGGGTTATTCTATATTTCTGTAGAACCCAGTTGGCCCGTTCCTCTCAAACACACTGTAGTATGGAGGGTCCTTCCTCTGGCCAGCCAGCCAACCACAACCTACCTAGTCGCCGTAGAGACCTGTGGCACCTCCTACCTAGTCGCCGTAGAGACCTGTGGCTCCTCCTACCTAGTCGCCATAGAGACCTGTGGCTCTAACCCCCTTAGTCAGCGTAGAGACATGTGGCTCCTCCTACCTAGTCACAGTAGAGACCTGTGGCTCCTCCTCCTTAGTCACCATAGAGACCTGTGGCTCCTCCTACCTACAGTAGTCACCGTAGAGACAGCAGATAGTGGAGGTGTTCATTAAGGAAAGAGTTCCGTATTATGCAGCATAACTACTACTTAGACTTCCATCTACCATGGATATTTAATAATATACTCGCTCTTAAATCCCGGCGACACCACAGGTGTCTGGACTTTCAGAGGACTAACCCTTGAATGGACATGGCCCATCGCCATAGCAAAGCCCCGCGGCATTGTGGGCGAGAACGGCGCCCGGAAGGCATCCCGACTCCGTCACCATGGCAACCACACCAAGCAAACGGGAACCCAGCTCGCCGCCCGCTCCTATATATACCTCTGACGACCACGGACACGTCTGTAAGTTACGCCTCGGACCTGCAATTTACCCACAATCCCCCTCAGTCTCCCTTCCGATTACCTCTGCTATACCACTCTCCCGTCTGTCTTTCTCATAAATATTTGAGATATGTAAATGTTGGATCATATATTTTCTAAAAAAAAAAGAAAAAAAAAAAAACACTTCTAGAGGGAAATGATGCTCTTCAGCTGTTGTGTTGATTTGAGATGTGGGTTCTTTGTTCATGGTTAACTCGTTTGTACAGTGGCATCAGGGTTACTTTATGACGTGCTGTGTACTGGCTGACATTCCTCATCGTTGCTCTAGTCCTTTACCGATCGCCGTGACATGGACAAGCCCCGCCTCCAGGACTACCGCTGCAGCCATCTTCGCGTTCAGACTCGGCCGTAGAAATCTCACACCCGTTGTCCCTCCTTAATAGGCTCTGTGCACCAGCTTCACTACTTCCTGAAAGTCACTTGGCATCTTTATTTCCTGTCCAATATGATTGGATTAAGTGATTAATCAGGTGTGCGCTGGGTCTGCCGCACACCTGATTAATCACTTAATCCAATCATATAGGACAGGAAATAAAGATGCCAAGTGACTTTCAGGAAGTAGTGAAGCTGGTGCACAGAGCCTCTCCAAGACGTGTCGAACGTCGTTCTGTATGACGTGTGTCTACCTGCTTCTCCAGGAAAGGTCAGAACACCGAGTAGGAACTCGGCCGTCATGTGACATGAGGAAGCATAGAGACATTCTGGAACTCTGAGGAGCTCAGAAATATCATCAGAAAACCACCCATACCTGTCACATACACTCTATACAGTCAGTACATCAAAGTCATAGGAATCTTTTGTACTGCTAGAACCAACAGTTGTCTTTCTCTGAGTTTAGCCGATTCCTGTGACGTTTTCTACAACAGAAACGGGTACAATTTCCTCTTGATATTTGTCAATACTCTTTACAAAGTAGTCATTCACTAATTCTCATCGCCCCCTGAAAGCCATACTATCCAAGGAGTCGACTCCTTTCCTGTCTGACTCTCAAAGCAGATGAGATCATGACTTGGTTTGTAATCAGGGTGAATTGTCACTCTGTATTGCTGAAGCTCCATGTTTATTGTTTCTGTAAAAGAGGAAGTTGATTGTAATGGATATGATCAGTGTTGATAATAGTAATGGCCTGTTGTTTTTCTCTGGTTGGGTGTATTCTTCATACAAGAAACCTCATGGTTAAGAGTGAGGAGACGACCCCCCCCCCCCCCATAGATCCTTCATAAATGAAGAATCGATTGAATCTGTATTCTGCCCTAATCCTTCATTGTGGTGTTTGGTAATCTGGGGGAAGGGTGGGGGTAGAAGTTGACCACCCACTCCCCCCCCAACAGTACAGAGGTGGTCAATAGGTCCCCTCACCTGGGAAACAGATATGAACCAGGGCAGCAGCAGGGTAGGTGACCGACCTGTCCTAGTGGTGCTGAGGTCTCTTATCCCCCCCGGGGACGGCAGAGACATTAAACCCTTATCTACCGGGGACAAAATGGCACCTCGTCCTCTCGTCTGTCACTTCAGCTGTGGTATTTTCATAGGAGCTGAGATTACTGCAGCTGGTGACATTCACCGCGTTCAAATGCCAACAGTTGAACGACTGTCACACTCTTAACTTTGCTATTAGTTAAAACATCACTTTTTATGTTAATAATCATACGGAAAATGCTATACCTCTTTTATGTCTGACATGTTAATTTATTCATGGGATATGTTATGTAGTTATGCCATTCTTTGTTCTTTCTCTGGTTAGATTAACTATGGTAATGTGGCTTTTAAATATGATTCAGCTGTTCTATGCGCTATGGAGATAAGTTGGAACCCTGTTGAGCAGGCGACAGCTAATGTGTACATATGATTATAAATCCCACATTCCTTTTCTTGAATATATTCAGTCTGTTTGTTGGATTTATATGTACAGTAATGTTAATTTGGACAGTCAATGTGTTTCTCTGAAGATTAGTTCTTACATCACTTTATTTTAACCCAAAAGCTCTTTATTTTTGGAACGCTCCCAGCTTGCGTTACCCCATTTAACTTTTTTGATCTCTGTATCCCCTGAGATTGAACTCAAATAAAACAGAATTTTATTTACATGCCCCCTGTGTCAATTCATGTTGTTTACAAAAGCAAAAGTCGTCTTTATTTACAGTTGAATCAAAGCGAACAGTTCTACGGATATCATAGGAAAGACTGAGTGACACCGAGTCCAGCTGAGACCCACTTCCCATTAGTCCCGCTATGATGTCACTGTGCAGCTGTTGTCTTGGAAACAGAGCCCCCTCATTGTAGAGCCTAGCCTACACAATGCAAATATCCAACCCCCGCAGAGCCAACACCACGGCGACGGAGAGACTAACAAAGGAAACTGGTATTTTTAGTGCATGTTCATGGAGACGGCCCCTTGCCGAGTCTCTTCATCAAGAGAAAAGTCAGTGGACGTTCATCTGTGCTTGCCATGCCGGCCATCACTCACTTTCTCCTGTGCTCGCCTTCCCTGTGCTTGCTGTACCTGTCCCTCTCTCTGTCTCTCTCCCTCTCTCTGTCTCTCTCCCTCTCTCCGCTCCGGTCTCGCTCCCTCTCTCTCTCCCATTCTCTGTCTCTCTCCCTCTCTCCGCTCCGGTCCCTCTCCCTCTCTCTGCTCCTGTCTCTTTCTCTGCTCCTATCCTGGCCCTTATCTCTGTCCCTCTCTCTCTCTTTCTCCCTGTTCCTATCACTGTCCCAGTCTCTCTCTCTTTCCCTTGTTCTGTCTTTCTCTCTCTCCCTCTCGTTATTATCCCTCTCTCTTTCTCTCTCCCTCGGTCGCTCCCTCTCTCCCTCTCTCTGCGGAGCGCCTGCGCTCTCTCGATCGTCCCTGCCGCTTCTCTGGCCCGCTCCGCCTCCGTTCTTTCTCTCCCCCGCTCCGTCTCTCCATCTCTCCTCCACCTCCTCCTCTTCCTCCCGGGGCCTCTCCCTCTCTCGGGCCCCGTGGCGATGGCGGGGCCCCGCGTCCTCGTCCTCCGGCCTGTCCCGGGGCTCCGCGCCACCGGGTCTGTCCCCCCCCCGGGCGGGCCGGTCCTCCGGCGCCCCCCGCTGGGTGTACTTGTCGTAGCCCGCGTCCTCCCTCTCCTGCTTCACCCCAACGGGGCCGGCCGGGGGAGACTGCCGGGCCCGGTCCTGGCTCTCCCTCTGCCTCTCTTTCTCAGCCCTCTTCTTCTCCTTCTTCTTTCTCTTCTTCTCTTTCTTATCTGGGTGGAGAGAGGAGGAGGAAAGGCGAGGTCGGACAAGCCCGTGCCGCGCACTCGTAAGCATTCCCGCACCCGGTCTGAAATGCTTTAACAGGTTACAACTGGCAGACCCAGGCAGCAGAGCACAGATTTACCCCCCCCCCCCCATCCTTCAAGGGTTCTCTCCCTCCCCCTCCTCCTCCTCACCTTTCTTGGGCTTCTTCACTGTGACGGCGTACTCCTCCTCTTCCTCCAGCTCCGAGGAGGAAGGCTCGGGCGCCTTGGGGCCGCAGCCCTCCTCGCGCAGGAGCTTGGTCACGTCGTCCATGTCCTCGTTGTCTTTGGGGGGACGGTAGTTCAGCACGTGGTCCACGCGGATGGTCCGGCCTTTTATCTGGACGAGACGCCGATCACAATGCGACGGTTACGCAAAGGGACGAAGGCAGGCATGCACCGGTGTGTGTGTGTGTGCGCGCGTGTACAGTATGTGCATGCTGGGGTGTGGGTTTGTGTGTTGTTCGTCTCTTTTCGACAGGGACCGCACAAACAAAGACTGCTGATGCGCTTATTGCTATGATCTCTAAACACTAGGTTTTATCTCTCTTGGGTTCTCTGAATGATACTGTACTGTGCCAAACATGAACCTGGCTAATAAACAGCGTACAACTCATTGTGAGTGGTCCTTAACTTTTTATTATTGCACTTTTGTACTAATGTGATGGAAATATCTGTTAAGGAGTGACACAAAAATAAAGATGTATCCATCTGTGGTCCTTAACTTTTTATTATTGCACTTTTGTACTAATGTGATGGAAATATCTGTTAAGGAGTGACACAAAAATAAAGATGTATCTATCTATCTATCTACAAGCCCACCAATGTGGCTACATGCAGTGTTGCACCCAGAGTTCTCCAAGAAATCTTCTCTAATGTTTGTTTGTTCTCGTTTGTTTTATGTTTGTTTGTTTTGTGTCTTAATTAAGCAATAAACCACGAGAGGCTGTGTGTTATAGTGATTTTATAACAACTAGGGGGCGTTGTTAGGCACGACGCGAAGCGGAGTGCCTAAAACCCCCCTAGCTGTTATAAAATCACTATAACAAACGGCCTCGAGTGGTTTATTGCTTTTATACAACGGTTACTACAGGTATTAGTGTAAAATAAACACACAGCAATGTAAAATATTAACATTTATTCAAAACGAAGCATCATTCCCTCAATTCCGCCGAGCAAAATAGTTCCCCTAACAAAAGGGTTGCCAAGCAACAACAACAACTACAATGCATTGGATCAAATGGGAGGCGCATTCATACTGAAAATGGAATGATATGCGGTCCCAGGTGTGTTACAAAGTATTTTTACACGGCTTCCAGCCAATCAGAATCAAGAACCAGAACTACCCGTTGTATAATGTGCTTTTCTTATCTCTTTGTATTTTGCATTTTAACTTCCATGCCCATCTGTGCTCCTGTTTTTAGCGGCCTTATCACCACGCCCAGGGACAACAGTTGAAAATTAGCTTTAAGCTAATACTGACAAATTTATAGTCATGTTTTTAATGTGTGCTGTTGATTAATATGTACTGTCCCTGTACAAATAAAATCGTAAATAAAATAAATCTACAGGTACAGTAGCAGAGGTGGGCACAAGTATCCATTCGCACGTTAGCTAGTTTACCTTAATCCCGTTGAAGTTGTCCACAGCCAGAATGGTGCTCCTCTGGTCTTCATAGCAGATGAAGCAGAAGCCTTTAGACTTCCCTGTCTTCTTGTCACGCACCAGGTTGATGTTTGCGATCTCCCCATACCTGTGGTCACAGAAAGACACAGACAGGAGGGTTAGCGTTAGTACTGGCAGAACGGAGGGGAGGGGCAGTGAAGGAAAAGAGAACTACAGTCAGGGAAGAGGGAGACTGAAGGACACTAAGAAGAGAGACCAATGGTAGGTAGCCCAGTGTTAAGAGCAACAAGTTAGTGAACCGAAAGGTCGCTGGTTTGAACTGTCCTGTTTGAACCGTCCTAGTTTGAACCTTCCTGGTTTGAACCGTCCTAGTTTGAACCGTCCTGGTTTGAACCGTCCTGGTTTGAACCGTCCTAGTTTGAACTGTCCTGGTTTGAACCGTCCTGGGCCATTTGACTAAGGTGAGAGCTGGTGTCTGGGTGGCTGCTGGCTGAGTCCCCATCAGTCACTGCCTACCGTTGAGCCCCTGAGCAAGACCAATCTCCCCTTAGGGGATTGATACAGTAAAAGAACAGTAAGTAAAATAAAGGATAATAATAAGAAAGACCAGCAGGTAGTTAGAGGGGAAAGGATAGGAAGAAGAAATGAATGACAGAGCTGTTTTAAAAAGAGGCCGATACTCAAAGCAAATCTAATTTTATTTGTATAGCACATTCCATACACAAGGGGCAACACAATGTGCTTTACAGAGAGCAAAGGAGGGGTGGACATAGATCCTACTCCTACATTTTCCAGAGGGAAGCAAAAAAACAGATACTCACTGGGAGAAGACGCAGATGATGTCACCCTCTGTCAGCTCGTATGGAAACCCTCCTGGACATTAGAAGAGAATACAGGTTAGATATTGATTATAATACCTCGATGTGTAAACGAGTTCAATGAGCTAAACTCACTCTCCTACAAAACACCGCCCGTGTATAATACCTGACACCTGTTACCAGGAAGTGGCCAGGAAGGCTACACAGACGACCACCAGACTAGACTTCAATTAACTGCTTTCCTGCTGGCACCAACTGGCAAGCCAGACAAAGTACATAACGTCAAGGCGGATTGTGTAGCTACCTACCTACACTGTTAGGCAGGACTAGGACACACGCAGCCCCCTACATCCAGGCCCTCTTACCGATGAATATCCAGGCGCTGTCTTTGTACTCCGAGTGCCAGGAGACGGTCTCCTTCACCCCCAGATCCGCCTCTCTCTGGTTCAGCTCATTGATCAACTTCACCTTGGTCAGGGGACTGCAGAGGTTGAACGACAGAAGACGAACGGGAGAGAAAGAATCGGACTGGTAAAAAAACGTGCAGCGGGATACACTGGCTTTTGTTATGGGCCTGTCAAGAAAACTCTGTCAATGTAGGACTGAAAGGATTGAATGGGCATTAGCTACACTTATGTACATGGCTAGCTAGCTAATGGTGCATTCGTTTATAACTGGGAGGTGGCAAATTGCGACTTGCTACTAGGAATGATTAAATAAAACACCGCATGAACTCGCACTTCCTCGTCGCAAATTCGGATATGTTTCTCAGCCTCCAGTTGCCGGCTGATGTCAATATCATATCATATCATTCGCTATAGCTCGAATGCACACAGGTCGGAGGAAGGTATTTTGCCACTTGCGACTTGCCACCTCCGACCACAAACGAACGCACCATTAGCACAAGCATTGCAACGTTAGCTATGCTACATCTCTTTCATTCTGCCCTCGTTGCTAACGTTAGCTATGCTCGCTCCAACTGGTTATACAATATTCAAAAGAATAAAGTGAACGCCTTGCTAATAACTTCGGCAAAACAATCAATGCACCTTAAACGACTTACTTCATGGTGCAGTTGTGAATGTTGTTGTAGGCTCGCTGCTCAAGCAGTGAAGTAGACACAATTTCCTTATCCGATACGCGAGGCTCATGCTGAGGTTTCTGGGAGATGTAGTTCGTTTTTCGAGTCCCTCAAGCTTGTTTCATTATTTTCAGGATTTTGCAAATAGCGGTGATTGGTGTAGGCCTAACGTTTGCACCTGGTTTCCACCTTGTGCTCTTGATTTTATTTGGGGCAAAATCTGGTCTAAGCCATTTGTCTGAAAGTAGGCTATTTATCTTGGATATCATATCTCTGTATCCAGAAATGACAAGGAATTCCCCATGAATAAACAATAATCCAAGTGTGCTTTTTACAACCAGTCGACCTGGAGGATCATATCAGGCTTTCATCAATATTGCCCCTATTGTACTCTAAGAGCGTTTTATTTTTGGCAAATGTGCTAAATCATTTGGAAGTAATTCACAACATGGGCAATAGGCCAAAACAAACATTTGACGATACATGTACATAGTCAAACCATACAAGCATTTACAGCTTATTCAACTGTTTTCAACAGTATTTTAAAGTTTAAAGTTTTACAAGAATGCAAATGAAGGGAAGTCAAGAAAGTGTTTTTTTGTGTTCCGGAAAAATGATTCAGTCTTTTCCCACCCTAGTTAGAAATGTGGAGTTCATAACTTTCATTTGAGTTATTTAGCAGACACATAGTTATCCAAATAGGGTTAAGTGCCTTGCTCAAGGCCCATCGACAGATTCTTCACCTATAATCAAGCTGGGTATTTGAATCAGAAACCTTTGTCCCAAAGCTTTTCATCAATAGGCTAGCCACCCTCTTCCTCTCCTCATGAGTCAAGCTGTGTGGAATCAAACCTGTTTTATTGAGTAAGACCTACCTTGAGGCACAAACCCAGAGTGCGTGGAGTACTGAGAAGGACAAAGTGCACACTTGGCAGAGATAACATCAATTAGGTTAGAGGAGGAAGCAGAGCAAAAGAGCAAATACACCCATCTGTCCCTCTGCATCAGTAGAAGAGGCAGAATAGTTGGATGTCTCCATATTCTCATCTGGTTCGCTTGTTTTTCCCATTCTGCTGTTCCAACTTGATATGAGCCACTCAGTCCAAAATAGAGTCACACTGTTTCAATTCCGTCACCACCAGACAACAACAACCTAACCACATTGTAATTTCGCAAGTCTTTCACAATGTTGATTCAGACAACGACACGGTAGGGACCTCCTGGTGTGTGAGGTGGGGTGGTAAGGTGGGATCCAGGGGTTCGGTACAGGGGGTGGGTACAGGATGCGGCGTGTGACACCTCTCTTGGACATATAAGCCGCCTGCGCGCAGCAGGCTGCCTTTGACGCCCGAGAAGATCGCTCCGATCTGCAGCCGGACTTCCCTCTGCCAGCAGGCGTACACCAGGGGGTTGATGAGCGAGTTGGAGAGCCCCAGTAGCCATAGATGATTCTCTAGCATCTTCAGCAGCTTGCAGCCCTTACACAGGACCTGCACGGCGCACGCCACGAAGAAGGGGCACCAGCAGAGGGTGAAGCAGCCGACCAGCAGAGCCACGGTCCTCAGGGCCTTGACGTGACCCCAGTAGCGGCTGCCGCCCCGGGGCAGCCTGGAGCCCGCCTGCCTGGCGCGGCGGATCTGGCGCTGGTGGCCGCAGGCGATCTTCAGGATGTCCAGGTAGAAGAAGAGGAAGGTGGAGAGAACGGGGAAGAAGGAGACGCAGAACACCATGAGGATGCCGGTGGGATGGATGACGGCGAAGAGGGCGCAGAAGCCTTCGTAGTCGCCTCGCTGGAGCGCTCGCACCACGCCTGCAAAGAGAGGTACCCCACAGCATGAAACAGTAGCAGTTTCTAGTAATTTTTTTTATTTTTTAGCCTTAAGTTGGTTTAAAGAGAGGTGGCGTCCATTTCCTTTCCGTTGAGAAATCTCTCTAGGGCTTTGAAATCAAATAAACTGCTAGTTGAAAAAAAAAAAACGCCATCAAAAAACAAGCCTATTCATGATTCAAATCACTACTGAACCTTATGATTTTGCTGATTCGAATCACTATTGAACCTTATGATTTTGCTGAAGTGAGATGAAACTGACTCTGTTACCAGCGCATTTGCGCCCCCAGAGGGAGCGTACGGTACTGCAGTGAGGCCCTACCTGGTAGGAAACCCACAGTGAGGGACAGCGCCCAGACGACCACCAGAGATCCGGTCACCGTCCACCTCCCCGTCAACTGTGAGTACCGCAGGGGCAGCTTGATGGCCACGTAGCGGTCGAGCGAGATGAGGAACATGGACAGGATGGATGCAGTGGACGGCGAGATGACGAAGGCCATGCGGAGGAGACACTTGGTCTTCTGCAGGGCGAGGGCCCCGTCGGTCGCAGCCGCCGTGGCGTCGGCCGCGAAGGCGGCGGCGGCGATGCCGGTGATGGCCAGGCCCACCAGGGTGTCGGCCAGGGCCAGGTTGAGGACGAAGCACCAGCTCTGGATGCCCTTCTTACGGATCAGCTGCACCAGGGCGGTCACCACCAGCAGGTTGGTGGAGATGATGAGGCAGGAGGCCACGCTCAGGATCCAGCCCATCACCCTCGGCTTCAGGCTGCTGTCCCAGGGTCGCACCCCGGCGGACGGCACGGCGGTCAGATTAACGCCTTGACCCCACCGCCAACTGGACGCGTTGTAAAGTGCCATCAAGTCTTCCATGTAACCTAGTTCAGGTCCTGGTAGGTTTATGCTGCCGTCTGAATCCTCCCCATTCTCTCTCCATGCGCCCAACTCTGTCAAAGTTCTTCCGAAATCCTCTCTTAGCAAAGCTCTTCATCTAAGAGAAATGGCACCGCGACGTTCTTGCCCCCACGAAGGAAGACGCTCAAGCGTCAACTACGCCCGTTATCGGCAGGTACTTTGACCCCCCCGCTATCTCCCTGCTCGCAGAGAAGGCAGAGATCTCCCCTCTCCTCTCTGTCCAGCTCGCAGGCAGCTGTTGTTTCTCTTACTCTGACCCTTGTCCATCCTACTGCTTCTGCTGGCTGGCCGTCTTCCCAGCCCTGTCTGAGAGTCCCCCTGCGCAGACATCCGGCACGGCGCTTTTTCCACAAGGATACACTACAGGGTAATGACACCACTGACAGTATAAACAGCGTAATCGCCCCGGCGCTCAAACAGAGCAGATTGCATTTTTGATAACCTCGCTTCTGTCTTATGAAGCTGCACAGCTCGTGGCAAGAGTGATGTTGGATCTTTCGCCGGCTCCAGATGTCAAGAAGGAGAGCGAGATCTCGCACGGGGGCGTGGGGGCAATCCACTTTTGTTTGCATCTGCCGTCTGTAATATTGGATCTCCGAAGAGATACATGGCAGGGGGGAAAGTCCAGACAGGGTTACAGACATGGCGGGCTGTCACATTTCTCTCTACGTGGGTCCTTGTGGATGAGGGTTTTTCTTGGAGGGTATTTACTCCGAAATAAATAAACAAACAGAGGGGACAGAGAGAAAGTGTGTGCGCGCGTGTGCACAGAAACATTTCATAACTCATGCGAGTGAACATTCCCCAGACAAGGGGTCAGGAATCTCATATTTCATTTCTCTCTGACTCAGTGACAGGGGACAGAGCCACTTCCGTTTTATGTATGGGAACCAAACAAGACACAGCGAGAGGCATAAATAAAAATCCATCCACAAAATGGTGTCAAAGGTGGGTTCTCCGTGGAGGCGTGTGAATATATGATGTGTTAAGACTGTTCACTGACTAGGTAGGACACCCATCACCCCCTCTCTCACAGCTTCTCACCCAGGCCTGAACTCGGACCCTTGAGTCCCGGCACCTCAAACCGTCTACTGCTGGAGTAAACCTAAACAGGACCAGTCAGTATCGGCACCTATTTCAGTCCGACTTATCTGCATCACGACAGTCCAACCGGATCAGAACCATACCACCGAGTTCAGGGTATAAACAGTCATCTGCTATAGTCCGTGTAGGAAAGAAAGCTCCCTCTTTTTATTTCAAAGGGAGAAAAACAAACCCAAAACAATAACCCCTGGCTCCCACAGACACAGAACGAGGGAATGTTATTCATCCCTGCTAGACCTTTCAGTGGCATTGAAAACATCCGTGGGTCAGCAGTAACTGTGCCCGCTGCCCAGCACCAGAGCGCATTCTCGCCCTGTTTACGCCAAGCTCTGCCCGCTCCTCACCGACTTCTACCGGGGTCCTTCAGCGCCGCCTTGACCTGCTCGAAAAACGTCTTGAAGGCGTTGCGTTGTATTCGCTGAATACTAGAATACGATACCTCTGGCCTTGGGGTGAACGGCCCTCTGGGATTCTGAGTTTCTACCGGACTGCGCTCTGAAGATGTCTTTAAAGCGCCGGCTGCTGTCGATGTTGTTGTGCTGCGTCTACTGTGTGGCTTCGCTCTTCTGCCTCAATCCCAACCGCAACAACTGTGTCTCCGTCGGAACCCGGTGAGTCTGTGTCAGTATGTGTGTGTACAGGTGTGTGTGTGTGTGTGTGTGTGTGTGTGTGTGTGTGTGTGTGTGTGTGTGTGTGTGAGTCCGTGCGGGGGGTGGGACGGTCATCATAGGGTTAGGGAGTAGGCCTATAGTCATTGTGTTAGTTCGTGAATGTTTTTTCCTTAACATTAGGCGATTAAAAATGACAGTATTGTTCAATACCGTGTGACATGACTTGTCCCTGTGACTGAGTGTGTGCGTGTGTGTATGTACTGAGAGCGTGTTTATTTGATTGACAGAAAACAAGACTGTATGATGCAGTATTGTCTATCAAGATGGGCTTTTTAGTCCCAGCGTTTGGCACCACTCACTACCCAGCCTCGTCTGTGCTTCTGTCTGTCCTCCACCGCAGGAACCTGGTGACACTGGTCCAGCAGCTCTACCAGCGGGTTATGAGGCTGCTGCGGACCACCCTGTGATCGGGCCCCCTCCCGGCCCCCTCCCGGGCCCCCAGACCCAGCGCCTCAGCTGGGACACGGCTAGCCTGCCCTGCCCTGCTCTCTCTCTCCAGCAGAGCGGAGGTGCTATGCAGGGTGTCTGCCCCACACAGGAAGAGGAAAAGTGCTGTTCTCTTCAGCCATGGAGTCTTTTTATTTTTTTTTAATCTCCTGAACATTCTATAGATTGGCACCTCTTGGCTGGTTAGCTACAGTAGTAGTAGTAGTAGTCTAGTAGTAGTAGTAGTAATAGTAGTAGTAATAGTAGTAGTAGTAGTAGTAGTAGTAGTAGTAGTAGTAGTAGTAGTAGTAGTAGTAGTAGCAATAGTAGTTGTAATAGTAGTAGTAGTAGTAGTATTAGTAGTAGTAGTAGTAGTAGTAGTAGTAGTAGTAGTAGTAGTAGTAGTAGTAATAATAGTAGTAGTAGAAGTGTAGTAGTAGTAGTAGGAGGAGGAGTACTTTATTGATCCCTAGGGGAAACAGAGGAATTACAGTTCTGTATTAACGAGTGAGTTTAATTTTTTTTTTTAAACAAAATGTCTATTTTTTTACTGATGCAGATGAGTTGAGTTATGTAGAAACCCTAGTGGGCCTGTTGTGTGGGAAGAGACGCAAACACGGCCGGTTCAACTGTGAATCTGTTTATCCACAGACTGCTGAGTCTCATGCTCACACACATAGTCATGAACACACATGCTGATACTCTATCTCTCAATCATGATGCTGTGGATTTTAGCTTGACAGCTAGCCATACTGGGTTAAAGATAGATGGTGATGGTCTGATGCAGGGGGTAATGGTCCATAGGACTAACATACTAGCTCAGTAGTCATTCTGCAGATGCACATGCTTTTATAGTGTGCATGAAATTAAGAGTATGATTAAACTGAATATACGTAATTGCTATCTGCTTAACCATTGCCCTTGGTTATGTTGCTGTAGAAAAGGTTATCTATAGGAAAAGACCTAATATCCATTAATAGTCTTGTTGGAAAGTAGTCCCAGGCTATGTGTGGAGGAGATTTCAGTGCAACACAAAGGTTTTCTGCTGAATTAAATGATGTGATTGAGATCTAAACTTGTCAAACATAAAATTATTTAGAGAGCAGTTTGTAGTGTCTTCTTCTTTTGCGAATCATAGGAGGACATGTTTCATGAATTGGAACTAGCCAGTATTAAATCATATCATAACAGTATGTCATGCTGTAACAAACTTAGAATAAACTGAAAATTTCTTTTCAGTGTCAATGCCTGTAATTGGTAACAAATTCTCCTCCGATTCCAATTATATATTCTCTACCCCCTCCCCCCCCCCCCCCACACACACCTTTGTTCCTTATTGGTTGGTTGACAGAGGTATATATTTGACCTTTGACACCCTGGATCTGTAGATCACCACTAGCAACACCAGGGCAACTGCTGCTAGGAGACATCCAGTGATGAAGACCTGATTCTGGTTCAGACCTGAATCAGCAGCTATACACACATATAGCTGCTGAGACCGAGCATGTGTGACAGAGGCCTTGTTGAATTTTGTATGACTTCTCTCACTAGATGGAGGTTTCTAGGAGGGCCATGTCAAGATTTCAAGATTACTTTTATTTGTCATATGTAATGTACGGTGTACTGTCACAGTGAACTGTTGCTGCAGATTATGCTACAGATAAACTCTAATACTCAATTACAAATTGGCACCCGGGACCTGACCTTGAAGACAATGGTGACGCCGACTCAAACTGCAAGGAATCTGGGTGTGACCCTGGACGACCAACTGTCGTTCTCTGCACATATTACATCCGTCACACGCTCCTGCAGATTCCTGCTCTACAACAATCAGGAGGATTCGCCCTTTCCTCACTGACGAAACAGCGCAGGTACTCATCCAGGCCCTGGTCATTTCCCGCCTGGACTACTGCGAATCCCTCCTTGCTGGGGCCCCGGCGTCAGCCATTAAATCCCTGGAACTTGTCCATAAAGCTGCTGCTCGCCTGGTGTTGTTCAACCACCCCAAGTTCTCCCACACAACTTCCCTTCTCCGTTCCCTACACTGGCTCCCTGTAGCAACTTGCATCCAGTTTAAAGTCGCACAGAAATGAAAAAAGCATTCTGTCCCATTTTGGTTCACATAATTGGTCATAGTGTTCACCTATTCACCGATGTATGCCAAAAAAAATACAAAATTCTACTTTTGTTGTAATCTTATATCAAAGTATATAATTTCTTACTTCCTGGAAAACGGTAGGTCACGTGCAATTACGACAACAGGTACCTTAGATTTTAGGCCAATAATCTCACAACATCCACCCGTCAATCAACGCTATCCTTCTATCGAATCTGTCTAAAGTTCTTAAAACCCGTCTACTTGTCAATGTTCCAATCAAATTCCGCTAAACATTATGTCCCAACCTCATAGCTTGTTTGCGTCGGTAATAAGTCAAACTATGGAAGTTAGATGATCTCAAACGTCCGTTTCTGTGCGACTTTAAAACTCTGGTACTAGCCTATAGGGCAATGAAAGGAACAGCTCACTCCTACCTCCACGCCATGGTCAAACCATACACTCCCCCCTGACCACTTCTCTCTGCTAGCACAGGGCGACTGGTTGCCCCCGTCACTCCGAGGCCCCTGCGGTCGATCGACACAGTCACAGCTCTTCTCTGTCCTGGCCCCGCAGTGGTGGAATGAACTGCCCACTGATGTCAGGACAGCAGAGTCACTGCCCATCTTTCGCCGCAGGCTCAAAACTCATCTCTTCAAGAAGTACTACCACGATCCTCCCTCTTAAGCACCTATTGTATTTTAGATTGCTGTTCTTGCACTTTTGCCTTCAGCACTAGATTATGCTCTTAGTCACTTGTTTAAGAAAAGAGATGCACTTGTGAGTTCTGGCAAGTAGTAGATATTGGCTTTTCCCATGTTAAATGCAATTATTGTCACTTTGGATAAAAGCATCTGCTAAATGACTGTAATGTGATGTAGATAGTCATTCAGGAGCCGCTTGCGGGAAGAAGCTCTTCCTGAGCTTCTCCATGCTGCCATGTGAGGACAGTATCTCTGCCAACATTACCATCAGGATTCATCAACATTACCATCAGGATTCATCAACATTACCATCAGGACTCCTCCTCTCACGCAAAGGCCCCTGGGAGATGTGATGCGATCCAGTCTGCTCGCTGGCTTCCTGCTTCCTCTGGTGGGAGGTTGTGATGTCGGTGCAGCCCTGCGGACCCTCGCCTCACACAGGAGCACCCCACAACTGAGGAGCACCAGCGGGGGTTAAAAGGTCACGATGAAGATAAGAGTCCAGAGATAACTAAGCGAAAGCCAGCCGTATAAATGGAGAAGCACAAACCAGCCAGATCAATCGTTTTTGCGTTAGAAGCAAAGAATATGTTTCGATTCTGAGGTCTTCCTCAAAGCCTTTTGCATGGTTAACAACGTTGACCTGGTCCTGCATTCTGATGGACTGGGAAGCGTCCATCATCCTTCCCCAGTCCTGGGAGATGCTGTAGTGGACGGAGTCACTGGGGTTGTCCGAGGGGGTGGGCTTGCAGGACCCCAAACAGCTGAGTGTTGGGGGTGGAGGAGGCCGTGATCTCCACAAAGATCATCTCCTTCAGATCCACCTGCAGCCACACAGCACCATCAACAGCCGGTCTGCCCTCATTTTGCACAACGGCCATATTGAAGAAGGTTAGGATTTCATGAAGGTCATCTAAAAACAACTCTTGAGGCCCAATGCTGCCAGTCAGTCGTCGGATGGATGGATGGATGGAGCATCTCGCCGACAGAACATCCCTCCAAAGGGTAGCTGGCTGGGCTCAACACTTTTTTGGGGGTTAGGAGAGCTCCGTTTCTTCCTCTTGCTCCCTTTGATCACTGGAGTCGTCAGACGAGGTGGGCTGGTTCCTGAAGATCGAACCAGTTGCGGGAGCATCCTGCTTCCCTGCCCAGTGAAATGTGTGGACATCTTAAAGTTTGAGTTTGAGTTTATTTAATTCACAATCGCAGTTTACACTGAAAAAGATTGCAGAATTTACAAAAGTAGTTAATCTAAAAGGATACACATATTAATGACAAAATAAATAAATAAATAAATAAAAACCCCCAAAAAACTGACATTACACATTATCACAAAAAAAGACCATCCAGACATAAAACGCAAAAACATGTCACAGTATACACACAGAGATCTATACACACAGACTCACACATCACAGACAGGACAAGACCAGGGGACGATTATATAGACTTATTATAAAGTCTGACAGCTGTGGGCAGGGTTGAAGTCCTCAGACGTTTCGTCTGGCAAGGAAAGTCTGTGATGCGATTCCCTTTTGTGAGCAGTCTCTGCGTGTTTTCAGCTCTTGTTTGAGAGTTTACCCATTTTGTATTTTCAGCTCTTGTTTCACCGTTTAAAGCACAGCTTTTCTACATAAGACGCTCAAAGTCTACTGTAGATTTCCATATGGGTGGAAAATAAAGGGTTCAGTAGAAGCGAATATGTCATGCACTCGTTGAGTCCCTCGGTCCTGAACACATGCGTGTTGTTGCTGCAGGATGGGTCACTAAGATTCAGGTGGCCCTTTTTGAAGCCTACAATGGAAGCCTTATCCCTTGGAGGTTTTATTAAAGTGTCTATTTGAGAAGTTTGTGTAGATATATAAAGCTGATTTATATGACCTGATAAAATATTCCCACAATATTAGGTAGTAGTAGATCACCTACCATTTATTTATTCTATCAATGATGAGACATACTTTGCTCACTGGAACGTGGCCTCCTCTCAATTGGCGAACCATCCAAGGTCCCACTGGTAAAGCCCAGCTGGCTCGCTACTGCCACCTGCGGGATATTAAGGAGAGCGCATGTAGTTTACTGAAGACGGCGCAACGCTGCCTCAGGGCAGCACTCAAATCTAACCCAACCAAATTAATAGAAGAAAAGTAAGTGACATCACCCAGTGGAAAGAATCAACGAAATAAGTAAACATGAATGCTATTTGGATCTAAACAGACAGTAGGCACACACAGTGGAAGAATGTCACGTCAACTGTGACTGATCAAAAAGAACGGGAAAAATAAAGACACACACACACAAAGCTTGGCAAAAACAGCTCGTTAAAGGCAGACCTGGTCGCCTTGGGAAGACAGTTGAGACTCTCTAACTAGGGAGAGAGAATGAGGCAGAGCTGCATTCCTCCTGAGTTTTAAGAACAGCAAAACCATCTGACACATTCCCCCAAGTGTAAGAGTAGATGCCCTGAATTTGAGTGTGTGAGCCCACCAGAGCAACTTGCTGCTCATACTGGCTACTGTATTAGGAGAGAACCGAGAGGACAGAGTGTGAGATACTCAAATCAACATGTTTTATCTGCCACACTAGCAGAACACTTAAGCTACTCAATGAAGTTTTTGTACATACTTTGATTTAATTTGTTATGCTTTATATCTGTGAATTAAGTCTGAGGTAAACAGTTAAACAAAGATACCCAGAGAAAGCAGGACAAACATCAGATGTTGGATGCTTGGATCACAAGCATGACCCCACTCAAGGCTGCATTGTACTTGCTGGTACACAGAGTAGAAAATGGGAAAATAATTGGAGCTATAGAGTCAGAATGTGTAGGTGTTGGGTGTTGGGTGTAATACTGCTGAATGTAAAGGGACAGAGATAGAATCTTCTCTCCAAATCATCAGAGTCATCTCAATCATTTCTACTCATGTGCTGTAGTTCACCTCACTGTGAGTAAAAGTATAACTCATGCATTTACAGACCATCTATAAGTAGTCCCTCAAAAACGGTTCGATACACCACATCATCCACACTGATGAGAAGAGAGACCTTTTTGCATAATCGAATGTAAAGACTATGGTGAATATCACACAGGGATTCTATTCACTCATGGCATAGGTGAGCTAGTTACATTTTGACAACTGAACTGACAACAACTGAACTGGAAGCAGAACAGGTAAAACAATAAAAACAGTAGGACATAATGCTTAGTTGTGCCTACATGTTATATGGAAAATAGTAGCAATCCAATTATTGGTTTATGACTTACTGACAATATATGTTTTTTGTTTTGTTTTCAGAGGTCAACTATTTGACTTTGCAAATGGGCGTTGCATTAAATGTCGCTCACCCACGTTGTCGGCTCGCGACCCTTCCGGTCGGCTTTACAGTTCAGTTCCTGTTTCTGCACTCAGATGGAGAGCCGCGCAGTTGCCGTGGGTTAACTTTTACGTTCTTTGTGTTGAGTTGCCCTCCTTGTTGAAGTCATGGGGACCAAATTCAGATAGCAGCGCACGACTTGAACTACAGGTATGGGGCATTATGGGACCGTGAGACTGTTGAATGATCCGTTTTATCCACGCGGAACCATTTCCTTAAGTGACAGCTTGTAGCGCTTGCGAGCTAGCTAAGCTAAGTAGCCAGACAGCCGTCTGGTAGTGATGTGAGAGCAGGCTAGCTACTACTGTAGTTAGAGGGTTCGCACGACTTGTCTTATTTGATTTATATTCATATTGTGAGCTGTCATCTGATAATCAAGTTATTAAGATAAATAAATCAGCAAAGCTAGTGGCATAGTTTTTGTTGTTGATTACTGAAAACTACCGAACGACATTGATGTCACTTTGCCGTCACTCACGAGCTATGTCGCCTACATAAATATGTAGGCGGGAATAAACAAACGCAGCCAATTAGGTTCCTTGAATATTTGATCGACTGAAAACGCAGCCAATAGCAATTCTTAAGACGTGCGATACCGCTTTCGTGAATTTTGGACATAGGCGTCTCTTTCCGGCGCAGTGCACTGGGATGCTGATGCTGTGTGGTCTCATCTCTAGCAACTGACCTAACCATCACCACCGCAATGTTATATTATGTGCGATTACAGCAGTTCGTGTATTTGTATCTTGGCGGTCTGTTGTTGTTTTTAGCGGGGCTCCATCAGGCAGAGGCGGCCACCACGGAGATGGCCAACCTGAACTGGAAACCGTTCATCTACGGGGGGATGGCCTCGATTGTCGCAGAATTCGGTACGTGACGCACCATACCGTGCAGATTTCTACATTTCCATCGTTCGTTTTTTTATTTTTTTTATTTTATTGCCCCTGTCCCACATATTTCAAACGAACAATGACACCATTATAGACGTGCCATCTCGACAAAGACGATGCTTCAAATGATGAATGATGCATTAATAAGGCTCTTTCAAGTGGGTTAATGCTTCTTTTGCAACACCATGTAACCGCAGACAGTAGCCTAGATGTGCTGTTGATTGCACCTCTCCAGAAACAAATGAATCCCATCAATGTTATGCATTAATATCATGCATCAACATGTTGCCTACACTTCAATCTGACTATGTTGAGATCACTAGATTGATCCACTTCTTCACAACATTGCTGTCTTAATTGAGGGGTGTTAATGTGCTACTCTCTTTGACACCCTCATCTCTAGACTACTCTAAACCACGTTTTCCATGTATATTTGACATATTTTTAGACCCATGCGGTGTCTCTGTAAATGATGTCATTTAACCCATGCTGTGTCTCTGTCTCTAAACAGGCACGTTCCCCGTAGACCTCACTAAGACGCGGCTGCAGGTGCAGGGCCAGTCTCAGTACATGGAGGTTCGCTATCGGGGCATGTTCCACGCCCTCTTCAGGATCGGCAAGGAAGAGGGCATCAAGGCCCTCTACTCCGGGTGAGAGCACGGGGGGGGGGGGGGATACCAGATACTACTAATCCACCCACATTGCTGTGATGTCATGGGTAACATGATCCCTTTAAACCAGGCACTGAGGGTGGTAGAGCACATAGGGAGGGCAGACTGTGTCTTTGAGCTGTGTTGATAATAATCCTTAGTGGTCAGAGTGTAGCGTACTAGCTGCTATCTTACTCTCTTCCTTGACCGGTCACTGTGAGTGTGTGTGTCGCATGACAGTGAGGAAAACGCTGTGACATGACAACGCTGTATTAGACTCCTGCTATGGGTCTGACATGAATGTGGGTAGGGTGACATATCCACTGCCCTTGCCCAGTTAACTGCACAATGATCATGTTACTTGCAGCTGGCAAAGAGCATGCCTGCATACAAAAGGCCTAGACAGCCTACCTGCATGCTACAGTGTAGTGTTGTAGTACTCGAGACCGGTCTCAAGACCACCTTTTGAAGGTCTCGGTCTCGGAATCGACCTCCATTTTACTCGGTCTTGTCTCGGTCTCGGTACAAAGAGGACTGGATTTTATTTGGATTTTATTTCAAGCGCGGTCAAGACCACGACTGAGGGAATCTCACTCAATTCCCTGTGCATTGTCAAATGTATTTGCCGTCTAATTTATGTAAAACCTCCCGCTTCGAATGCAACCGATAACTTGTCCGATAAATTTGAGGTTTGCATGTTCCACGTTTTATCGAAAGTGTGTCATGCGGTGCGGAACCTTCACCGGACTGGTCCTGGTCTTGACTCGGTCTCGACCCCTCAAAGTCTCGGTCTTGTCTCGGTCTCGATACACTCTGGTCTTGGCCATGACTTGGTCTCGGGGCTTAGGTGGTCTGGACTACAACGCTACTACAGTACCTGATCAAAATAAACACATTTTGATTCTGATTGTGAAAAGCGGAAGCAACCTCTGGGATGTTTCAGTCAGAATTAGCATTAAAAAAGAGACGAAGCAGACGAGGAAGACTAGGGATGCCCAGATCACGTGTTTTGTGTCCGAAACCGATCACCGATGGTCTATGAGCCTTATCTGCCCATACACTGCCGATACCCATCATTTTGTTTTGTCATAGCAGCTGGTATAGCAGTACAGTTTCCATTTAAATTAGATTACATTAAATTAGATTTCATCCATCAAATTGAGTCCAGAGGCATCACAGATGGCATGTGTTACATCTGTCTCACACTGTACTGTTCCACAGCGCCGACATGTTTTAGGTTATCACGCATGCGACAATGAATCGGCTCACGTTGTTTAGGTTAACACGCATTTGACAATGACTCGGCCGCCATTGATCGGTTGTCGTGATCGGTGACTAGAAAGCAATATCGGAATTCCCCGATCTCGTATTTTTACCGAGTACCTGCCTGATTCCGATTGCCGGACGATTGATCTGGGCACCCCTGAGGAAGACGAGAGAAGATGTGTGGTTTTCTGTTGAACCTTGCCAAGCCCTGACTGGGAAGGCTTCTACCGAGGCCTCCACATACCACCCTCCATACCACCCTGCCTTTCGTTGTCTGTAAATAAACCATGGTCACGCCCCGGTAGCTCACCGGGTAAGGCGCGCACCATATGAAGGCTAGTCCTTTGCGCGGCGGACCCGGGTTCGATTCCCGGCTCGGGTCCTGTGCCGCATGTCCTCCCCTCTCTCTCTCCCACGTTACCTGTCTCTCTCAACTGTCCTATCCCCTTAAAGCTGAAAAGCCCTAAAAAATATCTTTAAAAAAAAAGAGACTCCTTCCTTAGGTTAAAATCTGAGCTACGTGATGGGCCTGTGTGTGTGGGGTGTCTTTTTCCAGTGTTTATTAATATCCTCTCCCCCCCCCCCCCCTCTTGGGGTGCAGGATCTCCCCCGCTCTCCTGAGGCAGGCCTCCTACGGGACCATCAAGATCGGCACCTACAACACGCTCAAGAGGCTGTTCGTCACCAGGCCGGAAGGTGGGCGTCGCCAACCCCCCTCCCCCACCTCCGCCGTCACATGTAGCGACATCACGCGGAATGCCCCGCGTTCTCGTCGGTTCCGCTTCATTCTCTCGCCGGTGCTTCTATTCTGGAACATTCTATTGTCCTTGTTCTAAAGCAGCAGTTTGGGGTTCTTGAGTCTCTCTCTGCCATGCTTGTAGCATGAGATAGTACAGCTAGGCCTAGCAGTGAGGTCATTTGGTTATCTGTGTGTTCTAACGAGGAAGTGGCAGGTTGGTTAAGAGGGGAGAGCATGAAATGATCCTGAGACGCCCTGAGACATCCTGAGAGCTCAGGTCAAAGGTCAGATGAAGTGATTTAATGTCAGGTAAGGCGATCTTCCACTGCCTCAGGACAGCGCCTGCTATTTTGATCAGGCTCGTCCCGCGCAATGATTTCATATTACAGTCATCACATCACACACACACACACATCCCAAAAAAGATGTTATCTTTTCGGCTGACCAGAGTATGATTCTGTGACTACACCCTCTTCTACCCATAAACATTGGCAGCAGTTTGTCATGGCTACACCCCCAACCCCACCACTTTGTAAAAAGAGCCGTCTCCCTATCCCAGCCAGATTCTCTTCAGGGTCTGACCTCATGAGCTCTCATTCCTGGGACAGAGCGTTCTGGTGGAGGGGTGGTGGGGGGGGGCTAGCTGGCTGGCTGACCAACCTAGAAGGGTAGAGAGAGAACACCCATTACCCAGAACATGGTTTGACCTTTTCACGAAGAGCTCCTTTCGTGAGTCCGTACTACACTCTGAGAAATTAGATTTAAATAAGGCCTGTAATTTTCAGACATGCAGTACATTTTGTGATTTGCCGTCACAACTCCAGAGGAGTTAATTAAACTAGAGAGAGAGAAAGAGGGGAGAGGAGAGAGAGAAAGAGGGGAGAGAGGGAGAGTTGAGGGGGGAGAGAGAGAAAGAGGGGAGAGAGGGAGAGAGAGAGGAGGGAAGAGAGGAGGGAAGAGAAAGAGAGGAGAGAGGGAGAGTTGAGGGAGGAGAGAGGAGGGAAGAGAAAGAGGAGGGAAGAGAGAGAGAAAGAGAGGAGGGAAGAGAGAGAGAAAGAGAGGAGGGAAGAGAGAGAGAGAAAGAGGAGGGAAGAGAGGGAGAAAGAGGGGAGAGGAGAGAGGGAGAGTTGAGGGAGGAGAGAGAGATTTGTGTTACATCATCCTCAGTACAGCCGACAGAAGAGCCGCCTCCATATTCAGATCCCAGGAAGCAATCTCCTCTGACACATTCACCGTCTCTCTCGCTCCATCTCTCCATCGCTCCCTCTCTCCGTCTCCACTAACATGCTCTGTCTCTCTCTCTATATCACTCCCTCTCCACCGACATGCTCTCTTGTCGCTCTCTATCACTTCATCTCCTCTCTCTCTCTCTCTCTCACGCTACCTCTTCTATCTCCATTGACATACTTTCATTTGTCTACCTGTCACTTCCTCTCACCACCTCCACCTCTCTATCTACACCTTCTTTTCCCCTCTGTCTCTCTCACACCCTTCTCTCCTCCTTTCTCTCTCTCCACTCCTCCCTCTCACAATCGGCCTACATCAAAACTGAGTCATGCACAAGAACGTCATTGAACAAGGGTTCTGTTGGTGCAGAATAAAACATTAGAATCAGAATTCGTTTGATTGCCATTGTAGGTTTTAATCTGTTTCATCAAGCTGCTAGTATGGCACATTTATCCTAATATACACAGGTAAGATGTTCCGATTAACTCAAATATTCAATTTCAGGGCAGTTATTTGGTTCGATATGTACTGTACATCATTTTTTTGCAACTCGGTGCAGCCATGTGTGATGATGTCATGGAAGATCCAGCTCGACTACTCTTGTCTGTTTGCCTCTTCACCCCGCATGCCTCTGCCAGGTTGGGCCACTGCGTGAGTGCTGCCAACCGCGTTAGGCTTGTGTTGGGGTCCAACACCGCACTTCTTCTTCTGCGAGGAGAGGAGGAGAGGGCAGACTTATCGATCACATTGATCACGGATCACTGTAACTATTGCTCCAAACTCTAGATCCTACAGTATCCTCCTCTTGTCACACCCCTCCTTCCACTCTTGATTCCAACCAGTAATAGTAATTAGCCTAATTACGGTAATGATTGTCTTGTCCTAACACCTCTAATAGGCTAATGGCTAACAGATGAATAAAAGTCTACATCGATTGATTTCACGCCTGGCGTTAGGAGGAGGCGTTAGGAGGCGGCTTCACTCCCCGACTTCCTGTGTAGCTGCACGCTAGTGGAAGTCTGACTTCCTGTGTAGCTGCATGCTAGTGGAAGTCTGACTTCCTGTGTAGCTACACGCTAGCGGAAGTCTCCAAGCGAGGCTCGGAAAAGGATGACCCCGCCACAACGGCAGTCGGGTGTAGTCGTCACACCTGACGACTTGGCGCTAACGATTCGCAGAGTTTCCCGCTCTGCGTAGGCTCGCTAATCCTGCTGCATGTCTGCCGTTTAGACGGCGGTTTTCTAATTGGTGGATCGCGTAAAAACGCATAAAATCAAGCACTTAATTCCGAAGCCTCTTGGTAGCCTCTGGTTTCGTGGTATCTATCTCTGTCTTTCCTAGTTTATCTGTGTGTGAGTGTGTGTGTATGTGTGTGTGTGTGTGTGTGTGCGCGTGGCGTGCCCGTGCTGTTCGGTGATGTCCAGTAGCACCTGTAACAGCATGTGTGTCCTCCGACAGACGAGACCATGGTGATCAATGTCTTCTGCGGAGTGGTCTCTGGAGTCCTGTCCTCTTCCCTGGCCAACCCCACCGACGTCCTCAAGGTGAACACATTTAGATACTGTACACGTGTTGAGTAACGTTACATCTGACGTTCAGCTACCCCCACCCCAACTTTCAGCACCCGGTAAGGGTGCATATCAATACAGTGTGTTGTTCTTCATACAGTACAGTGTGTTGTTGTTGTTGTGTTGTTGTTGTTGTTGTGTGTTTAGATCAGGATGCAGGCCCAAGGAAGTCTGCTGCAGGGTAGCATGGTGTCCAACTTCATCAACATCTACCAGACCGAGGGGACCCGGGGACTGTGGAGGGTGAGCGCGTGTGCGTGCGCGTGTGTGTGCGTGTGTGTACTGTCTGTATGCGGGTGCGCAGTGTGTGTTTTCGGTGGCCGCGCCACTCAAGACCGTCCTCTCGTCATCCGCAGGGCGTCATCCCCACGGCCCAGAGAGCAGCCATCGTGGTGGGGGTGGAGCTTCCTGTCTATGACATCACCAAGAAGCACCTGATTCGCTCCGGCACGATGGGAGACACGATACTGACACATTTCATGTAGGTTTCGGGGAAAGGAAGAACAAAGTATGACAAAGTAGTGCTTTCAGAGTCAATACTGTCCCTGTGAGTTCAAACACAAACCTGTGGTTTACAGGGCGTACTGCTGTGATGTCTGCTTGATGTTCACCCATCACTGTGTGTGCCTGTCTGTCTCTTTTCCTGTCTCTTTGTGTGTGTGTGTGTGTGTGTGTGTGTGTGTGCTTGTGCTTGTGCTTGTGCGTACATGTGTGCGCGCGCCTGTCTGTTTTCCTGTCTCTTTGTGTGTGTGTGTGTGTGTGTGTGTGCGTGTGTGTGCGTACATGTGTATGCGCACGCCTGTCTGTTTTCCCGTCTCTTTGTGTGTGTGTCTCTTTGTGTGTGTGTGTGGGTGTGTGTGTGTGTGCTTGTGCGTGCATGTGTGTGTGCCTCTCTGTTTTCCCGTCTCTTTGTGTGTGTGTATGTGTGTGCTTGTGCGTGCATGTGTGCGCGCGCGCCTGTCTGTTTTCCCGTCTGTGTGTGTGTGCGTGCGTGCGTGCGTGCGCGTCTCTACAGTTCCAGTTTCACGTGTGGCCTGGCGGGGGCGCTAGCCTCCAACCCGGTAGACGTGGTGCGGACCAGGATGATGAACCAGCGGGTTCTGTCGGGGAACCCCATGTACAAGGGCACGCTGGACGGCCTGATGCAGACGTGGAGGAACGAGGGCTTCTTCGCCCTCTACAAGGGGTTCTGGCCCAACTGGCTCCGCCTGGGCCCGTGGAACATCATCGTATCCTTTCAGGCGTCCGGCTAGAACCACGGAAACGCCAACGCCGTCACACTAGCTCCTCACGGAGAGAGAGAGGTGGGGGAGAGAGAGGGAGAGGTGAAGGAGGAGAGGGGGGAGAGGTGGGGGAGGAGAGAGAGAGGGAGGAGAGAGGGAGAGGTGAGGGAGAGGTGAGGGAGGAGAGAGAGGTGAGGGAGGAGAGAGAGGGAGAGGTGAGGGAGGAGAGAGGGAGAGGTGAAGAAGGGGAGAGGTGAAGGAGAAGAGGGGGGAGATGCACAAAGCCTAGAGTAATAATCATGTGGATGGAGATTCTCCGTTGAGAGGGGTCCTTCACACTAGTCCAGGCTTGCTTTGCGTCAGGGAAACTACTCTTCATGTGTTGGAAGATAAAAGTCCATTGATATTTTGCTCTATTGCAGGTACCTGTAGGTACAGTAGGTACAGTAGAAAGAGAATTAATCAATTACTGTTATGAAAGGAGGGCCTGACAAAAAACACTGGTGTAGCTGCTGTCCTCAACCCTGGTTTCAGTTCTTCATCACCTTCGAGCAGCTGAAGAAACTCCCCTTGTAGTCGGAACAGGAAGCGATCACTCCAGGAAGTGGACTACAGTGGGAACACCTCCTGCCCTTTCTACTCATCATATTCACAATCCCTCCCAAAGTCACTTGAACCATATGTTTGCACACGCTCATCCAGGGGTTCAATTCATTTTAGCTGACCTTTTCAAATGATTGTTTTCTTTTGTAAAATTAAAAATGTATTTTTTTTTTTTTTACTATTCACTCAACCGCCCTTCATGCTTGTCCAGGCAGCTAAAGCTAGTGTACGGAAGCCTGTGAAGGCCAAACAACAGATGATTATCTTGGTGTGTGGCTTTCCAGATTGTTGCCACAGCTTATTGAGCTGTTGACCGTTGGAGGAGGACTTGTTTCAGCCAGAGGAACAGACCTGAAAATGACTTGAGCTTCTTTAGGGAGAGGTTTGAAATGAGCTTTCCTATTTGTGGCTGATCGTAGTTCTAAGCGCATCTGCACTGCATGGAACGTGTGCTATTTAAAAGGCTGGCTATTTAAATGTTTAGGATCTGCGTTAGTATGAATGTCTTCACTGTTTTTGGTGCGAGCGAGTCTGGGGACGCCGTGTGACCCGTTGGGGGCTTTGGGGGCCTAGAGAGGGACAACTGGGAGACCGTGCTATGCTGAACAGTCAGTAAGGCTGTATTGAACTTCATCAAATGCAGTTTTACAAGGAAAGATGACTGTTACTGCCATTCTGAGCCAGCTGGCTAGTTTCCAGGTTCGGTACCGGACGGTACCGTGCGGTCCGTAAGCCTAGATGGAGACTAGTAAAAGTTCACTTAAATCCAGTCAGTCCAAATCTGAACCAAAGCAGCCAGAGAAAGAGAGACTTTCGTTCTGCGTTCATTCGCTCCCCCCTATCCAAACACTCTTGTTGTTGACGTACAAAATCATACTCTAGGAAAATGTCACTTCCTGTTTTATTTGTGGATGTTTTAGGAGAGAACTTCAATTCGCCTGCTGATCCATACAGGACAGGGGACCTACAGTACCTGGTTGCCGTGGTAATTCCACAACCATGCGTACATATGTAAACATGTACAGTATGTGTACGATGGATGTGTACAGTCTCAGACATGTCTAGTAGTACATATCTACGAGTTACTTCAGAACTCAACTAATTTGTGTGTTTTTCTCCTGATTAGAATATGTTAGAATATGGTCCAATGTTTTACTGTATTTTAGGGGGCCATTGTGCCAAAGCTCTTACAGAGTTGAACCATGGCTGTGAAACTCCAGTTAATAGGTCAATGAATAGGTCAGTTGTCAAGGTACCAGGAGAAATGCACTGTTACCCATTTCCTCAAACCTTTTTATGATGATGATGATGATGATGATGTTAGTACTCTACTAGCCTCGCCTCTTGCGTAACCCATGTCTCATGGCCGTGTTGGCCTCTTGCTTATACAGATAGTGCTACTGTTACCGTGTACAGTAATATTTGCAGAGATGTTCCTGATCTCCTCTGGTCATCAGCTTTGTCGTTCGCCCGTCAGGGTCGAGAGAGATGTGAACGTTTAAAGATTGAAACAGGCGTCCATCCATTTCACTACAGGTTTGTTTGGGAGATTCTCTTTCTGTGCTAGCGTCAGTCATCAACGATGCTCTCCAGAGCCGTACCTATTCCCATCATGTAATAATGCAAGCTTTATTCAACACTTCATTTATGGCTGACTTTTGCCTCTTAGTCCATCCAGTGGCTGATAATCTTCTATGTTAAATGTTCATGGTGCTTGTATTGATTCACAGAGTTCAGCAAAGGAAACATGTTTTTAGCACCTTGAGTCTTGTGACAGTTCTGGAGAACTGTGAGACCTCTAGAGTTTTGGAAAACTTATGGAATGTTTCTGTAGGTGTTTTGATCATGATGATGTAGATCTGCAGTTGGCCTTTTTTCTCCTCCCCAGAAGTACAGCACTGGCTGTATCTTTTCATACTTGAAACATCCTATTCTCCTGAAACATTACCTTTTATTAAAGAGTTTATTATTTTGGCTTATTTACTTCCCAAGCTTTATTGGAAATTATTAATTAATGACAATTTGTTTTGCAAGTATTTAAAGCTTTTTTTATGAATCTCTTAAATGTTGTTATTCCACATGAGCTTGTATGAGCTATATCCTAAAGACATACCTTTATAAATGCTCCGCCCCCTGACTCGGTCAGAATGTGTTTTGTTCTTTGCTACAGTAGCCCTGTCTGAGCACCTGGATATTCATGCTCTCCATCAACCCTCCATGCATATGATTTAACAATATTCTTATTAGGTGGGTAAGAACTTGATACTGTAGATGTAGATATGGCCGTTTCGATGACCCCCCCTATAAACAAACAAACAAGTGATGTGCATGACAATGACATGCAAATTACTGTAGATTTGATTTTCAGTGAAGTGCCCCTTTAAAGTGGAGCCCCTCTGTTCTCTTTATAATATTATTATTCTAAGATGGTGGTTGACTCACTGACTGCATATTCCATATGGGGTCTTATAGTACTCCACTTTTGCTTCCAATGCCTCAACCCCAAATTGCATACATGTACAGGTATGCCTCGCTGTAGACCCAAACCCAGCCCCGAGTCGTCGACCTCTCGGTCTCTCTGAGAACAAGCAGCTTGCGTTTCCCTCCGAACTCCTCCACTTGACCCTTAGGTTATGTTCTATCTTCTGACCACAGTCAACGTGTTGAATATTCTGTTACGGTTGGTTCCTGACTGGAACCGCGTTTTAGGCTCTGAACCCTAGAACCTCTCACATCTGGTAACTTGCACTTTTGTCTGTTATCTGTTTCAACTTTATTCACAATCACGTTATGATATTTTGCTTGTCTAGGTGATTGAATGTATGGTTGATTATGTGTAAAATATTTTCTGTGACAGATTGGATTTGGCTTCATATGAGTAAGTAAATGTACACACAGAAATAAAACATCCATTGATTGTTTTCATAATCCAGTGATTTAATTCTTTATGCATTTAATCAGTTACAATTTTAGCTTATGTGCGTGGCTGGCTTGTTTCTGTTCAGGACTGGTAGCACGGAATCTAGTCATGCCACTGAAATACCTGTGAATTGAAATGACATGAGATAATGTCTGATAAATTAAGATAGGTCTTGTCGCCTGGACACATCAGTTCCAATGCTTCCAATGCTAATCCAGCACAATAACAGTGGGATAGCCAGTTAGCTCATGAGCTTACAACAACTAGCAGCAGCTTCCATAACATTAATGGTAGCGGTCAGTGGCTAAAGCAGTTACACTGATGATAACAAAGTCATCCCCACTGGGTCTTGAACCCTGGTCTCCCAGATGGGAGTCCAATGCTCTCACCACTACTCTACTTGTTCTGTGGAGATTGACGGGTTGGTTTTGGTGTCCTTCCAGTCCCTAGTGTGGGTTGGGGTTAGAATAAGGTTTGGGGTTGGGACAGGATCTGGGCCGCGTTTCCCAGAGCAATCGTAGCGCTACGTTCATCATGAGACACGTCGTAAGGTCCCCCTCTAGGTAGCGCGTTGTTTCCCAGAGCCTTCTTAGGTTAAGGTAGACCTCGGCTAAGGAGGCTCTGGGAAACGGCTCTTCCCAAGGTACAGTACATCGTAAATCGAGCTTACGATGTACCTTCTGAAAGCACCATTTCTAGTTGTGTGTGATTTTCTGCCTGACCTGGTTTGTCCAGACAGCACTTTATAAACATTCTTTATAAATAAACTTGACTTGACTTGACTACAGAAGTAAATGTCCTTGCCATCCATAGCCTCTGAGAGGGAGATGAGAAGGAAGCTACCATATTTAGATACTTAGTCAATGTGCCGTACAATGTACTGTACTAGTTGTGCTTCATCACACTCATACTCACCAAGAGAAACCAGAAGACATGATACACAATTTCTAAAGCCAACTGAAATTAAAATTCTAAACTCGCCATGTCATTCAGAATAAATGTATTTAGTAATCATGTAGGTGAGCTACAAAGAAAAAATTTTATGAAATTAAAACATGACAACAATCATACTTCACAGGATATATGACAGAAAGACTTAAGTCTTAAAATGGTGTTCTAATCCCCAGTCATTAGGATACATGGTTATTATTCAGTCATATCACCGTGTTCTAATCCCCAGTCATTAGGATACATGGTTATTATTTGATAGGTAAACAGTGAGGCGGGTTGGAGAAGTTCACGCTCTCGTTAGGACTGGCGAGTCAACTATTGTAGTAGGAGACTACCAAAGGCTTTGTAACGCCGGGTCCCTGTCCATCAATGGACTTACGAAGATGAATTTAGTTCTATGAAGCCTTTTGACATTCTCCCCCAAAACGTGAGCCAGTAGGCCTATAGACACATGTCACACACTGTAGGGCCAACACAGTGCATGGCAGGGTTGGCACCTAAGCCCTGCACCTCTTGAGTTAAACCCTGAAGAATATAGGTAAAAGTCTACAGAGTCTTAAAGTCAATGTAAAGCTGTTTGTGTGTTTCTGTTCTCATGTGGATGGTCTAAATGTGCAGTGGTAGGGATGAAAGGAGACAGTTGTGCTGTGCTGGGGCCGGGGGTCAGGAGGCCATGCTGGGACGTCACAGGGGGGGCCCATCCTCCCCAGGGTGTCCGATGCTTTTCATAGAATGTCCACTGGCCAACCAATCAGTGGGATTGAGACTTCAGATGGTGGATGACAGGTCATCAACCTTGTGCCTGACAGGCTACGCATCTTGTGACAGTAGGGCCCCTCCGGGGAACCAATCTGACTACACTAGACCTTAAGGGAGGCGTGGGGGTGGGGCAAGAGGATACTATTTAGTGTCCTGAGTCAACCTTGAGACCTTGATTCGGGATGCGGTAGACTCTGTGTGCCTGTGGTTGCCCAGCCCCGATTAGATCAAGCGGGGGAGTACGGAAGAAGATTGAGGCCTCGTTTTCTGCCCACAGCTCCAGCCAGCCGATAGACAGGGAGAGACAGGGACTGTAAAATGTGAGTTTAAGTCTGTCCAATAAATCATTATTTGCCGCTTCCAATACCGTGTTGGGTGATTTCATCAATGACTATCACAACAAGAAGGCTATTAACATTGTGGTCCATATTAGATTTGTTGCAACTTTTATTAAGGCTTATACAAAAATTACACAAAGCAGAGCAACAGAAGAGGAAGAACGCCAAAAGCCAACAACCCTACACATTGCCATCACATGGAGCCTAGGGGACCTGGCACGTCCACATGGGCCCCGCACTCTATCTAACAGTGAAAGTGAAGGGATCATTCATTCCAAACTAGTCTCACAGTACAAATGTGTAACAGGACATGTTTATTTACAGCAGGGTAAAGTGTTCATTTAAATGTTTCTTGTCACTTGATTTGTTAGTCACATGATTCAAGAAGGGTAGTCACGGTACTGTATATATTTGCAAGCACTTTTGAGGGTGAACAGCCCTGACATGGACACCTAGCCAAAGAGTATGGAATGCCAAGAGGGGACACTCTATTGATTCTGCTATGGAACCAATGTGCCCAGCTGCTGAGCATCTATCATGCACCCACCAGTGAAGACCGTGTCTCTAGCCCACTCAGGGGCTGAGTTGTGGGACCCGGTCGGGGACCCACCAGCCCCCACCGGTGAAGACCGTGTGTCTCTAGCCAACTCAGGGGCTGAATAGTGGGTTCCGTGGCGTGAATAGTGCCATGATGGAGAGGCTCCACCCCTTTTGGTTTTGGCCAGTCAGGGACTGTTTACTCCTGTCTGGGCTACCCACCGGCCCCCACCAGTGAAGATCATGTGTCTCTATTCCACTTTGGCTGAGTTCTGTGCTACCACATTAGTTATAAAAGGGTGCCTGTACCTTTAAGAGAGGCTGCTCAGTGCACATGCACACAAATTCAAAAAAGCAACAGAAAGAATGAAAGAAAGAACGAAAGAAAGAACATAAAAAGGTGTCTACCTTTAAGATACCTTCAAGCTCTCTCCTGTGAACTGTCACCATAGCAACCACAGCGCAACACACATAATTAGCTGACTCACTCGCCATACGTTTCAATGGGGAGCGCAGTTGCCGAACAAATCATCATACAGCGAGAGTCACACAGCTTAGATACTTACATTATACCAATCAGAACAGTTGTGTGAACATTTCGATATATAATATGTGTATGAGATGTTAAAACTGTAGGCATAGCGACAAGTTAGAAAAAGGGTAAAAATGCAAAATTAGCAGCTCAAAAGTTAGAGTGCGTCGCCATACATTTCAATGGGGAGCGCAGTTGCCGAACAAATCGTCATACAGCGAAAACTATAAGTCACACAGCTTAGATACTTACATTGTATGAATCAGCACAGTTGTGTGAACATTTTAATTTATAATATGTGTGTGAGCATTCAAAACTGTGGGAGAGCCAGCAGCTTACATACATGTGTGAATATTTTCAAAGCAACAGCTGCCACCACTCTAAAAACATCAAGCTACTGAACATTCCACCAGCAGTTTCAATGGCACAAATATTACTATTAAAAGTTAAATTACAAAAAAACTATAAGAAATGTAAAAAATCTGAATACATCCGATTAATAGCTAAACGTTATGAACATTTTAAAGTTTGAATGAAGTTTCTAGCACAATGAAGAAGTAGTTAAGTGGCAAAAAACTGGGGAGAACTATAATGAAGAAAGAAGGAAAGAAAGAAGAAATAGTGGGAATTAGAGGTATTCACGGGTCCAAAAAATTGGACCCGTTCTGAAAAGGACCCGTGGCTTCTTACCCGAAACCGACCCGCATAAATTAATTTTCAAAAAACAGAGACCCGTTCCGAAACGTACCCGAGGTTAATCAGACCCGTCCGAAATTGACCCGAGGATAATCAGGACCCAAACCGAAATGGACCTGAGCACAACCAGTTACCAGACCCGTGGCCTAACAGAACCTGACCTATAGGACAGATCCGACCGGACTGACGGCTATGGCAAAAAAGTAATAATGTAAGGTTGATTTAATACTGAATGTAAGTAGCCTAGCGATTTAATAATGTAATTCCAAAATGAGTAATGTATTTGTTTCAATGACATAGGCTATTTTATCTAAATAATTCGGCCTATGGCAAAACAATCATCTCTCGTTGCTATCCTCGGCTTGCTCTGTCATTGCCTACCTGCACCTTAACGAACCATCATCAATGTGCCTTTTTCATGGGTGAATTTCTTCTCTGGAAACTCCATTCTTCTCACTTGCAATTCCAAACAATTTGACAGTAGGCCTAGTCTAGACCTATAGCCTATACAGCCTTTCATAGTTGACAATTAACTGATGAAACCTGTAGCCAATATAATTAATTCGGCATTAACTTAAGTCGACACTGCTAATCCATCACAGTCTGATTGCAGCATTAACATAGTAATAATAATAATAAATATTATTATTAACATAGGCTAGTTATAGATAGGGATAACGATGACAAAAAGGCACACAAAGTAACTCGAAAGTTCCTCTTTTTTCAGCTGGTGGTCTGTGTGCTACGCGCCAGATTTGCATAGGTCTACAGCCACACAGGTTTTGCCGAGTTTCAATTGGCCAAAACGTAAAGCACGCGCTGCCTCAGTGTGCAGCAACAGATGATATTTAGAACGTAATTCAATACAGATGACAAGTAGGTTAAATGGATCGGGATCTCCCCCCTTTTTAAAATATATTTTTATTTTAAAACATCGGGTCCTCGTGGGTCCATACGGGTAAATCAGTTTCAGATGTGTTTACCCGAGACCCGCGGTAATGTATGATAGACCCGAACCGTACCCGTGAGACACGGCAATATTTTGGGCCGGACCCTCACGGGTCTCGGGTAGGGTCTCGGGTTTTCGGGTCCGGGTAGACCCGTGAAGACCTCTAGTGGGAATATCACAAGTTGGGCTAGCTTCTACAAGGGGAATCTTTGGGGAACCGGTGAAAGGCAAGCTCTGGACATGTACTCTGATAGACAATTTATTGCAGAACAATGTTTTCGTTTTTTTTTTTCCACAGCTGATTTGTATTCTTCTTGTTGACCTGACTGTATGAATTCGGCATGGATGTACAGTATTAGGAATTCGGCAGCCGATGACAGTCCATAATGGCAGCAACGCTATGTGGGCGCCCTCTTCAGGCGGGTACCAAAAATTCACCCAAGTGTCCCCTCTTGGCATTCCATGCTCTTTGTTTCTGTGTAGCAGCGACACGGGTTGGTGCATCATGGGAACTGTAGTCAGTTTACACCTAGCCTTCCAAAAAACGTTGTAAAACGTCTTTAAGTCGTTTTACAACGACTTTACAAGCACAAACATATTGTTGCATATTGATGAAATGCAGCCCAAAATATAAATTTTATTATAAATTCGCAATGCATTTTAATACAACTGTGTGAACCGTACGACTAGAGGGCGCTTCGCCACATGTCTATAAGCTCACAGCTGTCCAAGGGAACCCTGGAGATGAAACTGCGCATGTTCAAACCACTGCCAAATGAAAACATGGCGCTCGAAGAACCGAATGGAGATTTTCCATATATGCTTTCGGGGGCGGCGGAGGGTAAGATTTCATTTCGTCTCGTTTTATTTATCATGATAACAACAGCTGCAGCTCTTCTCTAAACTGAGCATCAATCACATATCCTACACGTCAACGTCAGTCGAGCACACACGAATATAGCTTGCATGCCAGACAGCTAGCTAGGGATAGAACATAACGTTAGCTTGCTAGCTAAGCTGCCGTGCAAGCCGCTCAAGCGCCAAGGTCGATGCAATGCATTGAGATACTGTATGTCTGGCGAACTGGCCTCCAAATGCATTATGATTTGTAGAATGCAGACACCATATCAGCTGGTCTAGCCCATCAGAGTGTGCGATAAACACATGGTTACCTCAGTCTACATTACTGCTTTGCAAAATGTTAAAATATAATATGCAATATGTTCGGGTATAACCTAAATTAACATTTGGCCAAATGTTGAATAGCTACATATTTACTTATAATGTTAACTCATATTGATTAATGCAGTCAAATTGACGTTTCCCAACTTTATTTCCCAGTAAACAGGATGATCAAGGAAAATGGCAACCTGTTTTCCGATTCTCAGTGCAAGGTCTGCAGTGCTGTCCTGATATCCGACTCTCAGAAACTAGCTCACTACCAGGTCTGTAGTACTCCTCTGTCTGCCCCTGCACCTTCCAGAACCTTCTCCAACCTTGTCATGAGGCGTAGACCTAATGTCTCAGCTGTTTTCTTAGCATAATTATAAAATCAGCTAGTTAAAAGACACGAATTCAATGAATTCAAAAAGAATGAATTCATGAACATGAAAGAATGAATTCAACCAATTACGATTCAAAACTACTGTAAACTCTAGCGTAATTCCTCTCAACATGTCTCTCTCAGAGCAAGAAACATGCCAACAAAGTGCGGCGCTATATGAGCCTCCAGAAAGAGGACGAGGTCATCAAGAGGTTCAAGTCTCCTTCGTCTGACCGTGTGAGTATCAGCAGAGGCATCTTCTCTTATTTAGACTTTATTTCTCCAGGAAAAGACACATTGAGACCGAATCTCTTTTTTCAAATGAGACCTGGCTAAGAAATAGCCCGGCTTCGCCATCCTGATCACGTAATATCACATCCTGTTTCTCTCTGTAGATCAGACTGGCCACGCCCCCGTTCCACCCGGCAGATATTTGCCGTGCCAATCACAACAGTTTATCTAATATGGGGCGGGTTTGATACAACGACTTTGATATGGTGATACGACAACTAACCCACGTTTCGATGCTCTGATTGGTTATAGGTCTATCCAATTGAGGTCCCGAGGCATTTTGGTCTGCGACCGTTGATAACGCCCTTCGCATTTATTGAATTGGGTCTGGCGACGCCAGGCTAAGAAAGGCAGCAAACAGCACGTCAGCGTATTACAGCTAGGGGTTCTTCTGTCCGATCCCGTCTTCATCACATCCATGTCTTCTTTTC
>NC_140234.1:23662966-23681987 GCF_949987555.1 Borostomias antarcticus
CACACCAGCATTTTGTTTTTAGTGCCCATAGTAGACTAATGATTTGTTTCAGAAATAAATGGTACCTGCTTTTCTGTGCGTGCCTGTTCAGACTTCACTTTTAAAGAAACAGAAATGTAATCATTTCATATTTCTTTCTTCCATATCTAATTTCTATGATTTCAAGAGTGAAGAAAGTGGGCAAACAAACAACATTCGTCACCCCCTCAGAGAACCAGTTCCTGCCTGAACCGCACAACCAGTACCAAGCAGAGACCCAGTCCACCGACGAGGCCGGACCAGTACAGGCGGACTGGGCAGCGTTCAACCAGGACTATGAGTGACCATGACGATGACCCGACCAGTATCCACACCTCCGTACACCGCCACCAGCCAGTCACTCTGCCCATTCCCAAAGAAGGACGAGTTACCCGCCCACCACCTTCCACCACTCCCATGCTAGGACAGGGGTGAGGGGTACCCCTGAGACTCACACCCCAACCCCATCTGCAACCCCACAGGACAACAGCTAGTCACCCAACCCGTACCACACAAGACCTCTGTTGACCTCAGCCAGCTCAAGAGAAGGGTGGAGATGACCCCCATTACCTGACACCCAACCCTAACCCCCCCCCCCCAAGACCTATATTTACCCCAGGCTTCCCAGCTCCACACCCTACTCCCACCAGAGCCCCCCAGCAACCCGCCTCCCCACCCATACCCAAGGAACGCCAGAGAAGTTGTGAATTCGCCATTCAGTCTGGAGCTACTGCTACACTGGGAGCACACGTGAAGCTAAAATGGCATAGAAGAGGCTTCCGTGTGCTGTGACGAGCCACGTGTGACATCTAAGTCCCTTATATGTCCCTGGCCCATACCCAGGAAGGGTTGAAGTGTGATCCCCAGCTAGTCACCACACCCCTAGCTAGACACCCCTGTGTTGGCTGGCTATTGTACAGGCATCTGTACCTGTTTCACCTGTCCATTCTATCCAGTAGGGGGCAGACTACTGACCACAGACTCTTGGACTTGACGTTTCCATTCCCTTCGATTTTAAAACATGATGTCAAAGATGTTTCGAGTTCCAAACACTCCACTCTACAGTGGGGCTGAAGACAGGGTTGACACATGACCACACATCAAATGTTCTGACCGTACATTTTATGCACAGTAATGTGCCTTTGTTTTCTTTGACCCTGCGTTTTATTTATTTTTCATTTGTGCTCAAAAGCACTTTTTTATTTTATTTCCCTAACTTATTTTGTACTGGTCTCTGTAACTGGCTTGGAGAGACGCATATCCTGGGCTGACAGATTGATTGATTTTGTGTAGGTTGGAGAGTTTGAGAGGTTGGAGAGTAACCTCGCTGACAATTTTTTGCTGCTCCTCCCACCACCTTCTGTGTGTCCGATTAACTTCTAGTTTGATGTTTATTGTAAGTAAAAGACTGACAGTTAATGGAAATACATCCTATAATCTCTAACTTTCATGTTGATGCCTAATGCCGAGGTCACACTACACAACTTATAAGTCGTCAGATCGCAGTACTGCACACATTACACTTGCATTTGGGTATCTTTTAGTCGTGGTGGGTTTCACACTACATGACTGATTGGCGACAGGGGTCACATTACATGCTTCAAAAGGAGGAATCCCAGACAAGAGTCTCTGGTCTCCAAACTATGTTGAACGATTTCCCCTCTGGGATTAATAAAGTAGGCTAACTGGCTATCCATGTGAAAACGCACTAGTGTGACGCTTCCAAAAATGAATGTGTGCAGGAAGCTGTATGAGGGCGAGAAGGCCTGGGGAGATGTGCACGGCGAGGATAGTCTGTTCTGTAGAGAGAGTTGGAGCTAAATAAATAATTTAGCGATGAAAGTGTACAGCGAGTAGCTGCCTGCTCGTACTCCGGCAGTGTGGCTGGACCCGGACACGTTGATGCTATGTTTTTGTTACAAACTGAAAAGCTTGTGTGTATGCCTATTTATTCCGATAAACTATTATTCCCCCCCCCCCCCCATACAAATAGCTGCATAAGACTGGGTTCAGGAAGCAGCTTTGGATGACAGCAGATGAGTTTGGTTTCACTGTCACTTTCCCTGACAGGTCCAGATATTGAACCTGCTACATATCCAGTCAGAGCTCGCCACGTGTCAGGGACTCTCATGGCGTTGTGAGCGATTCACACTCCTACGCGACCCGCGCTCACAGGCGCGTGCTCCGAGCTGGGGCTTTTGTCTGCGATTGCAAAAAAAAAACTAAAAAACTCACACCCAGGTGGTGAAGTAAGCGGCAAGAGGCTACTCCTGATTTGCATCTACTCCTGATTAGTCTAAATGTCATGCTACGAACGGACAACCGACACACACACACACACGTCACGTATAGAAATTGGCCTAAAATCATGTAGTGTGACCGCAGCATAAGTGCAGTGGGGGATTATGTATTGTATGTCTGACCAGGAATGGACTGCCTAAGGGCAGCTGAGTCAAACGTGTTTTTATCTTGTTTTATCATGTTTCTTTCTTAATTAGGTCACAGAGAAAGTGAAACAACTTAAAATGTGAACTATGCCTTTATTCTGCTGTGATGTGTCATTGCAATAACCTGAGAGACGGCCAGAATGATTGTTAACCCTGGTGTGCGTGCATGCGTGTGGTTGGAGGCTTGTCGATGGTCAGATCACCTGAAGAAGGATGTGATTGCTGATGATAAGCTATTTCCTAGGCTGTGTGTTTCCTGTAAAAACCTTCTGAGAGTGTAAGTTGATACTGCTGCATTACTGCAGATATTAGAAACCTACACATTTAATTTCATAGACTTTGTATGAACTGAGAGGGTTGGGATTAATTGTTATTTAGTAATGTTATTTTCTTATTCTGGATTGGTAATGCAGAAGCAGAGCAGCAGTCCAGACGTTTGTTACTGACAAGAAAGGCTCCTAGATATGTACTGTAATATTACCGTTGAGGAGAGAGAGTAATATATGCTTAAGCAAAGCTAATAGTTTGAGTGGTGACAACCTAAGAATTTAGTTACAAGTATAGCATTGTCCGTCATTCATTGTGCTGATTGTTTCGCATTGGAGATAACCAGTTGACTATTTTAGGATGCAAAGCGTTCACATTACATCACATTCTTATTAGTTTTGGATGTAGTTTGTTGGAAGAGGGGTTCTATACACTACATTATGTAAAAAAGGAAGAAAAAAAACAAGCAAAAATGGCCTTTAATTTCCAACCTCATATCTGTAGTGTTAGCTGTTGTGATGTCAAGGATCAGATTTATTTTCAGTACAGACTATGTATGCCTAAAAAGTGCTTTGAAGATGTGAATCTAATAAAAACATGTTTAAAAAAAATCTTGAACATACTCTGGTCTAGTATCATGTCTGATAAGCCTGTGTACTCCAGACAGCAGTGAGTAAATCTGTCCACCAGATGGTGCTCTCGGTCTTTACTAGCCAGACCGGTTTGTATAACCCTGTTGACAGAATGATTCTCAACCATTTCCACGACCCTTACAGGGAGGTCAGGTTGATAATAGTCCTATCTAACGCCAGACAATGGTTAAAGATATATCCTAGGATGCGCTGGGACACATCATCAGGGAAGTTCCTGAGATCATAGGGTGTTTAGGGTCTTTCAACATCATACACCCTCACAGAAGCGTCATACCTATAGAACTTGAGGGGGCAAGTGCCCCCTTAGATTTGGGGGTGTTATTATTAGTTTTTTATTGTTTGTTTACCATTACATTTTACAATGCGGAGCTATGATTATTTTCTCTACTGAGCTGAATGTATTATTTTAATTATGTCATAGACCACCTCGAAAAGCCACCTTAACCTCTTTCAAAAAGCCAAACCCTCTTTCCCGGTGGATTTGGTTTCTTCCAAATTAACACTGGACCTGGAAGGTTCCCCCTCACCTCGTCTCAGATAAACAGGTTTTCATGGTCTGCTGGCATACATTTAGATTAAGGTTGTCCTTAACTGATGAACAGGTCTTCCAAATATAAGGCTATTCAGTATATCAGATTAAATATACTTCATACTTCAGTATACAGTATATGATTCGGACCAATGCCAAGTGAGTAAAAAAAAGATTTGTTTTCCCTTACTTTTATTTTGAAAGTCCTTGAAAGAACGCTACCGGTAAGTTTAATTTCACACCACTTGAGTGGCAACTGGTAGTGTGCTGTGTCCTGATTTTAAACTGTAAAAATGCACAAAAAACACAAAAATTTTGCCCGCGCTGCTCATGCTCGATCTCGTGCCCCCTCGGTTTTTTGGGTTGCATGACGCCCCTGCACCCTCACTCCGGGGTTGATCAACTTGTGTCCCTTCTCTGCAGCCTCCATGATGGATTTGGTGGCTTTCCTCCTTGCAGCCCCAGTGATGCCAAGTAGGGCGAAGACCTTGTAGAGTGAACGGCCAGCAAAGCCTCTACACCCCACTTCGATGGGCTCACAGTGTGTCTTCCAGCCTCCCCTCCGACACTGCTCCACCAGCTCTTGGTACTTGGACTGCTTCCGCTCGTTTGCCCCTTCCATGCGGTCCTCCCAAGGAACTGTCAGCTCTATGAGGAGCACCTGCTTTGAAGAGGCTGATGTTAGCACCACATCTGGCCTCAGCAAGGTCCTTTGTCACATGGTCCGGAAACTTGAGCTGCCTCCTCGAGTCAACTCGCAGCTCCCAGTCCGAGGCAGAGGTGGGCAGACCGGTTGCTGAGCTGGGCTGTGCCCGAGACTGTTCTCCTGCCCTGACAAATGTGATGCTCCTCTGGCTTCGCACATGCCTGTTGCTATTCACGGCTTTGGAGATGGCCTCCGCCATTGCCCTCAAAACCTGGTCATAACGCCAGCGACCCTCCCCCAGAGCTTTTGGGCAGCTGCTGAGGATGTGCTCCCGGGGCACAGACGACATGCTGGAGATTCACACTTGCCCCAGACGTGGAGATTTGCTGGACTAGGGAGGACGTTGTACACTGCTTGGACCAGGAACTTGATCTGCTGGGGTTCTGCCAGGTGTCAGTCCAGAATACCTTTCTCTCCAGCGCACCCTCCCATGTGGCATGCTCCATGTTGACGCATGCTGCTGCATGCTGCATCCCGCTGGTCCGTTCCTCCTTGACTCCTGCCCACACCTCCTCCAGGACTTGATGGCGTTTGTCTTTACCCTGGGCCTTGTCGTAACGAGGTTGAGGGACGGTTCACCTGTTGCCTCTGTGCCCACCAAAGCCCCTGTGTCTCAGCTGCGACTCTGCTACCTCCATGCTTTCCTGAGTTCACCACTTCCTGCCCCTCCGCACTGTAATGCTGCCACTCAGGAGACCCCGGAGTCCCGATAGAGCCACCCCTCTCATGTGCGGGTAATCCTGAACTCCTCGTCGAGGCTGCTGATGGGGAGTTGGAGTTTGTTGGTCCTTCCATACGGTGCTGCACTGCTTACGCTTCATGGTAGACCCAGCCATCTGCGGAGGTAGCTACTGATCTTCCTCTCCAGAGTCCCCACTGTTGACAGGGTCACCTCGTAGACGAGCAGGGGTCAGAGGAGACAAGGTAGAATGCCGTGTTGGTAGATCCAAGCCTTGAACCTGCCAGGTAAGCTTGACTTGTCGACAGTGGTCAGCCAAGTCTCAAGCTCCTTGGTGGTTGCTTGAATCAACCCTGCATCCCTGAGGCTGCAGTCAAAAACTTTGCCAAGGCTCCTGACTGGTTTCTCGGTGACGGTTGGGATTGCAATGCCGTCCATAAAGAAGCGAAACTTGTCCACCACTTTTCCCTTCTTTAACACCATGGCCCTTGACTTGGCAGGTTTGAAGCTCATCCTTGCCCAGGAAATGATCCACCTACCACCCGGCATGGATGTAGTGGTGACTGTAAGGTCGTCCATGAAGGCTCGGATGGGGGGCTACCGAATGCCAGACTTGACCACCATGTTCATGGTAAGGGCGAAGAGGGTAACTTAGATGGTACACCCAGTTATGATCCCCTTTTCAAGCCGATCTCAGTCTGATGTTGTATCCCAAGAAGTGACTCTGAGCCTGAAGTTCCCGTAGTAGGTCCTTCATCCTACTGGGTACATGGTTCTGGTCCAAGGTCATCTCGACCAACTTGTGAGGTATTGAGCAACTTGTGAGATATTGAGCCGTATACATTGGCGAGGTCAAGCCGAAGCACAACCAGGTCTCCTTTCCCTTCGCGTGCTTCCCTTATTAGCTGGGTGACGACTCCAGTGTATTCTAGGCAGCCAGGAACTCTTCTTCAGGAGGAGGTCTGTCAACCCTCTGGATAGTAGCTGAAGAAGATCTTACTCTCCACACTGAGAAGTGAGATGGATCTGAACAGCTCTAGCTTGGTTGAGTTCTCCTCCTTGGGTATCCAGACACCCTCTGCCTGCCTCCACTGGTCCACTACGGTTCCCCTGCACCAAATGACTCGCAGAATCTTCTACAGGATTCTGAGGAGCTCTGGGCAGTGCTTGTACCCCTTGTAGGGTACTCCACTGGGTCCTGGTGGTCTCTCTCTCTCTCTCTCTCTCTCTCTCTCTCGATCTCTCTCGATCTCTCGGAAGTGGTCTACCTCTTCCTTGGAGCAAGCAAGACGGCCACTAACAGCCACCTTGTGACTCCGAATGGATCGGCTATGGATGCAGTTCGCTTCCTAGCTCTCTCTCTCCTCCGCCTCCCGTGCCATTCTGCTCTCCGCAGAGTCGTGAGCTTCTTCCTGATGATGTTGCGGAGTTCGGCCAGCGGTGGTTTCTCCTCCTCCTCAGTTGCTGCCCTGAACTGTCTTGGCAGAGTGCGGAGCTCTTGCCGCAGCTGTGTGATCTTCTCTGCCCTGCCCTACTTGGATCTGGTGGACGTGAACAGTACCCTCACTTTTAAAAAACAATACTTTCTAGAACCAATTATTATTACAGAGCGGTTAAAAATGTTGAAAATGTTTCCTGTGTTCTAGATGTTATGGGTTAATTATAAACATAAGGCAAGCAGCACACGCTGTTAGGTTTACATTTTAGTGTGTGTGCGTCTGTATGGTCGGCTGGGCCTTGTGTGAATGAAGTGGACACAAAGGCAGCTTTTTATATCCTTTATTTTCCTCTCAGGCTGTAGAGGACATAACCCCTGCACCATAGAGGTCAATGAGCCTGATTTTCCATAGGTACAAGCTCCACTCCTAAAGTGTGTGTGTGCGTGTGTGCAGAAAGGTGGGGGGGGGCAGTAGTCTATTCATTGATAACATCTATATTCTGGAGGGGGATGTGTGTGGGACCTTCATACAGCCAGGCATACTACCTCTCTGCTGGAGGCGCCAGGATTTGTAAACACGCCTGCCTCACGGAGCCAATCACATATCAGTGTGTGTGTGTGATTAGGGGGTCTAGAACATGGGGACTGAGGTAGCCAGTTATCGCCTCTAAATACCTTTGAGAACTGTTGTGTCATGGTTGAAAATGAGGATGGTTAAGATAAGGGATTGATTGTCTAACAATCACACTAAGCTGCGTTCAAGATTAAGCTTGGTGATATTGTGATTTCCAAAGTTTGCCAGGTGTTTTCTATTAGAAATTAGATTTTGTTTTTAAGCTAGCCAACTCCTGCTTCTTGGAACATCCACACAACAGCCAGGCCAGGCAGGGGCAACAACATACACACACACACACACACACACACACACACACACACACACACACACACACACACACACACACGCAGGCACACTTTTATGGAGGGAACGATAGTGGAGTTTCATGTATCTTCCTGAAAACCTTCTTTTCCATAAACATGAAGAAGAGGTCCTGGAGGTTTACCCTAGCTGTCAGTCTCTGTAGCAGTCATGCCGAGCACTGGAACAGCAGACACACAAACAGACAACTCCATTAGTCCTGGTCTGGGTGAATGGCCTCTTGTGTTCAGTAATACAAGGTGGATGCCAGCATTGAAAAGACAGAAACCCCAAGATATTATTCGGTTTCATTGAAACTATAAAACAATGAAAAGCCCTATCCTGGGTAGACCTGTCTCAATACATTGTCATTTGCATTTCCATACCGGACGGAGAAGATGTGCTTGGTTGCCACCATGTATTTCCAGACAGCTGTCATCGAGCACAGTCTTCTGTCCTGCGTTGTTCAGATCATGTTCACGACATTGAAGGGCAGCAAACGGCGCAAACCGATATCTGACCCTCTCTAGAGAAACCGATGTTACGCTGTCCTGTCCTGTCCAGTCATGTTGTAATCGGCACAAAGAGATTCGCTGGCGTCAGATCTCAACAGGAAAAGGGATTCTGAAGCCTACGCAGTGCATATTTGGCGGTTGGAGGGGCTCTGCTTTGCTTGGCTTGCTATCAGTCAGGCAGCTGTAACTGGGAAAGGTTGCGGTCATGAACCTCAGAATACCTTACAGAGCAATGTGAGTTCTCTATACTTCTTGGTAACACTTTATTAAGGTCCTTGTAATAAGTGTTAGTTAATGGTCCTTATAAGATGTTTATTAACATTAACATGTGTTAATAAGACATTCATAAGTGTTAATAGCATTATAAATATGTTTATTGTGAGATTATAAGACATTTATAAGGAAACAGTTTATGAACAGCTTAAAAGCATTAAAAAAAATTATAAAACTTTTGTTTCTTATACATACTTACACATACATAGCGGTTAATTATGCACTTATTATGCTTTTTACTATGCATTGTGCATTGTGCCCTTTATTATGCACAATTTCAACTCATCTATGTGTATTTTTATAGCACAGGGGTGGATTTGTTCTCAGGTCTCCCGTGGGATGAACACTGTTCTAACCAGATACGCCACCAAAAATCTAGCTTTAGTATAGTATATAGTATATTGAGTAAGTTTAGGGGGGTGTAACCCAGTTGAATTGTATATACTCACTATGTCAGGCTGCATCTCTGATAAACGCAGACGAGTTGAAATCGGTCACAAGTGCATAATAAAGCGTTTATTAACCTTAATATGGCACTGTTCTCACTTTAGATATCGTACCTGTAAAATGCATAGTAACGTGCATATTTAACAGCTAATAAGTTTAGAAAATAATTAGACTTGTATTAACCTTCTGAACCAGTCACTTACGTTTCTTATACATATGAATAAGTGCATAATTAATGGATAATAAGTATGTATAATAAAGAGCTTTTAATAATATTCTTAAGTAATTTATAAACTGGTAACACGTTTCTTATATATATATCAATAAGTGCATGAATAAAACAACTAATAAGTATGTATAAGAAACTAATAAGGTTTTTATTAACATCAACATTATTTATCAATGTTAATAAGCATCTTATAAGGACCTTATTACCTATTAAATAATGCTTATTACAAGAACCTTAATATAAAGTATTATCTACTTCTCATATTATTCTTGAAATAATGTTTGTGAATTAAAAAAAGAGCAGCAAAATATCTTGGCAAGGACTGTCTTCGATGGACATTTCCACCTGTCCACATATTGTGTGTGTGTGTGTGTGTGTGTGTGTGTGTGTGTGTGTGTGTGTGTGTGTGTGTGTGTGTGTGCGCGTGTGTGCGTGCGTGTATGTATATCAGGAAGTGGGGTGGGGAGGCTGTCAGATCTCCCCTGAATACACGACTGAGAGAAAGATGGAGAGACAAAGAGAGGTTTGATGAGAGAGAGAACTAGAGAGAGAGAGGAAGAGAGAGTGCTTGGTGCTGGTGGAGGGGCCCGGCGCTGAGGGCCTCATTCTCAGGGCTGTCTGGGACAGTTTCGGGGGTCATTGTCTGGAAATGGAGACGTCCGGGGGGCCTCTGCATGACAGTGTTTGACCAAGGAACAAAACATCCCTTCGTGTTCTACTGTGTGTGTTTGTGTGTGTGTGTGTGTGTGTGTGTGTGTGTGTGTGTGTGTTTGGAAGACTGGGAAACACAGGTGTCTGAGGCAGATCCCTATGGATATTAGCTACGGTGTGTGTTCTTTTTTGGAGGTGGGGGGTGGGTCGGTGCAATTTGGGTGTGTTTCACGGATGAGCTCCTCTGGTTCGGTAGTTGAGGGGGCGCGGGGTGGGGTGGGGGTTGCACTTGGGCTGCACACAGAGGGACGCGACTGACCACTCAATGGAGGCTTAAGATGAAGGGTTGTTTTTCTCGTTGTCCGCTAGATTGCCAGAGATAGGAGGGGGAGTTAGCGATGTCTCCCTGCAGCCCGGTCAACCAAAACAAATGCACTCTTGTTTTCTCTGTGAATTCCTGACCGTCCGTCCCTCACTGCTCTGGGAGAGGACGGAGTCTGAACTGGGCTAGCGAACGTCCGATCAGCGCACTGGACAAGCCGCTGGTCACAACGAACGAACGCTGTGCTACATCCATACACGCTGGTGGCAGATGCCGACCTGGACCATGTGTTGACCTTAGTTTCCGAGTGCGTGGGTGTAGTGCGGGCCATAGCATGATGACCCTATAGGTACTTGGGCTCTCTCTCTCTCTCTCTCTCTCTCCTATGAATGAGTGAATGAATGAATGGGCACAGTGTGAATGGGGAATGTTGAATGGGTGACTGATGAGTGGAGAGGAGGAACAAGAACATGCCTGTGAAAGATTTTCAACACCACTGTTGTTTCCCGAAAGTGGAGGCGGGAGGGCTATGGGTAGGGGTGCATGTGTGTGTGTGTGTGTGTTTGTGTGTGCGGCTTTGTGTGTGTGTGTTTGCGCACGTGCGTGTGTGTGTGTGTGTCTCAGGTTTCCTAACACCTGTATGTCCGCCTGGCATTCCACTGCTGTGCTGGCACATTCCCCGAGCCCCCCCACCCCTACCAGACGAGCCAATCACAGGAAGAGGTTATGCAGCAACTAAAAACAGAAGAGAATACCCCAATACTACCTGCTAATAATGTCAGAACCTTATTTAGGTAATAATAATAAAAAAAAGTAACAATATAAATAATATAATGTCCAATAATATACATTAATCATTAAATGAATCAATGTTGATTGAATAACGTAATAACATAATGTGTATCCATTATTATTATTATTATTATTATTATTAGTAGTAGTAGTAGTAGTAGTATTAAATAGCCTTACGGCTCTATTTAATCCATGATGTCTCCTCAGCACTACTGAAGCAATGACATCCAATAACAGGCTTCTGTGTTCCTGTTGGCACAAAACACACACACACACACACATACACACACACACACACACACACACACACACACACACACACACACACACACACACACACACACACACACACACAGACATTCTCTGCCTAAAGTGTAATTTTATTTCACAGAAGCAATAGAAGGTAAGCTGATTTTTTTTTTAAAAGCTAGAAGATTGTGGTTGAGGTACTCAGAGTAACAAAACTGCTGTAATACAAAAACTCAGAACATCTTTATGTATTCACAGAACAGATTTGCTTTCAAGAAAGTGATCAATGAATAACTGACGACGTGTTTGGGAGAGACAGGTGCATGCACTCTCAATCACTGATGGCTGAATATTGGATGGTAGTCCTGCTTGCCACCAGATTCCTTGTGACTACTGGCCTGGGGGTGGGGGGGGCGGGGGTCGTGGGCGTGGGGGTCCTGGGCGTGGTAGGGGACCTGAAAAACAATAACATGTAAAACACGCAGTCATACTAGCAGGATTTGAAGGGTGTGAGTGCTTTATGTGAAACTCAAAGTGTGTGCCTCATGGACCACGCACAAAACACAGAACCGATGTGTGAGTATCAACTGGGCAACATAGTGATAGGTCCACTTTCTACTAAACTGAGTGCCTTTTTCATTCATTTCATCTGTATGTGTAGTTCAATAGTATGTGTCCAAGTTCTATCAAACACCCCCTGATCTCTACAAGTGCGGAATCGGAAAGGGCTTAGGGTAAAACAAGCTTGTTTTGGGACGTGGCCAGCCCTTGGCTGACGAGTCTACTCACCGGGCTTAATTAACTTCAGCCTGTCGATCTCGTACTCCAGTTCCGTGTTCCTGGTGCGGAGCTGTCTGACTGTGTCCTGTAGGTTGTCTCTCTCGTCCTCCGCTGCCCTGTTCCTGTTGAGGAGCTGGCTGACTGTGTCCCGCAGGCCGTCTCTGTCCTTAGCCAGGTTGTTGCAGCGTTCCTGGAGCTCGTTACGATCCTCTCTCTCTCTCCTCAGCTGGTCCGTCAGCTCAATCAAGGAGCCGCGCTCTCCGCGCTCCGCCGGTTCGGTCGGGGTGTTGTTGAAGGGGCCCGAGCATCTCTGTCCGTCTGAATACACTGGAGGAGGGAAAGCACGAATCCACGTTGTGGTTTGTGTCAAATGTGAAAAAATGTGTGCGATGTCTGAAATGTACAATTCCTTTCATTGAGGGAACAGATTGAGTTTGTTGTGATTGGCCTGTTTTGGGCATCTTTTTACTGTGATATTTTCTTAAAAACCTTGACAACAAACACACACACACACACACACACACACACACACACAAGCACGCACAAACGCCACTTACCAGTCAATCGTAGGACGATGTTGAGAGAGGCTTGTATGACACACAGCAGCCCGAAGCTCACTACAACCAGCCTGAGGATTCTCCCTGATGTGGGACACACACACGCACACACACACACACACACGCACACACACACACACACGCACGCACGCACGCACGCACGCTCACACACACACACACACACACACACACACACACACACACACACAACTAAATTAATAATAAGACATGAATATTTTAGGAGTTTTCATTTTGTCACTGCTTTCCACACCTTGAGGTTGTTAAGAAACTGAGATTTACCCCAGACTGTGACTACATCACCACATGGAATAGAGGAAGCAGGCCGGTGAAGACATTTTGGTACAAATTTACTCAAAGCAGAATGACATAGGCTTTCATAACACCTTATTAGTATTGTTTAGTGACAGCCCTATAATACATTCTAAACAGTTAGTAACGGTCTTGGCTGTTGTATGTAAATGAAAAAAATGAATAAAATGACGGCCACAGATAAAAACAAGAAGAGACGTAAAGAAATGAGTGCCTCTGCTTTGCCTCGGGGTTCCGATCGAGCTCTTACTGAGGCTATTTTTTAACCTTTATTTAGAACAATTCTCTTATTTTTTGATAATGACCAGCTGGCCATACATTATTCCTTACGTGTGTGTGTGTGTGCGTGTGCATAGACGATTTTACCCTCTGAGAGTAGGGGGGGCAAAATTTTGATTTTTGAAAAAACTGTTCTGCCGTCCCATCACATCTATTTACAAAGAATGCCAGTTGTGAACAGTATGCTAATAAGAAATCCGTATGACAATTCAATATGCACAATGCATCAAACTTCATCTAGACACCACGAGCATGTCAATATGACTTTATGACCGAGCACTAGGCCATAGGCCTACCCAACATCACAACATCAAACTGCAACTGCCTGCTGGTGCTAGCTTCCTCACCGATGGTGATGTTGCTAGTGCTAGTGCTAGCTTCGATAGCCTCTGGAGCACTTCTGCATTCGATTGCACCTGCTGCACTGTCATTTCGAGTGGTAGCTTTCATTAGCATTGCCAGTTTTTTTTTACGTTTATTTTTAATGAAGAAGTGGTCAATTGTTTTTATAGCTCTTTTCGCCATTGTGAGCAGGTTGGCTGGTTGTAACTTGTTGAGCACTGAGCAGTACAGTCAGATCTCATTTTTTTGCGGTAACAGATCAAACCGTAAATTGTTGAGGTCGAAGGACGAGTTGTGCCATTGGTGGATTATGAATATATATTTTTTTAAGGTAGCCTAGTTTAAGTAATAAATACACTTTTAAAATAAATGATTTTAAACCACAATTATGTATTTAATAACTAGTAAAAGGAGGAACTAGTAAAGGAGGATTCGCCCTTTCCTCACTAATGAAACAGCGCAGGTACTCATCCAGGCCCTGGTCATCTCCCGCCTGGACTACTGCAACTCCCTCCTCGCGGGGGCACCGGCGTCAGCCATTAAACCTCTGGAACTTGTCCAGAAAGCTGCTGCTCGCCTGGTGTTCAACCACCCCAAATTCTCCCACACAACTTCCCTCCTCCGTTCCCTACACTGGCTCCCTGTAGCGGCTCGCATCCAGTTTAAAACTCTGGCGCTAACCTACAGGGCAATGAAAGGAACAGCCCCCTCCTACCTCCAGGCCATGGTCAAACCCTACATCCCCTCCCGACCACTACGCTCTGCTACCTCAGGGCGACTGGTTGCCCCGTCACTCCGAGGCTCCTGCGGTCGATCGACGCGGTCACGGCTCTTCTCTGTCCTGGCCCCGCAGTGGTGGAATGAGCTGCCCACTGATGTCAGGACAGCAGAGTCGCTGCCCATCTTTCGTCGCAGGCTCAAAACTCATCTCTTCAAGAAGTACTACAACAATCCTCCCACCTAAGCACTTATTATATTGCACTGCACTTTAGATTGTGATTCTTGCACTTTGCCTTCAGCACTAGATTATGCTCTTAGTCACTTGTTTGTTTTAGAAAGAAGATGCACTTGTGAGTTCTGGCAAGTAGTAGTACATTGGCTCTTCCTACGTTAAATGCAATTATTGTTAGTCGCTTTGGATAAAAGCGTCTGCTAAATGACTGTAATGTAATGTAATGTAAAAAAACAACAACAAAAAAACAAAAAACGTTTTTTATTTTTTATTTATTTTTATTTTTAAAGATTCTGAGCAGAGTTGGGCTGGCCAATCAGGGGGGGCACTTGTCCCCCCTGCCCCCCCTATAAAATCGCCCATGCGTGTGTGTGTGTGTGTGTATGTGTCAGGGTTTGGGTTCGATTCAATTTGTAGTCCAACTTTTCTTTTTTTTTTACTGATATTAAAATTCTGTCATTACAAATTGTAGTTGTTTCAAATTATTCGGCAATGGGTTGATCATAAGTAGCTGGATTTATCATACGTCTTTACATTACATTACATTTGCTTTTAAATTTCAATTTACTTCCTGAACTGGCTGAATTGACCACAGCCCTGCCGTGTGTGTTCTCTTACCTGTGTGAGAGGTCTCCTTCTTCGGACCCCTGCTTCTGTTACCCTCTACGACTCTGTTATCCTCTTCGACTCTGTTATCCTCCACAACCTGCTGGTTCACATAGTCAGCCATCTCCATCTCCACCCGCATGACCTTCTGCTTTCTGCCTGGCCTTCTCTTCCTCTGTTCCTCTTGTTCCTCTTTCTTACTCAATCTTCCACGAGTTCCAACACAAGCTTCTCTGCACCCCCTCAAATTGTCGGGTGTGTCTATAGGTGTCCCTCAGTACATGTGTGTTCAGGCTAGGTGTCCCTCATGTGTGTTCAGGGTAGGTGTCCCTCAGTACATGTGTGTTCAGGCTAGGTGTCCCTCAGTACATGTGTGTTCAGGCTAGGTGTCCCTCAGTACATGTGTGTGTTCAGGGTAGGTGTCCCTCATGTGTGTTCAGGGTAGGTGTCCCTCAATACATGTGTGTGTTCAGGGTAGGTGTCCCTCAGTACATGTGTGTTCAGGGTAGGTGTCCCTCAGTACATGTGTGTGTTCAGGGTAGGTGTCCCTCAGTACATGTGTGTTCAGGGTAGGTGTCCCTCAGTACATGTGTGTGTTCAGGGTAGGTGTCCCTCAGTACATGTGTGTTCAGGGTAGGTGTCCCTCAGTACATGTGTGTGTTCAGGCGTCTGTCTGTGAGAGTTTCTAGCAGCAGTGATAGCAGACGCTAGCCTAGCTCTTCCTGCCCCCCCCCCTCCACACACACACACACACACACACACACACACACACACGCACACACACACACTGGTGGACATGAAGGACGGTTTGTGTTGTATCATCTACAGAGCATCTCAGACATGACTGGAACATAGCGAAACCCCTTCATCTGATATTTTTGGTAATCAACGTTGTGCTTTCTACACTCGGTAGATCTGCTTTTTTCCTAACCCTAACCCTTATACCTGGAATACTCTACAACAGACTCTAAAGCTTGAGGTACTTCCTTCAGTCTCAGAGTTTAAATCCTTGGCTCTTGGCATTTGTACTTCGACCTGTAATTGTTTTTAATTATTATTATTATTATTATTATTATTATTATTATTATTATTATTGTATTTGTTCTGTTGTTATTTGTGTATCTGTGTGAACTCGTCAACACTGTAAATGAGGGAAACCTCAGTGCTTTACGAGTATAAATAAAGTTTTGAAATGAAATGAAATAAAATGAAATCAACGTGTTATCATTCATTTTTACAGTATATGAACACTTTGGATAATTAGAAATTACCTCTCATTTGACCCATGTGGTCTGGTCAGTTGATATCAGGGCTTCTCATCTTCAGGCTACGAGGGGCCGTTGCCCAACACCAAGCCTTTATTACAGCACGACTGGGGAAGTGAGAGAGTGTGCGTCCAAAGTGCTGACACCAATCTACTTAAGATTGTGATATCAGTGTTTCCGAGGGAGAGTGTGATATCGGTGACTCCGTGGAGGAAGGGACTAGGGATGCATGCGTAAGAACGTCCCGTATCTCTCCGGCCTCCATGTCCGAGTGCTTGTTTCCAGGGCCCTGCTGGCTGGCTGCTCAGCCTGCTGGTCAGAGAGGGAACAGCCTGCTGGTGAGAGAGGGAACAGCCTGCTGGTGAGAGAGGGAACAGTCTGATGGTGAGAGAGGGAACAGTCTGATGGTGAGAGAGGGAACAGTCTGATGGTGAGAGAGGGAACAGTCTGATGGTGAGAGAGGGAACAGTCTGATGGTGAGAGAGGGAACAGCCTGCTGGTGAGAGAGGGAACAGCGCGCTGGTGAGAGAGGGAACAGCCTGATGGTGAGAGAGGGAACAGTCTGATGGTGAGAGAGGGAACAACCTGCTGGTGAGAGAGGGAACAGCGCGCTGGTGAGAGAGGGAACAGCCTGCTGGTGAGAGAGGGAACAGCGCGCTGGTGAGAGAGGGAACAGTCTGCTGGTGAGAGAGGGAACAGCCTGCTGGTGAGAGAGGGAACAGCCTGCTGGTGAGAGAGGGAACAGCCTGCTGGTGAGAGAGGGAACAGCCTGCTGGTGAGAGAGGGAACAGCCTGCTGGTGAGAGAGGGAACAGCGCGCTGGTGAGAGAGGGAACAGCCTGCTGGTGAGAGAGGGAACAGCCTGCTGGTGAGAGAGGGAACAGCCTGCTGGTGAGAGAGGGAACAGCCTGCTGGTGAGAGAGGGAACAGCCTGCTGGTGAGAGAGGGAACAGCGCGCTGGTGAGAGAGGGAACAGCCTGCTGGTGAGAGAGGGAACAGCCTGCTGGTGAGAGAGGGAACAGCCTGCTGGTGAGAGAGGGAACAGCCTGCTGGTGAGAGAGGGAACAGCCTGCTGGTGAGAGAGGGAACAGCCTGCTGGTGAGAGAGGGAACAGCCTGCTGGTGAGAGAGGGAACAGCCTGCTGGTGAGAGAGGGAACAGCGCGCTGGTGAGAGAGGGAACAGGGGGTTAAATCAGTCCCTGGTGATAATCCGCTCGATTTGATTTCACACTAATCCCTGTCAAACCTCCTCTGGCACCGGCGCTAGACTGGGCCGGCCTGTAGCGGGGGCCAGCACCACATGAGACTCTCCTCTGCTGGGGATTAGCTGGGGAGAGAGGGAGAGAGAGGAAGAGAGGGAAAGAGAGAGAGAGAGAGGGAGAGAGGGAGGGAAAGAGGGAGAGAGAGGAAGAGAGGGAAAGAGAGAGGGGGAGCGAGAGAGAGGGAGAGAGGGAAAGAGAAAGAGAGAGAGAGAGGGAGAGAGAGAAAGAGAGGGAGAGAGAGAGGGAAAGAGAAAGAGGAAAGGGGGAGGGAAAGAGAAATAGACAGAGAGAGAAGGAGAGAGAGAAGGAGAGAGAGAAGGGGAGAGACAGAGGGAGAGAGAGAGAGACAGAGAGAGAGAGAGAGAGAACAGCCCATGGAGTCCATTTCCTGATGTGCTCTCAGACTGGTGCAGGTGGTTGGGGGGTTCGAATTACAAACCCTGGCGAAGGTTCCCGCCCCCACCCCCCTTACCCTCCAGCCCCTTCCCTCCCCTGCCCTCCTGTTACCCTCACCCCTCCACAGCATCTTCCTGCCCCCCCCCCCCCCACACACACACACACACACCTCCTCAACAACCAGCCTGAAGGGTCTCCCTGTGGGACACACACACACACGACTACATTTATACTCTTCTGCATATTTGAGTTGTTGTTTTCATTTTGTCACTGCTTTCCCCACCTTGAGGTTGTTAGGCAACGGAGATTTACCCCAGACTGTGACTACATCACCACATGGAATAGAGGAAGGAGGCCAGTGAAGACATTGTGGTAAAGATTTGCTCAAAGCAGGTTGACAGATTGTAGGCTTTCATAACACCTTATTAGTCTTGTCTAATGACAGCCCTAGGATGAGGCTGCAGTAGCATGGTGTTCACATTTTGGTGTTCACATTTTGTGTGTGTGTGTGTGCGTGTGTCTGTGTGTGTGTGTGTGCGTTCGTGCATGTCCTGATATAATCTGTACTGGTATTACAATTGTGTTATTACAAATTGCAGCTATGCAGATTGTTTCAGATTATTTGCCAATATAGGTTGATCATACGAAGCACGAATCATACACTTTTCAATCTTGGCTTTTGAATTTAACCTCAACCAGCTCCTACAACCCCCCCCCCCCCCTAGCCCCTCCCCTCTCCTACCCTCCTGAAATCATGTTACACTCACCCCCCTCACACCACGTTCCCGCCCCCCACGCCCCCCTCCTCACCATCTGAAAATTCCTGTGGATTACTCCTAATTCTTCTGACAGATGGACACACTTAATCTGGCGGGGTCGGGCTGGGAATAAGTGCTACAACCTGTGAACAGGCAGTCCCCGGACAGCCACCTGTTAGGACCCCCCGCCTGTCACATGATCACCACCACGCTATCGGGCTCTCGGGGCTGGGAAAGGAAGAAGAGGAAACGGGCTGTCTCATCATCGGAACGCTTCCGCTCTCTCTCTCTCTCTCTCTCTCTCTCTCTTTCTCTCTCTCTCCCTCTCTCTCTCCCTCTCTCTCTTTCTCTCTCTCTCTCTCCC
>NC_140234.1:23682187-23687187 GCF_949987555.1 Borostomias antarcticus
ACACACACACAGACAGTAGAGGCTTGGATAGCTTCTCCCTCCCTCTGTCCCTGTCTCCTTCTCTGTTCAATTGTATTCTTCTTCTTCTTTTCAGGGGGATGTCCCAGTCTATACTGTTAGTACAGTCAGTTTGTGTATGCAACAATCACAAGCATAAGGGATTGGGGGGGGGGGGGGGGGCTGGGGGTTTTGACCGATCGGCCGGGGTGACAACACAATGGCCAGGCAGCGTACCTACAGCAAATCAACATGTCAGGAGAATAAAGGGCTAGTGACAGTTTTTACTGTTGAAACGCTTGAATACATTATTTTTTCTTCGCCTCAGATAACACCTTCATTTTTGTAGCGTTTAGAATAATTTATAAAAGGTAATTGTCTTTTTTGTGATATGTACATAAAATATTTTAATATTCTAATATATTCATAGGAAATCAAAAATTCAGGCACTTGGCTGCCTCTACAGCAACTTTAAACACGAGAGATCCTGAGATTTCAGACAATTTTAAATAGCAAAAAAAAAGTAAAATAATCTTATATATAGAGAGATTTATATTCAAAAATCAGCTTCTCTTTTTTCATATCAAAATAAATCTTTTTTGTTAAAACTTCTTTTTTCGGGTTCCATAGCCCATAGTTTGGATAGTGTTCAGAAACTAGCGTAGCCGAGTTTGTACAATAAGACCATTGTCAGATGCTCTCTGTGGAAGCCCCAAACAGAAGCAGAGAGAGGCAGGGGGAGTCCTTCTCCTGCCAGACAGAACAGGCTGCTGTGTAGAGCGATCTCTTGGGCTCCGGATGCCAAGTGTAGCTGTTCTTAGGCGCTGTGCCAGAGCCTATAGTCCAAGTACCACTTTCATACAAAAACGTATTCTTCAAATCAAACGCCCCCCCCCCTCGTGTCTCTGAGGCCGCCGGCGGGCTGGCTTAGCCCCGCCCCCCCCCCCCCCCTGCTCTCTACCGCAGCACCGCCTTGGCGTCTATCCGGGAGCACACGCCGTGATATCCCAGCAGGCACGGGGAGGTGGACAGGGCGTCGTGGGTGAAGACAGAGTCGTTGTCGGAGGAGCAGGAGCTGGAGGTGTCCTCGCAGGAGGGCGAGTACTGCTCGAACGGCGTGGACAGGTCCAGGTACTGGCGAGGAGGGAGGGGGGGGAGGGAGGGGACACAGGCGTTAGTCACGCTGGGCTCTGACTAAGCATTCTGACTGGACTGTAGACACATCTCACACTGTGTTCAAGCAGAATATCCAGCAAGAATAATGTGTGTGAATGTGTGTATGTTTGTGTGTATGTGTGCTTGTGTGTGTGTTTGTGTATGTGTGCTTGTGTGTGTGTGTGTGTGTGTATGCGTGCTTGTGTGTGTGTGTATGTGTGCTTGTGTGTATGCGTGCTTATGTGTGTGTATGCGTGCTTGTGTGTGTATGCGTGCATGCGTGTGTGTGTGTGTGTCTGCGTGCTTGTGTGTGTGTGTGTGTATAGCCATCCCAGACACCCACCTCGTCAGAGATGGACAGCAGCACTCGGTCCAGCTCCTCCACCAGCTGTTTGAAGGTGGGTCTCTGGGTCGGCACAGCGTGCCAGCACTCCCTCATCTTCATATAGCTAGAGAGAGAGAGAGGGAGAGAGAGAGGGAGGGAGAGAGAGAGAGGGAGAGGGAGAGGGAGAGGGAGAGAGGGAGAGGGAGGGAGAGAGGGAGGGAGGGAGAGAGAGAGAAAGAGGGAGGGAGAGAGGGAGGGAGGGAGGGAGGGAGAGAGAGGGAGAGAGGGAGGGAGAGAGAGAAAGAGAGAGAGGGGGGGGAGAGGGAGGGAGGGAGAGAGGGAGGGAGAGAGAGAGAAAGAGGGAGGGAGAGAGGGAGGGAGGGAGAGAGAGGGAGAGAGGGAGGGAGAGAGGGAGGGAGAGAGAGAAAGAGAGAGAGGGGGGGGAGAGGGAGGGAGGGAGAGAGGGAGGGAGAGAGAGAGAGGGAGAGAGAGAGAGGGAGGGAGAGAGAGAGAGAGAGAGAGAGAGAGAGAGGGAGGGAGGGAGAGAGAGAGAGAGAGGAAGGGAGAGAAGGACAAAGAGAGAGGGGGAGAGAGAGACAGGGGTCAGGTCAGCCGACTAATGTAAAAGCCGGTAAGCTTGAGTAGGTGTCTAGCGCAGCCAGTTTTGACAAGCCGTCTGGAACGACGGCGCGACTGCCTGGTTGAGTACGTGACTTAACAGCGCGCAGCTGTGGGCCGAGGCGGACCTCGGACCCGGGTCCCACGCGTCAGAGACACGCGGGCGCGTTTGTTAGTCTGAAGCCCGGACGGCTATACTCACAGTTCATGTGTGCAGTTGGAGGGCTTGTCCATGCGGTGCCCCTCCTTCAACAGCTTGAAGAGCTCCTCCACGGGGATGCCGGGGTACGGAGACCCCCCCAGGGTGAAGATCTCCCACATTAACACGCCAAAAGACCACCTGCACCATGTCAGAGAGAGAGAGAGAGAGAGAGGATAGAGAGAGAGGGATAGAGAGAGAGAGAGAGGGAGAGAGAGAGAGAGAGAGAGAGAGAGAGAGATTAGTCTACATGCTAAATACTTCCTATTCATGTACTGTATAGAAATACTTCATAGCTGTAGTTTACACATTATTAGTCAATGTAGGACCTCTCTTAATTATGGTATGAAAGCTGTAGGTTTGTGCTCTTATAGGTCGTGTTGTTATTGTTATTGTTGTTATTGTGATGGTAGTCTGGACTCACACGTCACTCTGGTGGGTGTAGACCCGGTCGAACAGCGCCTCCGGTGCCATCCACTTGACCGGCAGCCGGCCCTGCCAATCGGAAAACAACAATACAGTTAGCTCCTCCCACGGCTCTCTCTCTCTCTCGCCCTCCCGCCCTCTCCATTCCTTCACCCCCCCCCCCCCCACCCACGCCCACCCTTCCCTCTCCCCCCACACTTTCCCTAGTTATGTCTCATTAATGTGGCTGCCAATCAGATCTCAACATCAAACATCTGTCTTTAAGAGCATTAAAGCTGCAAACAGAGGGGGGGGGGGGGTCGCACACCAGCCCAGACGAGGGGGGGGGGGGGAGCAACCAGGACAGACTGGAGTCTGGATTCTCGCTGCTTAGCATTTTATTAGGATCACCTAGCTATACTTTGAACGGGGAAGTTAGCGTTATGGAGCGGGCCTATCTGAGGAGAGAGCGTCTGTCGACTCACGTTGGTGGTTTTCTTGTAGTAGTCTATCTGGTGGACGCCCCTGGCCAGGCCGAAGTCAGCGATCTTCATCACGTTGTCTTCCGTGACCAGGACGTTCCTGGCGGCCAGGTCTCTGTGGATGCACTGGAGAGAGAGAGAGAGAGAGAGAGAGAGAGAGAGAGAGAGAGAGAGAGAGAGGGAATCTTAGGTCAGTCAAGGAACACCGGCAGATGTTGAATACAGGGGTTTGATGTTTATAACATGTTCCCCTACATTGAGTCTCTATCCCGCCCTGTGTGTCCGCTGGGTTTGTGGTTCTCTGTTCCAGAAGACAGACTCACTCCAAACGAAAAAGACGCCGTCTAAAATCAACACGCCGCGTCCCGTTTTAGCCGACGCGCAGAATAAAACAACGCGTATAGATACATATATAGATCCGGAGGTCCAACGGGCCGAAAAACAACCTTTGTATAAAACAACCCTGTTTGTGTCGGTTTCCAATGGATGTCATTAAGTTTATTTTGGTTTGGCATTGGAAATAGCCGCGGTGTCTGTGGGCGCGGGGGAGGCGGCGGCGGACCAGGGCGGGGGTTTCTGCGGGGTCTGTGTAATGGAGGGTGTCCCAGACTGCTGCATTCTTCTCCCCGCCGCAGAGGCAGAAACCCGATGCCGGGGCCCAGACGCTCCCAGCCTGTTTGCTAACAGATTTATGGCGGTGCTAAAAGGGACAAAAGCCCTGAGTGGATGACTGTGGACTGAGATGGGTAGAGTAGAGTAGAATAGAGTAGAGCACAGAGTAGAATAGAGTAGAGCACAGAGTAGAATAGAGTAGAGCACAGAGTAGAATAGAATAGAATAGAGTAGAGCTCAAAGTAGAGTAGAGTACAGAGTAGAGCACAGAGTAGTGTAGAATAGAGTAGAATAAAGTAGTCGAGTAGAATAGAGTTCCATAAAGTAGAGTAGAGCAGAGTACAGTAGAGTACAGAGTAGAGTACAGAGTAGAGCACAGAGTAGAGTAGAATAGAGTAGAATAAAGTAGAGTTGAGTAGAATTGAGTAGAGCTCAAAGTAGAGTAGAGTACAGAGTAGAGCACAGAGTAGAGTAGAATAGAGTACAATAAAGTAGAGTAGAGCCCAGAGTCGAATAGAGTAGAGCACAGAAAATAGAACAGTAAATGAGGCTAGAGTAAAACAGAGTCAAGTAGCGGCCGAGCCCCCCGGACCCTCCAGGGTGGGAAGCCTGCCGCCGCCCGCCACACACAGACAGCGCTGATAAGAGGGACCAGACTCTGGGGGTCCAGACGCGTTGATAAAGAGAGGCCGGACTCCGGGAGTCCCAGGAGTGTGAGGTAAGGGAGACAGGGTGTGTGTGTGTGTGTGTGTGTGCGTGGGGGGGGGGGGGTTGAAGGAGGGGAAGAGAGGGAGGAAGGAGAGATCGAGGAGGGCAAGGCGGGGCGCTGTTGCCCCTTCAGTCCAAGCTTGTCCGTTTGAAGGACAAAGTCGGAGGTATAAAAGGCCCACAAACGACCACCCCCCTAGCCAGACTCATCCGTTATCATCCCCTCCCGGTGAACTCATCCTTACGAAGGCCGGGCCCGGTCGCGCACCAGACCGAGCCCGGAGGAGAGAGAGGCGTGCGGGGAGGGGCTCACCCGTTTGGAGGCCAGGTACTCCATGCCCCGGGCCACCTGGTAGGCGCAGGACAGCAGGTCTTTGAAGGTCAGCTGCTCCTCGGGGACTTTGGTCACGTCGAAGGTGTAGTCCATCCCCGGGGGGCGGCGGGCGCGCAGGTACTCCCTCAGACTGCCCTTGGAGGCGTACTCCACCAGCACGTACAG
>NC_140234.1:23692187-23704687 GCF_949987555.1 Borostomias antarcticus
ACACACACACACTGTTCCCGACCACAGGCCAATCAGGGTTTCTTCTCTTTCTAAAAGAGAGTGGCCATCCCCTCAACTATGACCTTTCAACCCTCGCCCCCATTCCGCTCCCCCTGGCCGACACACACACACACAAAAAGAGGTTGCCATGGTGACTCGGAGGCCTACACCCCCCCCCCCCTCTCCTGCCCTCCTCTGCTCCCTGTTTTGTTCGGTGGTGATCATTGTGGGAGTGAGAGCAAGCTAAGCTACACACAGGGCCCAGTAGGGAAGAAAGGGAGAGAGAGAGAGAGGGAGGAGAGAGAAAAGAAGAATGTGCCTAATGAACATGTAGCAGAGTGACGGAGGACGGGCCTTCACAGTGAACCAAAGGGGTGGCGATGGTTCACTGGTCCTCTTACAGACTGGAAACTGGAGATATCTCCTAGAGAGAGAGAGAGAGAGAGAGACTAGAGGCTGGAGATCTCCTAGAGAGAGAGACAGAGTAGAGGCTGGAAACTGAACATATCTCCTAGAGAGAGAGAGAGAGAGACTAGAGGCTGGAGATCTCCTAGAGAGAGAGACAGATAGACTGGTGGCTGGAGATATCTCCTAGAGAGAGACTGGGGCTTGGAGATATCTCCTAGAGAGAGAGAGAGAGAGAGAGAGAGAGAGAGAGCGAGAGACGGGACACTGGAGATATCTCCTAGAGAGAGAGAGAGAGAGAGAGAGAGAGAGAGAGAGAGAGAGAGAGAGAGAGACGGGACACTGGAGATATCTCCTAGAGAGAGAGAGAGAGAGAGAGAGAGAGAGAGAGAGAGAGAGAGAGCGAGAGACGGGACACTGGAGATATCTCCTAGAGAGAGACTGGGGCCTGCAGATATCTCCTAGAGAGAGACTGGGGCTTGGAGAGATCTCCTTGAGAGAGAGACTGAGAGAGACTCCCTGTTGCACTACGAGAGCGGTCACTAATAATCACCTGCAGGGGCCTCAGCAGCGGCCCTCAGGTCCAGCGATGGAGAGATGAGCGAACCTGGAGAGGAACGAGTCACACATGGTCAGCACACATTCACATCACAATCATGAGCACAAGCACCCGTCCTCTGCCCTCTCTCACTCCCTCTCTCTCCCTCTCTCTTTCTCTCTGGGTCGTGATAAACAGAGCCATCGAGTGTAAGAGTTGACAAATACACAGTAAATACAACCGAAAGTTAACCTAACATCTATCTATCTATCTATCTATCTATCTATCTATCTATCTATCTATCTATCTATCTATCTATCTATCTATCTATCTATCTATCTATCTATCCATCTATCCATCTATCTATCTATCTATCTATCTATCTATCTATCTATCTATCTATCTATCTATCTATCTATCTATCTATCTATCATCTACATATGGGAGACCCGGCACTTCCAGAGGTTTCTCAGAGGAGTGGCTGATTCACTGGGGAGGACCTGGTTTCTCAGAGGAGGAGTGGCTGGTCCTGGACCAGCCGTGCAGACTCACCGGGGAGGACCTGTAGCCACGCCGACTGCATGGACTGCAGCCTGTCCCCCGCGTGCGTGACCTCGGCCAGGCACACGTACTCGCCCCCGTCCCCCAGGCTCACGTTGGACAGGGTCAGGGTGTGGAGGCGGGACGCGTTGCTCTGCTGGACCACCTTCATGGGGGCAGAGGGATAGGTCAGAGGTCAAAGGTCTATCTATCTATCTACAGTATCTATCTATCTATTACATTACATTATCTATCTATCTACAGTATCTATCTATATATATATATATATATATATATATCTACCTACAGTATCTATCTATCTATCTATCTATCTCTCTCTCTCTCTCTCTCTCTCTCTCTTTCTATCTATCTATCTATCTATCTATCTATCTATCTATCTAGTTCTAGTTCTAGTTCTAGTTCTAGTTCTAGTTCTAGTTCTGGTTCTGGTTCTGGTTCTGGTTCTGGTTCTGGTTCTAGTTCTGGTTCTTACGGGGAGGGGTCTGAGGAGCGTCTGTCCGTCGACCCCCAGGCGGTCCTCTCTCTTCAGCCACTGGACCCTGGTGAGGGCGGGGCGGTGGACCTTACACACCAGCCTGGCCTGGCCCCTGACCAGCGCCGTGGTGTTCTCCGGGTACCCCGGCACGATGAGCGGCCGCGCCAGGGCTAGCGGCCTCAGTTCTAGAGGGGGAGAGGAGAGCGTTCAGTCTTACGGTCGGAACACTTCGCCACAAGTTGTTAGCGGCGCTCGTTGTTTAACGCAGGCTGGCGGGCGGGCGTGCTGATAACACGCCGGCGTGCTGCGATCCGCCAGCCTGCCCCGTCTGTTTACTCATTGGTCCGTTGGTTCGTTCAGCCGCATGTGAGCGCTGCCCGCTCACTCACACAGAAAGAGCAATTCCAGGGTAATTTTCTGTCTGATTGCTTCCTGTGAGAGCTCAGTCACAATCTGTTCCTGAGCGGGAGGAGAGACTGAGGGTTGCTCACTGACTGACTGACTGACTGACTGAGTGACTGACTGGTTGACTGACTGACTGACTGGCTGGTTGACTGACTGGTTGACTGGCTGGTTGACTGACTGACTGGTTGGTTGAATGGCTGGTTGACTGACTGACTGGTTGGTTGACTGGCTGGTTGACTGACTGACTGGTTGACTGGCTGGTTGACTGACTGACTGGTTGGTTGAATGGCTGGTTGACTGACTGACTGGTTGGTTGACTGACTGACTGGTTGACTGACTGGTTGACTGGCTGGTTGACTGACTGACTGACTGGCTGGTTGACTGACTGACTGACTCACTGACTGGTTGACTGACTGACTGACTGACTGACTGACTGACTGACTGACTGACTGGTTGACTGACTGACTGACTGACTGACTGACTGACTGACTGGCTGGTTGACTGACTGACTCTGTAGTGGGAAGGTGGAGGGTAAAAAACGTTATTATTTGGGTCACACTTTAATTTGGTTAATCCATTTGTTCCTGCATGAAAACCCTCTAAAATCCCCTTCAAGTACCCCTTCGGGGTTCCAGGTAGAAGCATGTAGTCAAACATAGGTTCTAGCTGGAACTGTTCCACCCAGGGGGAGGAGAGGGGGAGGGTCTAGGAGAACAAAATGACCCCTGTTCACCCAGTGAGAGACCGTTTAGAGGTCTGGACATAATACTGCCATTATGCTTTCACAGGCCAGGCATGGACACCTGACTGCAGCTTTGGCCAATAAAATGTAATCTAGGATTATCCCCTCTGATTGGTTGAATATGATGGGTGGGACAGAATGTATTCTGTGACTACATTCATCCAGTGCTTCAGTAGAACTACATTATGCGTGTATATAAACAATTAAACTACGGCCATTCAATGAGCCCCATTCACTGGACTGGGGAATAACCCCTCTAATAGTCAGCTAATTGTCTGAGCACAGTTCCTTCCCATATCAGTGAAAACAGCTTCCACTTGGGGATCAACAAAGTATTCATTCATAAAGTATTATTCACTCATTAGTGAATTCATCAATTCATTTATTCATTCATTCATCGCTCCACAGCAGAAGGTATATCGAGTTCAGTATCTAGGACTGGGGACAGCAAATAAGCACACACACTCTCTCTCTCTCTCTCTCTCACACACACACACACACACACACACACACACACACACAGCGCCATGCTAATGAACTTGTGGGGACCGGGTTGGACCGTGGCCTTCAGCTGAACTCACAGCTGAGTGTGAATAGTCACCCCAGAGCCGAGGGGGCAAAGACAAACACCAACAAACCATTCCACTGCTCTCCCTCTCTCCACCCCCCCCCCCCTCTCTCTCTCTCTCTACTAAGCTTGACCAGCGAATGCACCCCTCTCTTTTATAATAGTGAATGTGCGAGAATGCTGCTGTTCACTCCTCGGCTGTGCTGTCCCAGTAAATACCTTGGCTGGAAATCAGGCCAGCTAAGTCCTCCCCACATTTAAGATCAAACGCTAATCCTGTCTCGATCTTGCAAGTTTCATAAAGTGACCTGATCTAACTGATGTTAATTGTAGCATACCTTTGGTCTCAGCTTGTCAGGAAAGCTGTGAGATTAGCTCTAATCTGTGGAACTCAAAGCCCCATTCACACTAATGAATGACATATTTCCAACTCCTACGAGAAGCTCGGCCCTCGTGTGTGTGAGGGATCTGTGTGTGTGTGTGTGTGTGTGAGGGAGCCTGTCCCTCCCCAGATCTATGTTGGGGAACACCTCACACCTCTCACTGCTGCCCTCAGCCTCAATCCTGGAGCAACACTTGACAACTCCTGACCCCCCCCCCAACCCCTCTGTCCTGGGCGGTTCGGCCCGGCTGACCGGCCCGTGTTGTCGACCACGAGTGAGGTCTTAACAGTGTGTCGGTGGGGGGGTCAGACACCCAGGGTTCCAGCCCTCCGCGTCTCTCTTTCTCCCTAACTCTACCCCCCCCCCCCAACCTCGCCCTCTGTCCCCGTCTCTCCGTAGAGCGACATTTCCATTTTGCATGTCAGCGCGTACCTATACTTGACCAGCTGTAAGTAAGTTCTCCACAGCTGCGAGTAATGTTCCGTAATAAAGTTATATCAGTTTTACACAAGTGAGGGAAGAGGGAGAGAGAGATAGGGGGAGAGGGAGAAAGAGAGAGAGAGGGAGAGGGAGAGAGAGAAGACATAGGGGGAGAGGGAGAAAGAGAGATAGGGGGAGAGGGAGAAAGAGAGAGGAAGGGGGAGATGGGGAAAGAGAGAGAGATAGGGGGAGAGGGGGAAAGAGTGAGGAAGGGGGAGAGGGGGGGATAGAGAGATAGGGGGAGAGGGGGAAAGAGATAGGGGGAGAGGGGGAAAAAGAGAGGGAGGGGGAGAGGGAGAAAGAGAGAGATAGGGGAGAGGGGGAAAGAGAGAGGAAGGGGGAGAGGGAGAAAGAGAGATAGGGGGAGAGCAACAGGCCTTGGCTCCGGAGTTCCAGGGCCCTGGGGCGGCCCTCAGCGGTGCCTGTCCTCAATCTACACGCATCATAACAATACTTAGAGCGCTGAATGGAGCCATGTGGCAGGTATAGCGAGCCCAGACCGCCGGGCGTTTAGAAAGCCCCTCTCTCTCTCTCTCTCTCCCTCCTTCCTCCCCCCTCCTCCCCCCCCCAGAGCCCTCCTCCTCTGCTGGCGACAGGCCAGACAGATTTACACTTCCGAGCCTCAGGGCCTTGGAAGGATCGGGTAGCGCGCTTTACTGCACCGAAAACACTGCCAGCTCATTTTTCACCCCTCCACCCCCGCACCCCCCCCCCAAAAAAAATGATTACAACCCTCTTCTCCTTCCTGTCACCTTGAGTTCCTCGGGGTCTCACCTCACGCTCCGCGCACGGCTGTTCATCCCACAGAGACCGGCCCCGATATATCAAAGGCACGGGGACTTTCACTGCCTTCGTCTAAATTAGACGTCTCAGTCAGGTGTGATGAAAGAGGGCCAGGGGGAGGCGTTAAGACGAGACGAGGACTTATATTTCATCGTAAAGTTATACGGCACAGCTTACCTTTGGTAATTCTCTCCTCGGCTGCAATGGTTCTGGCCAGCAGTCTGTCCGTCAAGCAGAGAGAGAGTATGCACACTGTGTAGATGTGTAACATCTTGAAAAATGCGATGATGATGATGATGATGGTGGTGTGTGTCGTGAATGGAGTTGAAGCCGTGTGCAGGCCTGGCTTCACTCACTGGTGCCTGGCATCGGCAACCTCGCCTTCACACCTGGGGTGGGGAAAAAAAAACACAAATGCAAAAGTCAGTCCTCTTGTTATTTACAAATGCATTTGTGTGGACAGTCTACAGTTTGTTTATAGTGGGGCTGCCCTTCTTAATGGGTGTCTCTCTTTCAGACCCCGGCAGTCTGCTGCAGTCCCTGTATTCATACACAGATGTCCCAGCTAACTGTCCAACATTGTCTGTTGTCCTCTGTGCCATGAATAACTAGCAGGCTCTGAATGTGCGGCTGTTCCTGCCTGTTGTTTGTCAATGGAAGGTGCACAGGCTGTTCGAATAATGGGCCGTTATATGAAAACACTTGAGGATCGCCCGGAAGCCGTCGGGAAGCAACAACGGCAAATTCGCTGACACACTCAATGGGGAGGAGAGAGGGGGAGTGGGTATTCATTTTCTTGTAGTCGCATCTTGTGAACAGGGAGACTATAATAATTAATTAGGCTATAGCTGCCGCCAACAAATGATTTTGGTGTAACGGAAAAGGCATTTGTTTGTTTTATTATCGCGTGACAGGAGACCGCAGTTGTTGGCACCACTAACGGGAGGGTTAGACTGGCGTGATTGGTCCGGATGACGCCAACCGAACCGAGCCGACTGTGCACCGGCGCCAGTCCCGGAGTGTAGACCATGTGCGTGCCGCCGTGGCGCATACTGTTTAATGAACTCCACAATGAATGAAATGCATTTTGTCCTGAAATTAGCCGGGGGAGAAAAAACACTTTCCATTGGCGCCTCTGTAGCCTACCATTGCATGCTCTTCATTTAGGGGAGTTATGTGGCACCCAAACAATGTTGTTGTTCTGAAACAGTTATCTGGCAAATAAGTTATACTGTTGTAAAATTATATTCCAATGTCAAACGCACTATAGCCTAAATAAATCTTACCGAAGTGTCGCAGGGGGGTAATGGATTTGATTCTATAAGGACCGCTGAGAGATGTCTGTAATAAATCAACTGCATTCTGCTCTGTTACCCCCCAACAAGTACCCGGGTTAAATTTTAACCGGAGAAGCCATATCATTGGGAATTGCCTATTAACCGTAGGGTAGCCCACTTCAACCACACTGTGAGGCACTATTCCAGAGCGCGCAAAGTGTATGTAGCCTAACTAAAATTGACATTCTTATAAGTGAATGAGTTTCATTTGAACGTTCGTTCAGGGGCAAAGAACACGCGCGTCTAGTTTCACACGCTCCTGTACTCGATCAAATCGATATCACGGGGGTAAAAGACAATGTTGCAACTATCTACAGCGCAGCAACTAGTCGCGCATATGACAGTAGCATAACTAATGCTTCAAGTGGTTCATAATTTCATTTAACAAATGATAGCTTTTTCCTATGTGACTCATGTTTACAGAGAATAGCTTACATTGGAAACCTTAACCCAGCCATATGCTTGCAGTGTAGCCGTTTAGAAAATAATAGATTGGTCGTAATATAACTTATAATTCAGAAAATGCCATACCTGTTATTCCTTTCTCGGTTTGTTAAATTCAATCCTCGGATAAATTCGATTGGCTACTAGAGTATCCTAGTTCCATCAACATTGGTATCCTTATTTGGTATTTTCTTTCAATTCGGTAATTTTCAGTAGCCTATGCGTCCGACAGAGAGAGAAGACCTCGGAGATTCGCTTAATAATTCCACCAAAACAACCACAACGTTAAAGACGACAGCTGCTCGCCAGTGTCCAGGCACCGAGCCGATCCTTCAGACTGAGCGCAAAGTCCACTTCACCCCAATCACGATGGTGTTCTCACCGCGCGGAGAGCAGAGAGCGCCCGGCTCCTTCTTCCAAGGGGCTCACGCGGCACAAAGTGCTAAATCCATGGGGAAGGAGAGCGAGCTCGTACCCTCTTCTTGGGATTCGAGGGGAGAAGATCCGCGTTGGGGGTATATCGCAAAGAAAAGACCACACTCCAGTGTGAGGTGTACAGTAGAGTCCCCCTAAGTCGCTCCTCTCTCGGTGTGGTGAATTATTCTTAGAGCGCGGCAACAATGGGACAAATGCTGGTAAATCGTTGCGCACCGTGGCTCCCTCGTCCACAGCTCGGAACTGAATGAGTCTCTCGTAGAACGCAGTATGATCTCGAACTAAAGCGAGAGCCTTGCCTCTGTTTTTCTCTCTTGAAGGCCTAGTGTGTACGACTTGCGTCTTGCTGCCAACCCGACTCCACAGCACTCTGAGCGCAGGAGTCACAACAATGGACTACAACGAGCAAGGGGTGGGGGGGAGGGGGTACGATCATGTAAACCCCCACCCCCAAAACAAATCCCCCAGAGCTAGCCCCTCGGTGACAAATATAAACCCAAGATCTCTGTCGCCTCCACGCACTCTCTCTCTCTCGCTCTCAAATCCATAAGGATAGACGTTAATGATATAGTTTCTCCATACTTAGCCTACTAATTAGGCCCTATCTGCAGACATAGTCTCGGCTTTTTACATTTTTAGATGTAAAAGGAAAGTCTTGGTCATGCACACGAATTTAATCAACAAAGGCAATCATGAATAAAAATATGGTTTTAGAGAGATGTTGCACAGATCTTTTAAAAATCCTGTAGAATCTGCCTGACGCCGAGGATAGCTTAACTAACCACCGTAGACTGTTTTCCATATTATATTACTGCTGAAATGGCCCCATCAAATGTCGCGCTCATTATGCAAATAGAGTTGTTTTTTCGACATAGCTTTATGGCCTTCTCCCGTTTATTGCATGTTAAATTGGTGCGTTAAACAAATAGCACATCGACGTCTATTTGAAACTATTCAATTATAAGGTGCTTGCACTCTTGTATTGAATACTTGTGAATTAGCCCGTCTTTTAATTGCATCATTGCGGAGAGAACAGGCTTGATAATCCCATTAGACAAGGCTCCACTAAGAACACAGCGAGGATTTAGCATTCAAGGAATTTAAACAAGTCTCACATAATGTCAATTGTGTTTGTTATTATCAAAGACCGCTGCGTGAAGTTGAAATTAGTTTACTTCAAAGCTTTATTTGGTGTTTGATATAGGCCTACAGAGATAAACCTATCGATGAATTTATGAGTAGGCTACATAGTGTTAGGCAAGGGGTATTTTTGAGAGAGGGATAAATAGAGAGAGAGAAAGAGTGAGAATGACAGAAAGACAGAGAAAAGGTAGAAGTCAAGAGAAAGAAGCTCGTGCTGCAGTGTAGAGGCAGCCTGGCTCTTGCGGTGGGCAGGAGCCTCGAGCGCTGCTGTGGTCTGCTGAGAGGGAGGCACGGAACATCTTTCATGTCGCATACAATGGTGTTAGAAAGTGGCCTCTATTCAAGGCACACACACACACGCACGCACCCAAACGCACGTTTAGGCTACCCCTAGGCCTAACACTTCACGCCAGTGCCTACTTCGCAGCCTACTACTGTAAATATGTTCACTTCATTTCACATAAATAGTTCACTTCTATGCCATTCATGTGTTCACTTCTAAGCAGTTTGCAGAGGCTACTAGTGAGGATCAGGGCAGCAGAACACACACTACTGCCTGGTTGTCTTGACTGGCGCTGGGACCATACTGCAGCCTGCCAAGTCTCTCCTCAGCCTTCAGACAGAGGGCTCTGCTCACCATTGGCCAGTTTGTCTGCACACTCACATCACCGGCATCACGCTACCAAACAGCACTACAGAGAAGAGAGAGGGAACAGAGAAAAGGGAGGGGGGGGGGTTGTGCCCCCTCTCTCCTCCCTCCCTATCTCTCTCCATGTCCCCTCTCTCCCCTCTCACTCTCTCCCCTCTCTCCTCCTTTCTCTCTTTCCCCCTCTCCCCTCTATCTCTCTCTCTCCTCTCTCCACTCTGCCCTTCCCCTCTCTCCTCTCTCTCTTCTCTCTCCCTCTCCCTCTCTCTCTCCTCTCTGGCCTCCTTCAAAACTGCTGACATTCCGCTCCAACAATAGGAGTCTCTCCCCACAATGACCCAGAGCTTGGTCTCTACTAAAGCACCAAGGCCCAACAATCGGCCCCGCTCCCAAATCCCAATGCCCGTCCTTTGTGCCTGCCAGCTGAATGTGAATGCCCCATTAAAGCCTATTATCTGCTGCCCCTCTGGTGCCTGCAGATCCTCACTAACCACCCCCCTCTCAAAGAGTCCTCTTCTCTTCTGCCCTCTCTCTACCCCCTCTCTCCCTCTCTCTCCCTCTCTCTCTCTCTCTCTCTCTCTCTCTCTCTCTCTCTCTCCCTCTCTCTCTATTCTCTCTTTACCTCTGCCCCTCTCTCTCTCTCTCTCTCTCTCTTCTCTCTGTATACCTCTCACCCCCCCCACCTCTTTCTCTCCCCTCCCTCTCCTCTCTCAATTCATTTCAATTCGCTTTATTGGCATGACAAATTGTTCATCTGTGTTGCCAAAGCCTTTGATACATTAACATGTATACATTAAAAAAAACACAGAAATAACAATAATAATTAACAGTAAAGATTGACCCTCTCTCTTTAAAGAGCCTCTCTCTCTTTGCAGTCTATCTAACCCCCTCTCTGCAGTCTCTTTCTCACCTTTCTCCCTTTTACAAGACTGTGTTCTTAAAGTGAAATGTGGTGCTACTTACATGTGTGATTACAGTAAGGATATGATATATATTAATCAGCACACTGACTTACATCTTTGTTTAACTCATCATTCTCAACTTGTATACACTTATTTCTTACACTAAGGTTTTGTTTATATGTAACTGCCACAATTAAACTTGTCAGATGTGTTGGAAGTTCAAGTGTCATGTGTAGAATCCCACAGTTAAAGTTGCACAGAAATGGATGTTTGAGATCAAAAAAGCTATGAGGGTGGGACATCATGTTTAGAGGAATTTGATTGGAACATTGACAAGTGGACGGGTTTTAAGAACTTTAGACAGATTTGAAAGAAGGATAGCATTGATTGAATCTAAGGTACCTGTTGTCGTAATTGCATGTGACCTACCGTTTTCCAGGAAGTAAGAAATTATATACTTTGATATAAGATTACAACAAAAGTAGAATTTTATAATTTTTTGGCATACATCCAATTATGTGAACCAAAATGCTTTTTTCATTTCTGTGTGACTTTAAGAACGGCTGGCTTTCCAGACTTGCTGATTCTACCTCTTTTCAGGGTCAGACTTTACTGTGTCTTTACTGTGTCAGACTTTACTGTCTTTACTGTGCCAGACTTTACTGTGTCTTTACTGTGTCAGACTTTACTGTCTTTACTGTGCCAGACTTTACTGTGTTTTTGCTGTCAGACTTTACTGTGTCTTTACTGTCAGACTTTACTGTCTTTACTGTGCCAGACTTTACTGTGTTTTTACTGTGTCAGACTTTACTGTGTCTTTACTGTGCCAGACTTTACTGTGTCTTTACTGTGTCAGACTTTACTGTGTCTTTACTATGTCAGACTTTACTGTGTCTTTACTGTCTTTACTGTGTCAGACTTTACTGTGTCAGACTTTACTGTCTTTACTGTGTCAGACTTTACTGTCTTTACTGTGCCAGACTTTACTGTGCTAGACTTTACTGTCTTTACTGTGTCTTTACTGTGTCACACTTTACTGTGTCACACTTTACTGTCTTTACTGTGTCTCTACTGTTTCTTTACTGTGTCTTTACTGTTTCTTTACTGTGTCACACTTTACTGTCTTTACTGTGTCAGACTTTACTGTCTTTACTGTGCCAGACTTTACTGTGCTAGACTTTACTGTCTTTACTGTTTCTTTACTGTGTCACACTTTACTGTGTCAGACTTTACTGTCTTTACTGTTTCTTTACTGTGTCAGACTTTACTGTCTTTACTGTGTCAGACTTTACTGTCTTTACTGTGCCAGACTTTACTGTGTCAGACTTTACGGTGTCTTTAGCGAAAGTCAAAGTACACAAATAAAGGAGGTGAGATGGAAGTCATAAAGCAGATAAGAGTGCTGCTGAGGTCTAAGCTATGAGCTAACAGCTTAACCCACTCTGGTGACTGTCTCCAGCCCAGCGATACACCACAGACACCCACAGAGTCTCCGCAATTAATAATTTGACATCAGCCTAAACTATGCCAGGAATCTGTCAACAATAAACATGGAGGTTGACTGCTGGAGATTGAATTTCCTGCCTAATGAAAGCGTGGGCAGCGGTATGTAATGGAAATTCTTTATTATTAGACCTTACTTGAACTCCTTTGACTGTGTTGTTTGGCCGGTTAAAACTGGTTTTCTTGTTGCCTGCATAGAAAAGAATATTGTGCATCTGCTATCTTATGTTTGCAGAACTAAGTGCCCCTTGATTGTCTTCGCTCGCACATCCCCTGCACCAACTCTCTCTGTCGACAAAACAGGAATGCACGTGGAGTGTGTGTGTGTGTGGGGGGGGGGGGCTGGAAGCAACCCAGAAGCCAAGGCTGCCTATCTTAACAGTATAAATGTTTACTGTACTCCCTAATTGGGACCGCCATTTCTAAGATGGCAGACTGCTGTGTGCGTGAAGCGACTGATTACAGCAGAGTAGAGAACGCTACATGGGTCCGGTGGCGTATTCGGCGACAGGTGCTCTTTAATGAGGCAGGTTTGAGGTATATGACAAACAAATTCCAGGAAGTTGCTGGTGACAACCAGGAAAGGAACCTGGAAAAAAACTAAGGCACTCCTTCTTCAAATAATAATCAATTTATTCTTAGAGCTTAAGGCAACTACTGACACGTGTCAACTCAAGGTCTTCATCAGACTCTTGAGGCAGTAGCGCCAGATTAAAAGATTATTATTTAGTCTCAGAGTTGGACATTTTT